>NW_027272008.1:212500-647500 GCF_040938485.1 Diadema antillarum
ATATACTATTTGCAAAATGATGTCACAATCACCCTTCTTTACAATCAAGTGTACGTGGTCCGTCCACGTCCGGTACCGAATTCTAGTGTTCAGGTTTGCAGTGGCCATACGAGCGCTTGGATACATGCGACGGGCAACTCTGGCGGTGCCACGGCTGCTACGTTTTTCAATTTCCGGTCTCTCGCACTGTTGCCTATTGCATCAGGCGCTGCGCTGCCGCCGCAGTGCGGCTAAGCCTAACTGCGACCAACCCCAACACGCAGTGTTGCAGTGTAACTGTGTACACGGAGCGTCCCGGGGCTAGGCTAAGCCTATAATGATTTTCACTTTTTATTCAAATTTTTGATCCAAAATATAAAACAAATATACTTTGCCTAGTTTCGAGTTTCTTTTAAAACTATGGGCCTCGGTGACTCCAAACTAGTACTATTCACTTCGGGGCTGCGCCCCTCAGTGAATAGTACTAGTTTGGAGTCACCTCTGCCCATATTTTTAACAAGAAACTCTCAAGGCCAAGTATATTTGTATACTATGCAGTGCACACATCTGAGCCAAAGCAAGTGCCACAAAATTTGTGCTCCTGATTTTGTTAATATGTGCAATCCCATGTTTAATTGTAATTCAGTTTTTCTCTACTTCAGTTACTTTCCTTTTAGCAGTACTTTAGTACTGGAACTCACAGAAGCTATGACAGCTTGGTTCGTGTTTTGATTATTTTCACAAATACTTGATGAGATAATTGTATTCGCCAATAAATACCAAGCAACATCAACCTCAAATACTCAGGATAGAACAAACAAAATTCCCTCTGCAGAGGTGAGCAATCACACGTAGTCAAGCAGTGTATCAAAGAGGTGTAAAGAGGACGGAAATTACACACATGCAGTGTATTGGAAGGATATTTTATTAGAAATGTCCAAATGTTTACATACAGCTTCATCAATCCTTGATATCACAGATAAAAAGTGGGTCATTTGGACGTGACACAGTAATCACAGTGCACAGCCTCCAAACTTAAGATCTTTTTGTCAAAAAGGATTCAAGACATGAAAAATGTACTTAAGATGTAAACCAGGTGAGACTGTTGCCACATATCACTCACAGATAGCACATTCTGGATGTTAGAAAGTTTTGGTCACTGCAGACATTCACTTCTGAGAGTGCCAGAACTTGACAAGAACCTCCCACCCTTTGTTTTTATCAAAATATGATAGCCTAACAGCAGAGGAGGTCGTGTATTTTAAAGAATCATACACTTTGAGTGTTTGGTGTTTGTTTGGAGTACTTGCAGAAGAATTTCCTCTAACAGAGCATTGCAGGAGATTTTAAATTCCACATTGTGTGCCATTATGACATACCAATGACAACTGATTTACCAGCAAGAGTATTTCCAAAGCCATTAAAGCGTTAAGCTAGGTCAAGAAAGCAATGGAAACAAAACAAAGCTAGTGTAGCAATTTTCAAATTGTGCAATCTCAAACGAAAGTGACAAGTATATTTGATATGCATACCTGGTCTTGTTCAACGAAAGTAATATTGCTGCAATAAATGTGAGGAGTGTCATTTGATATTGTCAGAGATATATAAAGAGAGTGGTTTATTAAGGATGTGAGTATTGTGCAGCACATTAAAATGACTGTAAATTACCATCATATATCTTGTGAACGATGCTTTCCATGTTTGTCCAATGACCCAGACAGCCTATGGTACATTTTGCTTGTACACAGTCCACACACTAATCAATGACAAAGTGTATTTTTAAAATGCAATTCTGCTCCATGTTTAAACACGTTCCAAATGAAAAACTTGTATACTGCATTGCATTTTTGTAATACTGTACCAACTCAACCATTATGATTTTCCACGGAAAGGGGTTATAGTTGTAAAATCCTTAATAATTACAAATAAGATTTTTTTTGTGATTTTTTTTTTCTGTCATGAACCCATGCAAGAATTATGCAGTAATAACATCATCACCTCTTTCAATCTTTCTTGTGTTATGCATGAAACTGTAAATATTCTATAACCGTCTTTTCTAATTCCAATTTAATGCAACTTCTGCCTTTAAATTTATCTGATTTTACTCTGCTCATAAATGTAAACTTTATCATGGTACAGAATTGCACTTTTAAACATACATCGCTGCCTTTAAGTTAACCATGCCTTTACACCATTAACATTGAACTATCATTAATTATTCTATGCACAGTTGTAGACATTTGAAGGGTGTGTGAAAAACAATTCACATCTCCTTCCAAAAGAGGAATTGACAAATGACAAAAATCACTTCACAAGTTTGGACACTTTAAAGAATTTTAACTCGTCTTTTAACACAATGAGATCATTCAGTGGAAATTTGATTTTAACAAGAGAATTACATCATCATGATTAAGGGGCAATTTCTCCAAGAATGCATCAAGATCTAATCCACTAGGTACTTATTATAAGCATCATATAGGCAAGGGGGGGGGGGGGAATTCCCCCAAAATGAACAATAAGGCACTAATCCCTGCTTTTCACAGTGATTTCAGGCATGGCCTTAATGCTGCACCATGAGCATTACCAGTGCTTCCAAACACTGGTGATGCCATTTGACATCAGATGCAGTATCAAACTGCTCGGGTGATATTGATTCTATGCTCATTGTCCTTGAGCTCCAAAGTGTGACACTATGCATATGAGTAGTGTTCAAGTACTACATGCGCATTTTCTGGTGCTTCTCAATTTCTCAGTCTTTACACTAGATTACCATTGATTTAACATGTAGTAACAATTGTATGAAAAATAATCTTTTAACAAATAGATATGTACAAATATATATTAAATCACATTTACCACAGGTCTCATTGGTGCTATTTTTGGCACCCAATCACTCTGCTGTACACCATCCTCCCACACACTCTACACATAGGATACACACGTCTGGCTGTTTATCCCACAACTGACATCACAAAGTCACAGGGGGTCCGCTGAAAAGGCAATTGGAAATGGCAGCCCCCTTGTCACTCAGAAACTCTCTTGTTGTCGAGCTAATGTTGCGATACATATGACTAGCATGACTTAGAAATGATGGTTGGCTTTGAGCCCTATATCATAATAACCCTCCTGGAGTCTGCTTCATACAGATTGAGCCTAAGTTTCAATCAATCACAAATTGTGTTTCATAAACAACTCTGCAATCAATCACAAGTAACGCTCAATATACTGAAAGTTACGCTTGATTTTTCTTGAATTCAAGCATAAGCGTCTTTATGAAACAGGACTTGCTCTTAATATCGAGCTTATGCTCTATTCAACGAATTACGCTCAATAAATTGAAGATCAATCACAACTCTCTATGAAACAGGCCCCAGATGTACTTAGAAACATTGTGGACATTTACATTTCTTGGGTGACTTCTCCTTTACAGCAAAGGAGCTTGAACTAAAAATATGTTAGAGACACTACGCACTGAATTTGCATATTAACCACTCTTGCTTTCTACGGAGACAAAATGTGGCTTTAGTCCCTACTTACAACTGCTTTTCAGAATGCTGTACTTCCTAATGTTTATGGGAGAGTCTTCCGCACATTAAAATTTTGATAACTGGTAGATTAGCACAGCGTATACAAACTGAAATACTGGATGGCACAATATGAGTATAAGCATGGTATGATACATAACAAAGCATGGATACGAAACTACACAGTTAAAGACTACACCAACAGAAACCACATTTGCATTAAAAATACACCTATCAGGGTCCCGTTTTATCAAAAGATAAAATCGATTTAAATTTCCTTACTACACAGGCTGCCATAGTCTTACAGTTGAAATCAACTATATAATCAATTTTAACTCTTCATAAAACAGGACCCAGATTTATGATCATTTGAGTAATAACGAATGGGTGATCCGGCAAATGACCTTCAGTCAATGCTGTATATATGTATACAAGTATGTTTATAACTTTATATACATGCACATACGTGCACACACATACACACAACTATATATGTAAGCAGATATATTATATTCTGGATTTGTGCGAGTCTGCATGTGATTAATAATTCATTTTTGACCCCTCAAATCACAACTTTGTAATGCTGATTATTGTCTTTGCCCCGATGGTTTATTGGGGGCAAACTATCATTGATTGTCATACAGGTCATAGATGAAAGCTAATCACATATTAATCCATTCTGACAGAACACTCCCTACCATTCCCACATCCCAATCCATTGTACTGACACACATTAGCACAGGTCACATACATGAACACGTTCATCCACAATATAAAAGATAAATTAGATATTCTCAAGATATCAGGCACATTTGCGGAATGTGCAGTTAAGAAAATTACATCAGTAAATACATTTGTATATATGCATCTCCAGAAGTTTATACAAAGACTGACTCTTCTAAGCACAAACATATACATACATGATAATAAGTGAACAATTACAACGGCATGCCCTCAGAACATTTACTAGTAAAACGTTTAGAATAAACATGGATGGCAATGATTCTTGTCATTGGTTGTTGATGAGCATCAGTTTGTACCATCACAAAGCAAGATTTAATTCAAAAAATTAAACAAAGCACCCACATATATTTGTTCCCACCTTTTCATTCAGTGCTTGCATAATCTCGCAGGTTCTGTCTAGCATCTTACATAATTCACGTTCCACCAAAAGAAAAACAAAACAACGGTAGGATTAAGAAATGACAAAAATTACACAAAATGAACTGCAAGTGTTGGCCAAACCATATCGAGTGCCCTCAGCATGGGCCTGCATGTTTTGATCAATTTGATGCTGAAACGAAGTTGCACATTGGGAACAGCATGCTGACTCCTTGATCACCAGCCCTTGGTAAAAACAATTGCCATCCAATTCAGCATAGGGCTTGCTTCTTGACATCTTCACCAATGCCACAATCATGTCAAAAGCTTTTCATCTATCAATTTTTAGTGATGTTATTACATTTCCTGTGCATTTCTACCCTGTTACACTTGTTTTGAAGTATGTACTTCGATTTTGGCATCTTTCAAACGGACAATGCAGGCAGTCTTATCCCAATGTCTTGGCGAATCGATTGCAATTTTGAGTCTACTTTTCTGATACCAGTAATCTTTTTTTTTTTTCTCACTTCAATGTGACTTCTTTACAGTCTCCGTCACATTGGTGAGCAAAAAACAAACTGGGAATGCATATGAAATTTGAAAACATGTACCAAGTTTTCTTGGGCCTTTGAAGTGTTGATCTGTTTCCGGTGAAATGTTTGGGACATGCAGCATACCTACATAATTCATCGGTTGAGAATGATAAGGGCGTTAAGTTGCCACTAAACCCATAGTGTTCAAGACAACTTAACGCCCTTCTCGTTCTCAACAGAGGATATATTCCTGTCACTTAAGATCAAATTTGGATCACCGCATTCCTAGATTGATATCAACAGGTTTTGCCAGTTTTCTCGTCGTAAATGAAATGCACAGGTTCAATGGCTTGCCAACCAAGAGATACCCCCCCCCCAAAAAAAAGAAGGTGAAATACCTTTTACTCACTTTTAATTGCAACACAGCATTTCAGAAGGGTCTTATTCTGAGTCCACCATAAGAAAAAGCAAAACGAAATCTTTTCAGCGATATCTTACTCGTTACATAGCGAAGAATGTTCTTCGTCGGTTGAGAATGAGAAGGGCACTATGGTTTTAGTGGCAACTTAACGCTCTTATCAGCCTTAACCGACATCTTAATGTTACTAATTCAAAAATTCCATATTTTCTTATTATTTTCCTTATTCTTTAGCAGCTTATATTGCAAACATCTCAAATCAAAATGGAGTTAATTCGTTCTATGATCAAATTCTTCATATATATCTCATTAATGATGTTAACGATAATGCGATTAGTTTTGGTATGATGTCATCTTCTAATGTACTTTCACTTTTTGTCTGCAACAGTCTACAGGTAATAAATCTAAACACATTTACATCAAAAACACCACACAAAATATACACACAAACACTTCCTGCAAAAATCACTAAAATGGAATGGGCAATAACAATTGATATCACAAGAGCATTATTCAATTCACATAACTTCCTTGTACAAGTTTTCATTCATAATGACATAGTCATGGCTATTTTGGGGTGTTTTTTTTTTTTCCTTCCCTCACGCACAATCTAAGCCTGGGCTGACAGAGAATAATAATTGAGTTCAATGCTTCCATTATTTCTATGCCAGTCAGTGGTAGCTAATTGTAATACATGTATCGCCATTATCAATGCACAGAAAAATCTGATGCATGCTGCAGTTTTATCACATGAGCTTTGCTTGAAATGTGATTATTGAGAGAGTGAGAGAGAGGGGGAAAAATATATATATATAATATCATATATATATATATATATATATATATATATATATATATTCATAATTTTATTTATATATACAGGGTACAATGTGTATATGATGACAATGATACGCAGCATTTGTATGACACCAAATATCTTACTCTTCGAAGAGAAACAAATAATTTCTCCTACAAATCCGCTGCTCGTCCTTTGAGTAAGAAGCAACCAGTGTATAAAAAAATACAATGAATAAGACAAATATCATTTGTGTCGGGCCATGAGGTCAAAATAGTGAGTTACAATGGAACTGATGTTTTGTTTGCTTTGTTTTGTTTTGTTATCTGTTTTTTGGGCCACAAATGAAACAATAGCCATTCACAAGGAGAGGCAGTATAGCCAAAAAAATTGTGAGTAAAAATATATGCCTATTCAGTTTCACAGTAATAGCTGAAATGTAACACTGACTGGTATCATGAATATTTGTTCATCTATGCATAAACACACATACATATCCCTTGGAAAACTTAAGTACCATGTCATTTTCCATTGTCAAATTTAAAAGAAAAAATTTAAAAAGAGGAATAAAATAGCCTCGGGGGACATGAACAATAAAATAAAAAGAAAATAAAAATGCTGCACTGATTTTCCACACATAGAGGGGAAGTGCAGAAAGGTTACGACAGCTTAATGCACACATGATTTTTTTGCAACATTATCACGTACTTCAGGACAGATATAAAACAAACAAAAGAAACAGAAATATTGCATAGTTAAATCTGTAAGACAGGCATACTATGGGGACAAAATGGTGCCACTGAATTAAAAAAAAGTGCTTTCTTTCAGAATGTTTTCATATAATTTACTGTTCCACATTTACACTGTAAGTCCGAATTTTCCTGAGCATCAATTCTCATTTTCCCTCACATGCTAATAAGAGGAAGATCGTTTATGTAAGAGATACACCATAGAAGGCATGTTGACTGTAGCTTTGCCTCTACCGTACAACCATCAGCGCAGCTGGGGAGAGGGTCTGTTGTTACGACTTTGTTGCTCTCCACAGGTAGGTTTGCACGGAGCGGGCAGGCACGTCCGTGTTGATGTAGGAGTCGAGGATGGCGTCGTATATTGACACAGGGACGGACTTATCTTGCCTGTAGAGAGACAGAGTAATACTCGGTGACGACGGAACATGAAGTTTTGTAATGGTGAATTGGTCATTTTTGTGATAAGCTTGTAGGTTTGGCATCACAAAATATATGATTTTGCAATATAAGCTCTTTTGAATGAGATTCATTGCAAAAGCTGCTCTGACAAAAAAAAAATAATAATAATGATAAAACGAGAGTGAACTTTATCCCCTTATAACATGATATTTCTGTAACTGTCACATTTGTGGGACGAGTAGGCAGCTGAAAATTGTTGAGTGAACTGTGAGCAGCCTCCACTGTATCCCTAGTATCATACATGTAAATCAATGTTCAGATATCTTAATGATAGTTTCAATGAATGTCAAGCACAGAGATGACGTCCATCTGTCTATAGACCAATCCGACCTGGCAGTACACCCGTCATCAACTGTGGTGTCCACGTTGCACACGCATATGCTGAATGCATGCTATATATTGCAGCGGGGGCAAGGTCGACATATATATCATGCATCCGGCATACACGTGCCCACATGGGACACCACAGCAATGGTGGATTTTGCTGCCAAGTTGGATCGGTCTGTAAGATATCCAGGGGATGTCGTACAAGAAGGCGGAGTTAGTGCATAAAATGGCGCCCTCACTCTTGTCACACGTAGACTGATATGGCGACTAGATTGGGACTCTCAACGAAGATTCACTGCGATAGTTGCAAGGAAAGGGTGGGGGTGGAATAGCTGGAGATATTTTTAGCAGTTCAGGGCAAAATAAACTTGCCAGAGTCTGGTCCATGCTATCATACCATAAAAAGCACACGTCTCCTTTAGCTTAGCATGCACAGCACTGTGGATAAATACAAAACAATGTACTCCTTTAATACACAGCGCAACCTTATCTGTAACCCTTGACTCGTACAATCACAACACGATGAACTAGAGATAGCCTTGCACTGACGGCTCACTGGGTTGGCCAAGAGGTGAAATTTGAGTGTGGCATCTTGTCAAGTCAAAGTCCACGGAAATGATATCCCTGCGTTTTATCACTTGATACATAATGTGACTAAACTGACAGTATGCCACTTGGGCAACACTGATATAACAAAGAGCGCATGGAGTGGAAACTTACCAGTATTAAAAGCAGGGGGAAGGAGGGAGGGGGAGGGGGAGGGGGAGATTAATGAAGAGACGAGAAAAGTTGTTGGTGGAAGACTTACAAAGCGGTATTCAAGACACTATGTCACAAGAAAGGGGGGAGGGTCTATCCCACGCTAGATACTGCAACTTGATAGATATGGGAATGGGGCATTAGGGACTGCTGGCACAAGGAAGGGGAGGGATGACTCTTATCACAGAGCAGCTCCTGCAAAGAGGGAAGATACCAGGAAAGTTGTTTGGAGGTAGACTTACGTGTTTAAGAGCACCATGGCAACAAGCCCATCTGGTCTGAGGAAGGCGATGGCCTCGAGGTTCTCGTCCTGCTGTTGTATTGTCAGATTAGCCCTGAACGAGTCTGGCAACACAAATTTACTGCATCCAGAAAGAAAGTTTTGAAATAAAACAGTTTACATCATCTCACAATTTTGCTCATAGAAAGCGCAAAAAGAAATTGTAATGACAAGAAATCAATGTAGTAAACAATTGGCTAGAGGCATTTGTAACAGTCTCCAAGGATCAGTATGAAGGCCCCTACTTTTTTCTATATATGACAATATTTTACATTTAAGCACTCTGTTTAGGAATCATTGCTATGCCAACAACATGCAGTTGCTAGCATCCTTTGAACCTGGTCAAGAAAATATTGTGTCTGCTAAACAAAGGCCTGAAGCGTGTATATAGGATGGCATAGTAACTTGTGCTCACTCTCACTCAGAGTAAGCAATGCTAAGTCTGAATTAATGTTGTTTGGTTATAGGGCCTATTTGTCAAAGTCTAAAATATGCTCCATCAAAATAATGGATTCCCCAATTCCAGTGTTAAACAAATGTAGATACCTTGGTGTTCTTTTCAATTCTTCTGTGTCTTTGTCATATCAAGTCTCCAGTATCTGCCAGATTGTACAATATCTACTGCATAACTTAGGATTTACACAAAAATAATATTTCATTCAGTCTAGTACAGAACAGTGCATGTGTACACTCATTACTTCTCGTTTGGATTTTTGCAATGTCCTACTGAGAATAAATTAGAATCACAATTAGATCATCCTCGAAAGCTCCAAAATAATGCTGCCTGTATAACTTCATTGTCATCTGACGAGGAAACACATAACACCTATACTTATACCTCTCCACTGGCTGCCTGTTCAATATTGAGTCATGTTTGAGTTGCTGTTACTTGAATATCTATTCATTACATGGAACTGCTCCTCACAACAGTTCTAGCTTGATAATTCCTGATAATCTTCCTAGGAACTCCTAGGTCTTTACACTCGTCTCTACTTGCTGTGCCAAAACTTCTTGAGGTGATCGATCATTTCTACATGCTGGTCCATTCCTACTGAATAGACTCCCACACGATATAAGTAATCCATCCTTTCTTTAGTAATTTTAAGATTTCACTCTACATAAAAGCGGTTATCTAGAAAATAATTTTTGTAAATGTTTTCTTCATCTCTTCTTAACTTCTCTCTTTATATTTTCTATCTGCCTTTCTCTGTGACATGATCATCTACCCATGATGGATACAGAGCACACAACAAGTGTTCATATTACTATCATTATCATTATAATGTACTTTCGCTCTCATTTTCAAATTGCTTTCATGATTGACAGTGCTCTTAAAATCTTGTTTAAATGCACTCGATGAAATCACATGCAACATTCATCATTTAGTTTCAATGACAAGCTCTTAAATTCTTTATTCAAGTGGATAAAATAAAGAGGGATAAGTTTACAAAGAGTCACATACTCATGAAGGTGTGGGCATTCATAAGCGTACTGAAATGACACAACACGTCGATAAGATGCAGCATACAGTATGCCATACATTTCAAAAGTACAACATTGTGCAAACTGAGACTTGTAGGCCTACGACAATTTTGTGATTGATTGAATTTGCGACCGAGAATGGCAATCACAGAATGGAAATGAAATATTGTCATTTTTAAGAGAAAAGTAAATGCTTTCCCACCTTTGAAATAGAGACGATACACAACACACGGTCAAGGGTATTATGGGAGGCAATTTTTTTGCAGGTTGATTTCAAGAACATCGGTCGACTTTAAATGTCTGAAACATATACCCCGTATGCAGTCCTACATTTTAACAAATAATACTCAAAAAACTGATTATGTGCCACACTAAGATTATGTGAGTGATGACTGCAAGTTCAGCTGGACAAAATGCTGTAAATGCCATTAAGTTGTGTGGTTTTTATCTTCCCAAATCCTGAGAGTTGGGAGTTATTCGTGAATTTTACAACACACAAAAGCATTAACTCTGATTCGAGATGAATGTGAGGTGGATGCGTACATTTCATCTGTTTGTACCTGTACTGCATGACTGCCAGTTCAAACACTCGCGAAATTGTTGGAAAGTTCCAATTAACAAGATATTAGACTTGCTAAACAGACATGGTGTATACAGTAATGCGAACTAAGATGGCATGTGTCCTATTTCATATGCCAAACATTTACTGTTGCCTGGGTAGGTAGGCAGGCACATGTGTAAATAGTAGTAAATTGGGTTCTTCATCGATTGCATATAAAGACAAGGGTAGCTCACCTGAAGTGACCCAGATGGTAGTACATTGGGTTCTTGTAGAAGACATCATACTCCGCATCTACGATGATGGGCGCGTTCAGCTTGTGGTCTATCCAGCTGGGGCCGCCCTGGATGTTGAGGGCGATGTTCCAGTCCAGCCAACCCCTCACCCAGTGGCTCATATTCTGGGGAAAAAAAAAATTACCCCTAATTATTTTAGAAACAGGTTCGTTGTCGACAGTGGCATGCTTGTCTATTGTTTGTTTGTTTGTTTGTTTTTCTAATAATAAACTTTTGCTCCTTTCAGCTAAATTTTATTCTATTTTCTTCAAAAAACATTAAAATTCATTCATCTTTATGTAAAATTTCATCGAATTCACACAGAGTAAAAATGACAGCAAAAATTGAGACAAAAAGAGAATCGGTTCCAGGTAATACAGCTGATCTTTGTGCAACACTTCCGAACCATTACCCTGACTTCATGAGCATATCTTCAAATATTTTGCTCATCATATTCCATAAAAACTCGCAGCATATTTGTGTACTATATACATACAATTACCAAAGCACGCTCACAATTATCAGTCCACACAAAATGAGAAAGTATGTTGGGAGGGCCTTTGTCTTCGCAATACATGCAGGAGTACCATGGTATCTACGGCAGAGCGCAATTTATCACTTGAATGGCGGTGGGAGTGTAGCATTGACTTTATCAAATCCCTGAAGTCCCAATTCCATACAAGATGATTGCGTCAGTAGCAATACATGATTTACAATTCTTGCACCTGTTGTAACCCAAGTGCGAGAATTCCCACTTGGAATGGAAGCAGTGACATTTGCATGCCGCAGACGGATCATAGTCCCCTCATGGAAGAGAACCAGGGTGTCAACACCAACAAACAGTACACCTTTACCTCAATGATGCTCTGGGTGTAGGCCTCCCCGTGGGTCCACTTTCCCAGGGTGACTTTTTGGCCCGGGACCTCCGAGGTGCCCTGGCACGCCTCCGTGTACAGGATGAAGTAGTCCGGGAAGAGCTGATTGGTCAGGTCGAGCTTGAGGGGCGGGGCCTGCTTGTCCCAGTACCAGTGGACGGCGATGCCCTTGATGTACTTGGCCGCATCCTTGTCACCGAGGACCTGGTGAATAGCACAAGTGAGATTAAACCTTACAGTGCCAGGGGCATTTGGACGATGTGTACAATGCTACTTATGTGGTTTTCTGAGCCAATTAGCACATAAAGCACATAATGGGCTCAGCACTTCTTGAGACCTAGAAATTTTGCATATGGATCAAATATACTTTTACAGCACTCTCACTTTTGAAACAACAAATGCAAGAGCAGCATCAAGCTGCTCTCACTTGTCTACAATCTTGTACGACCCCCTCAAAAATGCTGGAACACGATGGTGTACTCCATTTCAAACGACAACAAACAGAAATATATTTCACACAGTAAAGGATAAAGTCCGTGCGATGGCAAATGGAGTTTTATCAACAGATATTCCTAATCAACCTGGTAAGGTTTTAAAGGTACAAGAGTCCTGAAACTGTTGATTTGAATGGAGACATATGCATAAGGAATGCGTGTATGAAGACACAATTTAAGTTGGGCATTGACAAAAATGCAAAATATTACCCAAAAAGATATGCTGGAAGTAATGCAGTCTCTGAGCAATCCAGATCATGATTGCTACGTGATGTTTTATAATCTATTGCATCGATTACAATTATATCAGGCCACAGCAGTATCCAGTACGTGAGAGCGAATCCCTTGTAGCTCGTTAGCAGCATGTGATTCAATACAGCTGCTAGGGCAAGTTTCAATCATCACGTACTAGTAACGTTCTACCCATATCCCATTACTGAACAGGGAGGGCACTTCACAAATAAAAGTTGAGTACATACTACTCCAAAACAACTCATTATTCTTGCAAATCATGAGAGCCAGACAAGTTTCTTGGTAGAGCCTTTCAACATATTTATTGCAAACAAATTCCAACTGTTGGAAGATGAATTTTGAGCTCTTTTGAGAACTGTTTTAGTCTTAACTTCAGTAAACAAAGTAAAGGAGAACTGAATTTCCATGGGGAAAAAAGTTTTAAATTTAACCCGTTGAGGATGGGCTGATTTTGCTATAACGGGCATTTACCATAGACACTTGCCCGAGTATACTCAGAACTCGTCCTCAACGGGTTAAGAACTCTAGTGCATGAGGAAGTGAGTTGCAAGAGATCTCGACAGAAAGGAAAGTGGAGGACATGACCACCCACACATACTGATGCCAATGTGCCAAAACAGCCATCTGCTGAAATGTACTTCAACATGAATTAGGGCAATTTACCAATCGGTTGCAATAAAAACAACTCAATGCAAAAGTCTAATCAATTTGAACATGTGACCACATACCACAAAGTCCTAAAAAACAATTTGTCCAGGTCAATTTCCAAGCAGAACCAAAAGTCTGTTCTTTGGGTGAATGAAATTAATAACTAAGTTTTTGCATTTTCTGAGGGAGTTGCTTTCCTTCTACTGGTTTCTGAAATTTGGAGCCAAAAATAAAGTGAAAATAAACTGATTTTGACTGAGGGTTCTTTTTTTTTCTCCACTTCTACTTATGAAGCATATGAAAGTGGAAACCTGAAAAAAAAAAAATATCTGAAAACAGTCAGCAATAGTGTTGATACTTATGTTTTAAACATACAAGTATAGATAAATCAGATTCTTCTAAAAATAAAATTCCCAAGTAAAATCACTCACTCTGACTGGCCAATCAGGCAGTTCGAATCGCTGGTCGTCAAGCATCATGATGGTGATGTTGCCGAGCCCTTGAGCCTCCAGGGTGGGGCCCAGGTCAAGCTTCACGAAGTCCCTCTCCAGCTCTGGGGTCAGGTAAAGGCAGGCATTGGGTTGGTCTTTGATGCCGCCGGCAAACGGTTCATTTTGTACCGTCATGCCCCACAAAGGCACACTGTGGTTTGCATAGCCCTTGATAAATCTGTGAGGCAAAAGGTATACATAAACACAAATAGATACACATATAGATGGATAAATACTGGTTGGTAGATTGATAAATAGATAAAAGGATAGATAAATAGATAGATAGATAGATAGATAGATAGATAGACAGATAGATACATAGATAGACAGATAAATAGATAGATAGATAGATAGATAGACAGATAGATAGATAGATAGACAAACAGACAGATAGATAGATAGATAGATAAATAGATAGGTAGATAGATAGATAGATAGATAGACAAACAGACAGACAGGTATATGGATGGATGAACAGACTGACAAATACAAATTGACAGAAATCAAGTTTGAGATTGGCATTGCTCTCAGATTTTACTCCTTTTAATCAAGCTTTTGGCCTATCATAGTCCTCATCAGGATCTACCAAGAGAACACAAAGCTCTAATTTGAGCATCTAAATGGGATCATATGCCACGATATATCAAAGTGCAATACCATACAGTGCAATATGACATAATTTTTTCAAATATTCCCTGATATCTCCCTTTTCGATATACTTTGCCCCTTTTATGATGCTTGGCCCTGTGCTGTATTTCTCAATGCCAATATCAATGTGTATGGTCATTACATCAATGTATGTATATTGTAGGTCTTGCTATCAAGAGATAAACAATGGTACTAAACTACAATGTAGGTCCAATGTTTAAGAACAGAACTACAGAAACCCACAGAACACATTGTCAACCACACATCTGGTCTGATGTACAAAGATTTTATATTGTATACAGAGCACCGGTTATTGACAGGTGTCACATGACATTTGTTTTATGTGGGCGTAGGTGATATGAGAGTGAAACTTGTAATCACAATGTTAAAGACGTGAACAATTAACAGTTCATAATTGCAATGGCATTTCTCATTTAATGAATGTTTATATGGCTAATAAATCACAAACTAGTGTCTTTCATTGCCCCACATTTGAAAAACTTTGATTTTCAATGGCAGATGCACCATCACTGCAGGTGATTAAAGAAACTGGCAAACACAACAACCGATGAACAAAACCAGGATGAACAAATAACCCTTTTGAACTAAATATAATTAGGGACTGCAGAGGCTCACGAAACTAAAAGAAAAACCTCCAGCAATGATTGACACATTTGAGAATACAATGAGAGGATGCATGTATAGTGTCTGTCTATTGTGCTAGACAATGTTTTATCATGGAAATGTATGGAAAGATGGGTTCAAACACCAAACATCACGGGTACTTGACGAAAATTATGCTTTGCTCATCAAAGCAGTTTTTACCCACTGATACGATGATTGGATGAAGTTGGCCCAATTTGTTCCACTTTCTCACACTACATGACTAAATCATAGCACCCAGTTGTGCATATGAAATCAACAGCAAAAGTCCCTTCCAAAAGTGCAATCGGTTGGACAATAAAGTGCATTGAACTTTACTGCACACAAACTACCTCCTGATTCCTGAGTGAAATACTACAAGGGCTTTTTAAACAAACAGATGGCTTGCATGAATATGACCCAGCTGCCTTGAAGAAAAGTAACATTTTCATGGCCACAAAAATCCTAAATTCAATCTCTTTGTGATTTCTATGACAGCTATGTAGTTGCAGATCAGCAAGCCCATTCATCATTCATGTGTAGCACTGCTCCTCAGTCAGTGGTGATGCAATAAGGATTAAGGCAAGCAGGCAATCTTTATTCATTGACAAATATTTTCCAGACATCTGCACCAATCAAACGGTGTCCAAAGCACTCCGGCATAAAAAGCATGGTAAGGATAAATTGACTACACCAAGACCAATCACTCAAATCGGCTGAAGACCTCACAGAATGAAGGTTTTATGAAGGAGCCCTAGAGAACGACTGGAGAATAGGAACCAATCTTACTTGGCATAATAGAGGGCCAGAGTCTTGTAGTACTTGCCACCTGGTTCCCCAATCAGTTTCCCGCGGTAACGGTACGTCCCACTGGTCTTCATCCACTTCGGAGGTGACCAGGCCGTGCAGAAAAACTTCAGCGGCCGCACACTGACCTCCATTGCTTCTTGCAGGATAGGAATCTACAGGAAAACAAATAGTTCATACTTGAAGCTATTAGAGCAGTGGTGTTTAAGCTGGTATTTTTGTGTACAGATATTTTCCTGAATGAGGAGGTCACAGACATTATCGCGAGATGTTTTCGCTATTTTGACACCAACACTATCATAAGTGCACTAATGCCTGTTAGTTTAAGATATTTTTCATGTGCTGTTAAATTCACGATCGAACAGGGAGTTGCGAAATTAAAACCCTCACAAAAATAACAGCTTATACAGTATTACTTCACAAATACAATGTACAACTTCAGAGTAAATGATAATAAATGATCCAAAGTTCTACAATGAAATGGAGGCAGATTTACATACCTTGTAGTGTACATCCTCATCTGCCAGAGAAAAGTTGGCAAGTTCAAAGTCGTTCTCGCTCTCGCACAAACTGTATGGCCGCTGAGAGAAGTCGCAGGTACCCACGTTGATTCTGCTGAAGGTGTATTCGATACCTGGGATGGAATAGAAAAATACAAAGGACTCATATCTAGAGAAATGTTCTTGAACCTTTCATTGTGGGCTAAAACCAACCAACAACATCAATCCATCATCACCTGCCTTGTCCACGCTCATCCAATAAATCCTGCAGACTTCACAGCACACTTTCCTAGGGGCAAAATGTGACTTTATATCACAGCAAATTTTACAGGGGTTGTGTTTTTTTTCCCTCAAATGTATAAATGTTGATGATATTTGAAGTAAGATAAATAATGAAGAGGAAACTTTAATAATGTGTCCATGTATGCATGACTTGACATTGCATATCACATTCAATCAAATGAACATACGTGTACATGGTAACTCTAATCTTATTGTAGATCAGTAAGGCACAAATTGTTCACTTGTTCAAAATATGTTTTGAACAGTCATTCCTCAAATAGCACTTTCATACGCGTCATATCATTTGTTCCTCATTCAACAGATGTATTGCTGGTAGGGGCCTATTTCATATTGTTTTTTTTTTTTAAGTTGTTAGAAGTGGAAGTCAGTGCTACTGTAAGTTTTTTCTTCTTTTACCATATTGTGAAATGATATCTAAGAGTAGATTACTTATTCTATATATATGCACACCTTTAAGTACAGAAAGCCATGTTTCACAAGGCCCATATAACACTGACCCTCTGTAACCTACACAGATAAGCTTTGCATTGCTACATGCATGTACATTTAAAATTTAAACGAATTCCATTGTTCAGGAAAGTCGGGCGTAGCAAAGTACTGCTCTGTGTATCGGGAGCAGAGAAATACAGTATTTGCTCTGTGATAGCGGTGAGTGCATAATACTCAGTGATGTGATATGATAGTGTCATTATATCACAACTTCAAAAAGGAACACACAAGGGTTTATAGTATTACCTAGATAAGAATGATGATAACCTCTATATCTTTATCTATTGTGATATGATATGGCAAACACATGCACGAGTATGCTTACATTGTATAATCACCTTTCTCCATGGAAAAGGCCTACAGTAGGCCTACCTACTAAACTTGGAAATCTGAAGAGGTGTTTATTTACAATTTGAATCAAACAAATTTCTCTGGGTTCAGCAGTTCATAATTGTGCATTTGCGAGGAAAGGAATCTGCAGAGACAAAGGCCCGAATTAACGAAGGTGGTAAAATCTTTGTCCATGGTTTAAACCATAGACAGAGCTCGTAGTTTTTTATGGGGCCACAAGTGTCGAACAGTCTATTTTGTTACGAAATCAATCATTTTCTTACGAAATGTTAACATTTCAGTTTTCTTCAAAACCCAGTTTTAAATGTCACGATAACCAAGAGACCCAAGGGTTTAGCGCTCACCAGAGCAGCCCACTTGCCTTTAACGACACTCAACCTGAGGTAAACTTCTGCAAGATTCTTGAGATTTGGAGACTGCTACAAGCCCCTTGTACAACGCCCTCTTAATTTGTCCAAAACTTATCCTAAGATGCTCTACAAGTTAAATGCAATACTGTAAACGTCAATATTTTTGCGCGATTAATTTTTCGCGCTGAGCGGCTCGAAAACATATTCGCGGGTTCTTAAATTCGCGCTCCGCAGCGGGTTAATACACAGTCGCTGTTTTCATCCAGCGATGCCAGCGTATAAAAGCGACGTAGCGAGCGGCGCGAGTGTGAGTACAAGCGCTCAACTACGTAGTACACTGTACACGTATTTTACTCGATACATGTACTGTACAAAGTGTAGTACTAGTACGTACAGTAGTCGCGGAGATGTAGCACACCAATTGGCCATGGGCTCGGTGCGTGCGGTGCGTGCGATGATACTGCTATATGCGTAAACATGTCTGTACTACGTAGCAGTATCATCGACGAAGCGCACGCAATTCAGGCCGTTCAAAGTGTGCATAGAAAATTGCGAAGATATATTCACGCGTTTTTTAATTCGCGCTAGCCGAACGTAGCGCGAAATCCGCGAAAATTAATGTACCGCGAAAATTTCCACATTTACAGTATGTTACATGTGATGTAAGTACACACTTAAGAGCAGGTCTGAACACTTTTTTTTACACATTACCTCATTTACATACTCAGCTTTTATTTCATTAACTACAATTGCAATGTGTTCAAATGATGAATATCATGACACTACATGTATCCTTAACTCATTGAGAGTGGGCTGATTTTGCTACAACACACATTTCCCATAGACCCCTGCCCGAGTATACTGGGGACTTGTCCTCACCGGGTTAATGCCCACTGTATTGCCTGTCACGCCTTTTCGCATTGACTGCTATGGCCTCCACATATTAGTGAAGGACAGCACCTTTTTTTTTTCATTTTTCTTTTTTCTGTACCAGCAATCTTCTGACTTAACACCAGGCCAAACTTAATATCTTAAAATTTTTATACTATTTTTTTGGGGGGGTGAATTTTCAGCACCTGATTTGGATTGTATGCTAAACAGTTAATATCTCTCACAAAAATATAGCCCCATTTAAATTCCACTGGTACGTGTAAAATATGTGCAGTGTGCTATAAGAGAGGAGGAGGAACTGCCCACAGTATCAAGATGTACTGTTTTGTGTTCGATTGTGCCTTCCAAGTAACCTTTGCCACTCAAATATTTACCAGTGACACACATACACTAGAGGCCAATCCTCAAATCTCTAATGGGCACAGCAAAAAAGGCATGCTTGATATTTATGTACCATAACATCCCTGGGGTGACAAGACCTTGTACCAGAAAATCATCTATTTTCAGGGGAGCTAAAAAACTTCTTTTTTTTTTTCATCTTCACAAAATAGCATCAATATTGATGTCAAAGAATGTCAAAATATTGTTTTGGATTACACTGTAATGTCTCATTAAAAACTCCTCAAGTCTGCATTTTTGGCATACAAAATCGAGTCCCAAGGTTTCTGAATAAATTGAGATAAAAGGTTTTGTCATCCCATGGATGATATATTTCTTCAGTATAATACTCCACAAATTGGGACCTGTGATTAGTGATTTTCAACCTTGGAGATGATACAAGTATGTACACTGTATAATTGTGTTATGGGAGGCAATGCTTTTCAAGAGTTGTTCCTTTCACAAATATTACTAGTACAGTGTAGTTGACTTGCAGAGCTGAAAACACCGCAGAGTACATGTATACTGCAAAATCAACAGAACTCACTGTCACATCTCAGGCGGCTGTAACTGAGAAAAAAAAATGTTACTAATCTTGAGTACAGACTATGAGTACAACTCTTTTAATGATGTTATGCCAATGATATGCAGTAAATCAAAACAACAAGTTTAATGTGACATTATTCTAACAAGTTTAGTAAGTTATGTACAATGTATTACACTTGGACATCATCAAATGTGTTATTTTGGTAAATTTCTCAGTTCTTTGACCCATACCATCTGCTTATCACATGATGCGATGCAGCTGTAAAGGACCTTTCAAATGCACCAAAGTTATATAATCAAACACCTTTATTCTACTTTACTGTTGTTGATTCTTTTACTGCCTTTACATCTGAACACTTTGAAACGGAAGCTCGAGATATGGTTGCAATGAACACAGCTTACACAGGAAAGTTTTGTAAACGCATTCAGTTCATGGAGAGTGGCGTCAAATCGGAAATACGAGAGTGTGTACATATTACATGCACATGATCAGATTTGTTGAATAACTACTGTAGTTGTTTTCAACCTATGTAACATACTTAAAGACAGGAAGTCATGCTGGCAAACTAATGGATGTTTTGTGAAGGTTATCTGCTTTGGTAGCTCCAAATTTGGCATGAAATTTCAGACAGTGCTTCTGCCTCGCTTTGCATACTGTACAATAACAAAACACAAAAGGAAGGATGCATGGGTAATGGAGATCACTATGCATTGGCCCAAGCAAATCACAAGTTTGCCAAATTTGCTGAGTTTTGTTTCACAGCACAGATACAAACAAACACACTAATATTGAGGTCGGGTATTTGACTACGCATGACCTCAGTGCACGCATAGGAAATGTGCTTTTCCTTGATAGGAAACAAAAGAGGATGTTGGCACTGGAACTCTGATCATTGTGCCAGTCCCTGTTTCTCACATACCACAGGATGCTGAACAACCAAGAACAATCCTGAAGCATAAAGAATTTAGCAATAATTCTTCCTTTTATCTGTGAACTCCTCTTTAGTCTCCTGAGATGAATACAAATAATTCACATCATTTTCAATAGTAAATAAAATGATGAAATCTTGCCCGTCACCATCACGATGTGAAAGTGCTAATAACCAGTCATTATACTTCACTTATGACCAGTCATTATTTTCTGCAAATTTATGCATTCTTAAAGGGAAGGTAAACCCAAAGAGCAATGTGGATTGAGTGAAAGCAGCAACATTAGTAGAACACATCAGTGAAAGTTTGAGGAAAATCGGACAATCGATGCAAAAGTTATGAATTTTTCAAGTTTTGGTGTTGGAACCGCTGGATGAGGAGACTAGTAGAGGATATGACGTATGAGTGGACAACAATACAAAGAAAATATAAAGGAAATTCAACAAAAATTCACTTTTCTAGAATTATGAAAGAACAATGGACCAACCGCTTTCAGAAAGCAGGGGGAATAATTGCTACCCTTAACATATATGTCAATATCAAGTTGATGGAATTTGTAATTTTCATTGAAAATGGATTTTTGTAGAATTTTCTTTATATTTTCTTGGTATTGTTGTCCACTCATACGTCATAACCTCTACATGTAGTAGTCTCCTCATCCAGCGGTTCCAACACCAAAACTTGAAAAATTCATAACTTTTGCATTGATTGTCCGATTTTCTTCAAACTTTCACTGATGTGTTCTACTGATGTGTTCTACTAATGTTGCTGCTTTCATGCAATCCACATTGCTCTTGGGGTTTATCTTCCCTTTAAAGGCAAAACCATGCCTGATAATATGTACTCTCTCAACCGCTCATTTGATTGGGGTCTGCTCCATCACTGTATAATTACAAATTAACCCGTTGCAGCCACGGGTAAGACTCTTGTTGGTAACTACAGTGACATTTCAAGATGATGATCCCAGGGGGGTTGGGTAATATGCATTTATAGTACATTGTACCTGATAAATTCTGACCGAAGTGACCATCAAAATGTCTCACAATGAAGTGTGTGTGTGTGTGTGAGTGTGTGGTGGGGGTGGGGGGGGGGGAAGGGGGTAAATCCCCCAAAGGTATCATATCATATCAAATCAAACATCAAAACTATGACATCATGCCACTTACCATCTGGAGAGAAATACGCCCGAATCAACTTTGTCTGAGCAGCAGCGGAAAGGTTGCGGATGCTCAGACCAGCAGAGTCTGTGGTAGCACCACCAAAGCCCATGACTTTCTGATACACAGCGGATGTGTTTACTGTTAGCTGGACTGTGGGGTGAATACAGAGGAGCAATGGTAAAGCTACTGCATTGCCATATTTAAATTATATATTCATAGACTATTAGAACAAGATAAAAACAAAATAGTACAGGTGGAAAGAAGAAAAGCCTGAAGAAGGCAACTTGGCTGAATGCAAGGTACAATGTACATTCTGCAAGTGATGATTCTTCAATGGACTTTTTAAACAGCATGCTGGGTATGCCATGGTGTTATGAGGCTGTAAGTGTTTAATAGATATACCACGGGTACTACTTTATCCCTGTGAAATTGGTTAACCTCGTTTTACTATTCCTGAAAAGCAATATATGCATTTTTTTTTCAGTTTTGAGGCAATGCTAAGGCTCCAAGAACAACCCACAGTTGTTACAGTTTTCCTTTACCATCTTATATTACAGTGTAGCTACAAAGACAGTTACTCATAATTGCATTTTTCCCATATGCTACTCCACAAGAAACTGCAGTAAGCAATATTCAAGTTACCTGGTATGAAAGATTTTATCCTACACTGAGACACTGAGTTTGTAGGCCTTGACACCTCCATTTTCCTGAAGCAGTGTAGATCAGAAGTTCACACAGTGTACAATGCACCTAAAACAGTATTCATGTTTGTAATTTTGTTTCATTTTTCTCTCTTTTAAATGCAGGCATTGCAACCTTAAAAAGTTCTACATGTTCATCAAGACTTCACAGCACAACGAAGATCTGCCCCAACGCAATTTAGGACGGAGCCCAAAGTATAAAAAACACACGGGCAATCTGTCACATAGAAAGTACAACTATTAATTGCCATTCTACTGTTTGTCACAATGAATAACCCACAAATCATAATTGCGTTATGTATATTTTCATAATTTGATTAACTCTGTCCCTGCTCACACTTCGCACTGCTTGTGCAGGTCGTACTGTATCTACCTGTAGAGTTTGCAGTCGCAGACAGCGAAACAATTGTCTTCTTGAATCTGTCGCTGGCCTTGCTAGACGTGAACACGGTGGCTCTGTCCGTTTCGAGGGGGAGGTAGCTTTCTATGGTGTCACAGTAGGTACTGTTGCATTGACACACAAAGCTATCGCCGGCTTTCTTCACGTTGCATGGGTAAAACGTACCTATCAGCAGAGACACATTCAGAGGAAGATACTATTGAATAAACAAACAGATGTCAAATACTTTAATATTCTTCTTTCCTTTGACATGATAGCAAAGTAACCACCTTAATCTCACCTTTGAGAACATTTTTACTTATCCCTAAAATTATCAACTTGAGCTACTAAAGATGCCTTTAATACATACATTAGACATTCTCTACAAGAAAAGAGAATCCTTGCAGTAACATTATACAATGTAATCACAAATACTGGTGAACACGATCACAGCAACTGTTTTGCTCACTTCTGAGGAAGAATTCCTTCATATATGTATAAACCCATCAAAATACAATTCAGTATCAAGAGTCCCTTTAATGACATCGATGTCCCCAAAACTTCTAACAAAGCAGAAATACAAGTTTTATGTAAAACCCAACTTATCATCAGTAATTATGTGGTACTCGAATAGATATGTGGATTGCTGCCATAGGGTTGAACAGTTCCATTGATAGTGAACACCGCCACCACCATCTCACCACGGCCCCCCTTCCCCAAGCCCCTAAAACTGAAAAAACGTTCGATGACCCTGTTTAGTGTGTTAGATAATGCCAATTTTGATGAATTAAATTGCATAAATGTACATTGTGTATCTCATTTGCAGAATGCGTAAAGCAGTAACACTACTTGGCAATCATTTGGTTTGTGTGACATGTAAATCCTGCTAAGGCTACTAATTTAACAGTCCCTACCATACACACAAACACAAAATAGATTTTTTAATTTGTGATGACCAAGACTTTTACTTTTTGCATGGGGATCAAAAACTGGATATGCCATAGGCCTACATGTACATTTAGCGAGTCTAAATTTTCATGAATCAGGACTTCCTGACAATTTTGCAAGTGGTTTCAATCACTTCGATCACTCGTATGAATCTAAATTTGAACCAAATCAGCTGATAGGAAGCATTGACCTCAACGTTGACTTTCATGTTGTCACTCAAAACTCGCTCTTCCTGAACAATCCTGGCATACGTTAGCTGCCTGAACAATTTCAAACTGAAGTTAGCTTTCTGATATGCAACAAATATTTTTTGTATGCTTATTAAAAGTACCAGTATTTATTAAAACCACGAGCTCAAAATCAATGTACAGTGATAATGGCAAGTTGAAAGACATTTTGTTGGGTTTTTTCAAGTTGAAAAAAAGTTGGTTGACAATGTGTGTGCGTGTCTGTGTTTGTCCATCTGTCTGTCTGTGCCAGTTCATGTGCGCTCATTGAACTGTATTTCTCAACCAACTTCATTCAATTGCCATCATCATTTTGTACGTTGACTTTTTATTTGCTACACTGTAGTTTCTGGTCATTTTGTCAGTCGAGAATGATAAGGGTGTTTAGTTGCCACTAAAGCCATGGTAATCATGGCATCTTGACACCCATTAATATCATTATGATTCTCAATCAATGACTTATTAAGATACATCGCACAGTCAGCTAAATTCACCTGCAGATTGTGTAGGCAGCATACAACATACATCCTGATTGCTCACAAAGAGTTGTTTTTGTGCGATGACGTAAAAGCCTGTGTTGATATCAACATTTTCTGTTAATCAATTTGATTCAAATCTAAGTGAGTACCAGTAAACGTTTATTCAGTAAAATACATTGTACTGGTAAGCTCTAAGTATTTCCTGTGAGTTTACAGCAATTTGATGATGTACACTCAAGCATTTTTGACTTAAAATGCGAACACTTTACTTATATCAAGATTGTTCATCCGAATAGAATAAAGTAAACCATCTAGAGCCTTCTACAGTTGATACATATGGCCTATACTGAGAAATTATGATATCTCGACCTACAAGTACAACAAAATAAAGACAAGTTAAATTTTATATTCAAACTTTCAAATCAGCGAATTACGAGCAGTTAACATGGTAACTCTCATCAGCTTACCATTGCCATTCCCGCTGATTTGACCTAACGTGCAAGTCACAGTCAAGTTGATCAGGAAAACCGACAGAAAAATACCGGCGCAAGTACAGAAATTCACATGCCATCTCCATCGGCATGGCCATGGGTCTTCCATGGTACCCATGATATCTCTGGGCGTGTTGGTATGCAAAAGCGGTGTCAATCCAACGTAGGAACTAGAATGGTATCCTATGACTATCAACTGAGTTCCTTGTTTGGCCTGTAAATTTAAAGTTGTTAGTTGTGTAATTTATCAGCCACTGCGTTGGCTTTTCCAGACGATGGAGCGCCGGCTTCTTCCACACACCAACCAGACGGAATCCTTTACACACACACAGTCGCACAGGCACAGCTCAGCTGTCACTGCACTGTAGAGTGTCAGCGTACTCACGTCACGTAACGTTAGTCGTTAGATATATTTTTCTATAAATGTGGCGACTTTGTTCTATGCACTGAGTGCAAGACAAAATAATGACGAAGTGCTTCAATCTAGTTGATCAAAATAATAAACATCAGTCCCGACACAATTCTATTACAGACAACAACGACACTCCCAGCAAGCATGTGGTTCCACGAACAACGTACCTACACAGTGTATGGCGTCTCGCAATGCAGTTACTGCATCAAAGTACACACGCCGCCGAGGTTGTACTACACGATTGTCGTCTGTGCGAGTAAATACACACATGGGGATGGCGATATGTTGTGGTGCACAACAACGGGGACGCCTCTAGCCTTGTTGTGTAACGAGTTCGGCTTATCCAGTTGTGGTTTGTGTGTGGTAGGTGTGTGTCAGGGTGTGTCGGTCACCTGACATAGCATGGTCCTAGTATCATGTGACGCAACCGGAAGTTTGTGACGACTTTACGCAGACACGCCCCCAACAACAAAATCAAGCACACCAAGAAACATAATTTTAATATCACCCCCCCCAAAAAAAAAAATATATATATACATATATATACATATATATATATATATGTTGATAAGGTAGTCCACGTGTTGGCAAGATAAAAAAAAAAATATATATATATATATATATATATATATATATATATGTATATATGAATATATAAAATGAAATAAATAAAAATATATAAATAAATAAATAAATAATAACAATAATAAATAAATAAATAAAATAAAATAAAATGAAATAAAAATAAAAATGAGACAAGTTGGAGATTTCCAACAGCAATGATTATGCTGTGAAACGAATGTTAATGAAAAGAAAAAATCGCACATAAAAGTAAATATTCAGTTTTAAAAACAAACAGCTAGCCTAATATATAACAGAAAGACATGAATTCATACATACACGTACAATCATCCACAAGCAAACATATTTACACAAGAACTATGACAAACGTGTGATTTTTCACAAATTTTGTAGAGTGACATGACCAATGCAGTGAGCGGTTCAAATCAATAACTTATTGTACATCACGTAAAATGTGTAAGTGTATAGGCTTATACCAAACATAGATCAATGGTCTATGATGGTTTCAAACGCAGGCTACAATCAAGCGCTAAAGTGTTCATTTTCATTTTTATTCTATTTCTGCATTTCTCCACTAAAGTCATACATGAATTGACTGTACATGTATTTTGAACAAAAGTGTGCGTGATAGATTCCCAGTAGGCCTCTATATCACAATAGTCTTTTATAAAAATAAAGGCCTGGTGATTTTATGACTTGTATCGCGCCAAACCCATTCTGTCGAGTGTTCAAGGCGCATGAATACTATTTAAAACATATATTAATTAGGCTTTGAGCACGTTTGAATAAATACAGTGAAGTCAAAGAAGTCAGTGTTTCAAGTTGGAGAGAAATTAAAAAAAATGCAGGAATCTGCTGTCTTAAGCAGATATCTATCCTTGATAGTGATGACAGTCGCAGGGGTAAAAAGACAGAAAGAAATATACACGAAAATTTGCAACTTGCCATTGGATATTAACAAATAACGAGTATGTAGGAGGAAGCCTTGGGGAAAAAGGAAACGTGAGAGGTTAGATCGGTATGCAGAGTGGTGAATTAACTCCAAGTGAAGTATAAATTGATGCAATTAAACACATAATTGTGGAGATCAATGAATTCACGATCAATGTGTTAGCCTTAAGTTAATAAAATTAATGTAAAAGAAGCAATTTTTCTCGACCCTGAGACAAAACATGCAGTGAAAACTATAAAATAAAAGATCGTACCTGTTCGTTTCTGACGCATTCAGTTTGGCTGATTAAGAGTTTTGAATTGGGTGTGGAGATTATGCAAGTTGCATGGAGGTCGAAAACTATATTAAGACCACAAATTATGAAGAAATTTGAGACCATGAAGGATCTTTCAAACGTTGCGGAGAATGTAATCATAGAATGATAATGCATGTATTTCGTTTCATCTATTTCTTTTTTTCAGACGCACAATCACATTTCCGATACCTTCAGGTACACAATGATCCTACTTACGATTGTCGGTTTTCGTCCAACGCAAACTTGGCTTCGAGCGATCAATCATTATTATTGTCTGACCTCATGTAGCGCATATCACAATAACCAGTTACCGTTAACAGGTCATTATAAGTTAATACATCATGGATAATGCTCCCTTAAGGTAAGGATAACGTGACTTATGCATCATCTTTATACAATGTAAACCTATATTACTATTTCACACAAGGATCTTATATTTCGGGGACAAAGTTTCCCAAAAGAGACGAAAGGGATTTATACCAGAGTTCCTAATCATATTCATTCAGATCTTATTTAGAGATATAGCTGAGATTCGCGTACAACAGTATATAATTATACTGCCCTACTTTGGCAAAAGGAAGCAAGTGACATACCATTCGAATTTGAGTTATTGATGTTTTCATAATTCACATATAATGAGCTCTTCTTCCAGGCCAAATTTCATGCAGAAACACTCATCCTACTAAGAGATAATGTTAGATAAGACATCATGATAGTCCTTTGACGTCAGTGTAAATGACACATGCTCTTTTACGAGAAATGTGACTTTTGTCACTTGCTTTCTTTTGCCAAAGTAGGGCAGTATAAACCTGCAGCGAATCATATAAAATATGAAATAATGTATCAATTATTTCATTGTGAAAAACGAAATAACAGCAAGTCAAGACAAAGTCATCAAAACGTTTTCACCGTCATGACCGTGACATTAGCTGAAGTTTTTGATTTACTCATGGGAGACAAACATTATACCAGAAAGAAGGCAGAGGTAGATGCGAAAGTATATCGATGAAAGGGCAATGTAACCCCAAATATACCAAGTGGGTTTAGAGATAATGTGGAAATATTGGAAGAACATAAATGTATACTTACAGGTCCTAGTAAAGTCTGAATAAAATCGAACAATTCATTAAAAACTTATACATTTTGAAGGTTTTTGGCTAAATCCATTGCGCCGTCAAGTATTACGTATATAGAATTCTTTTTCGATACCGTTTGAGGCACAAATTTCGAGCACAGGTCGCGGAGAACAATGGATAATCCCAAGGGGAGCAAAACTTATCCCGAGATAAAACAATAGAGGGTCCATGATATATGAGGTGGAATTTTTGAGGATGTTGCAGACTCATAGCCACATGTAATAGGCCCTTCCAAAGAAATTGTAGCTGCTGGTGTGTGCAGTGCGCTGTGAAAACAAATTCTGTTACTATTTATTGGTTATTATAATTTTCTATTGCCCGTCAATAGATGGCGCGATTTTAATCTGCTGGCTGGTGATCCGATGACAGCGGCCAAAAGCACTCTTCGAGATTCCAGAGATCAGTGAAGTATATACCGCGACACTGAAACAATCGCTCTGACTGTTCTTGTCATTGTTGATTTAAAAAAAAATACAGCCCATACATTCGTTAAAAAAAATGAAAATGATCAATAAGTATACACGTCCTCCAGTATAGAATCCATCCTTCTCGATTCAGTGCCCGGGCAACCAGCGACTTTCCGTCAGAGCGTTCAGGATACGAGTGATAGGCCAACATGGTTGTAGCCAGTAGACATATCCTCACACTTCCTCCTCATACCCCCCCCCCCCCCGCCTCCTATATTAACTGTTCTCTCTGACGATTGCTACCGTTATCCGCGACATATATATCCTCAAAATGTGCGCCTCAAACGGTATCGAAAAGACCCTTAGGCCTACTATTAGTATATACTGCGTCATCTGCTGCAATGGAGAGAAAGTCTCATTGACGGATGGGGTATGCCTATTCTAAAATTGATTCATTTAGCTTAGCAGAGCTCCCAAATGAACATGAACACAAAGTCTCAATAATGACGGCGGCACTTTCTTTCAGTTACTTTTCTCCTGATTTCACCTTCCTCCCCCTCTTTTAAATTTATTGAAACATTGTATGACCGAATAATTGAAATATGACAATAACAATAATAACTAAAGAACACAAAAACGATAATACAATATGATCTATATAATTCTAAGGGTGGCTTGCCCATTTCATCCCTTTTGACTAAAGTGCACTGTCGTGTAAAAATAGGGGTGGACGCTGCAGGCCGCTTATTCGATGTCATTATCACACATATTGAATTATTTTCCAAGACAATATAGGCCTACTGTCCGCAAATATGAAGAAATTTTATATTTTGATTAACATAATATTATTGATTTCCATTGAATGAAACCCATTTGGTAAGCGTTAGATCACCTTCCTGGTCAGATGTTGCCATGTAAAAAAAAAAAAAAAAAAAAAAAAAAAAAAAAAAAAAAAATCCTCAGACATAATGTTTGGTTTACCGGATCAGCGGTATTATGTTATGGAGGTTGGCGTAAACTTTTGATGTTTCTTTTTCCAATGTTATATATTTGTCAATTAAATTCGCCATCGTTAAGGATGTTGGATTAGATGGCAGCGAACACAAAATATTGGTAACGATATAGCATCATGACATTGAAGTCAATGCCATATTAATGGCCGACCGTAGACTGATATCATGGCCGGCGGAACCGGGGGGGGGGGGGGGGGGCAGGCATACAAAGGGGCATACAAAGGAATACATAAGATGTCATCACTTTGGCCCCCCCCCCCCCCTCCCCCACCAAATTTTTTTAACCCGGAAGTACGTAAGTGGCACTAAAAAGAAATAGATAGAGATCTTGAAGTGAGAGCGCGGTAATGTTATGTTTTTCCGCTGAAGACCCTTTTTTTTTTGCTTGTCAGCTGAAGAAACCCGGAAGTGGAAGGAGAAAGATGAGCTGAGGACCATTTTTTTTTTGTGTGTGTGTGTGTGGCTTGTTAGCTCATGAAACCCGGAAATGGAATTTCCCATTAGTTGGAGTTGTACACATGTTGATAATATGCATTTCAGGGTCATGTTTTGATGAATAGGTCGTGAATTACAATAGTTACAGTTGCCAGAGCAACGGATTTGCATGGCTGCGCAGTGGATAAATTGAAACGAGGACCCGACCACAGAGCGCGGAGCTTCCAATTTTTCTTTATGTTCGATGAAGTGAAGGGAAATTAGCCACACACAAAAATAGTGGAATCAGCAAATGCGGAAATATCAACGCAGAATACATCTAGGATAATCTTTATCTTTTTTTTAATATGAAGATTAGACAATCCGTTCCTAAAGATTGCTTATGTCTGTGGCGTTGGAGAAGAAGGCTACAACAATATTCGAGATGATGGCTTACATACACGCACGATACACGTAGGCCTATAGGCTTACCTATTGACGAACTGGAATACAATCGTACTCAGTCTGTAATGTGTTATCGATGAAGGGGAAAAATTGAAGTATTCTCTTCTCTTGCTCCGTATCCCACCCATCTCCTCTTCTACATCATCATCCTATGAGCCTTGAATGACGAAACAGTAGAAGAGGTCGCTCAAAGGTAGAAAAAAAGAACAGAAAAAAAAAAATCTCATAAGCATAGTGAGCATTCAGCCCCTTCCAACCTTCAATGCTTATAACTACTCGACAGAAACGATGATCACATCTCCCCCCCCACAAATTACTAAATTTTCTGACTAACGAACTTTTTTTTTTTCATTTTCGGACTAACAAACCTTATTTCAGTTTCGGAACCAATGGAATAACAGACTTTATTCTGTTTTCTGATTAATGAGCCTTCGAAATAACGAGCATTCGGAATAACGACCTTTACTAGTATTGATTTTCATTTTCGAATTAACGAACCTTCTGTATAGTGAACCTTCAGAATAAGGCCACCAAAAAGAAAGAAAGAAAGAAAAGAAAATGTATGGATTAACGAACCCTTTCTCAGTTTAGTGAACCTCTGAACCTCTAATTTTATTTATATATTTGTTTTTTCATTAATTATAACGAACATTATTTTTAGGAATAATAAACAGCACCTAACTTGGTTATCATCTATCCTACTTTATTTTTTTTTCGACATTTCCTCGATTATATTGAACTACACCAGAAAATTTGCCTAACTTTCCTTTATTATTTCAGCTGCACATCCGAGTGCATTTGATATTTCCATGAAGTTGTACAATTAGACAAGATTCATTTATGTTATCAGGATCTTGTACTTGAAGAAGATGAAGAAGAAGAAGATGATGATGATGAGAAACAGTGCACAGAGCCATAAGTAGCTTATTTTATTTAAATTTCCATTTATTTTATTCATTTATTTTTTCAGTGAGTGCTCGAGGAAGTTGTGTCGTACTCGAGACACCATGGGCACTGGACGTAATGCGCAGGTTGTGATTCGTTGCCGAGCGCCATCTCGCGGCCAATTAACAAGCAATTATTTTAAACGCTTGTGATTACGCAAGATTACTAACAACAACAGACCCCCGATGAATTACGGCATGAATGCATGCACTGGTATTTGCTCCGGCTATTGAATGGCGACACTTGACTAACCGCGACGAGTTTAGTGAAATGACTTGAAGATGAAGTGCAGTGCATACAAAATGCGTCATCCACTTCCCGTCGTATGACGTACGCCTCTGACCGGGAGTGTGACAAAAAAAACGCCGTCTTTGAATCTTGAATATATTCCCCTCTTCTGAAACGGCGATATTCCCATCTTCACTACCGGTTTCCATTCATCGACAGTTGTTTCACAGTGCTACTCAACTGCAGCTGCCTCAACGAACTATACGACGCTGTCTGTTCGCATAGCCATAGTCGCATAGAAGCAATCTTCGCTGCGTTTGAAGCCATTAGGCCGTGGCGACTCAGCAGCGAAGTCACGCTCTACGGCATTTTGTGTGGAAATCCGTGCCGGAATAATCATCTTGAATTAGGGAAAATACATCGAGCGTTTTAACATGGCGGACGGTTGATTAGTGTTAACGCTAGAGAACCCTTTTGTGATTTTAATGCTTTGGATACATCATGCTCTCCAACAATGTCCCTTCAATTGATAAGACTCTAGCGAATTGAAGCTGTAAACCAACTGTTGGTGAGTCGTTTCATCTACGTTAGAAAGCAGAAACGCCGCCGACGTTTCACACCGTTTGTTGGTGCGAACGCCAGCCGCCAGCTCCCGGCTCACCATGGCGTGTTGCGGCTCGCAGACCGCGGACACCCACTGCAGCATTCAACTGCTCAATGGTACCGAAGTTAACATGAATATTCAGGTAAATTCTCCTCGATTTATTAAACATAACACGCACCAATTTGTTTGATATGTCACACCACATCAGCCTGAACTAAAAAGCTTTTCTTAAAACTTAATTTCATGTTATTAATCTCATGCTTTAAAAAAGTACAGTATTACAGTGGAGAGGAATGCCATGAAAATCTTCCCAATTTTGACTTTTTGCTCTTGGATTCTCATCTCCAAAGCTATGTAGACATTTTTAAATCAATTTCACTCAGTGTAATTCCTTGAGCTACTAGGCACTTATCATCACATCACAGGATTTATTCATTGTCAATCTCTGCTTTTTTTGGTCTTTTTTTTTTTGTTACCATTAATTTACATTGAAAGTTGTGTGTATCACTATAATCATCATCATCATCATCATCATCATCATCTCTATGCTACGGGAGTGTAGGTAGGTCCTGTCGGTCTCCGCCCGGTCGTCAGCGCTTGGTAGCATGATTAACAGTCTGTAACAAATGTGAGCGTGGATGTCAGACAATTTCAAAATGTTTGTCTGACCAGAACATGTCTAATAAAACAAACCATGTTTGAAAAAATTTAAATACTACTGTAAAAGCAGAAATTTTTGTGGTGTTGTAATTTTCGCGAAAATAAAAGTACGCAAATATTTTTGCTTGCCATATGTTCTTGTACTTACATGTACTGTCTTGTTTCAGCGGAATTAAAAGTACGCGAAACTCTTCTCACTGGGCCAAGCGCGAAAAATTAGTCGCGCAAAAATATCCACTTTTACAGTAAATGGACAAAAAGTGCATTAAAAAAATGATATGGTTGTGATACATATAGTATACATACAGGTATGAGTGGTACATCTGTCATACAGCAAAAGCAATTTAGCCCTTGCCTGGCTGTGCCTTTTAAATGTTTGAAAAGTCTGAGTAAGTAATTGGGAAAATGTTCTTGATACAAATCACTGAAAAGGGTTGAGGGAAGGTTGAAAGGTGTGCATGGGTTATATAACTTTACCTTTGGATCCATTGTTTTTAGGATAAGGTTGCTATAAAACCTTTATTTGCCTCCTGCAGCCCAAATATTTCCTCTTACTCTAAATATTAAGTTATAAACATTATTTATTGTACGTAGTTTACCACTCAAATATGGTATTTGAAATAATGTACATGTATGTATTATAGTAACATTACAGATAGTCCATCTCCAACCATTGCAGTTTTACTGTTGACAAATCTGTTTTGATGGCTAGGATATGTTTACAAAGAAGTTTCAAATTGGACACAACTTTATGGAAACAACTGTGTTAACCCACCTACATGACCCTCTAACAAAAGTGAAACAGAGGATTTCTATAACATGTAGAAGAAAATGCTGAGCGCACAGAAGAGAGTCAGACTTGAACAGAGAGAAAATAACACAATAATAATAATAATAATAATAATAATGATAATAATGATAATAATAATAATAATAATAATAATAATATAAAACGAAAGGAATAGAAAGGATGAGTGGAGACCACGAGAGCAAGATGTGGAAGCCTGACTTCTGTTACAACAGCATTTTTCCCGAATCTTGGGTAAAGGTACTGTAAAGGTAAAACAGCTTGGTGTATGTACAAAGTTCATAATGTCGTTGTACTTATTGTTCAGCTAAACTGATTTCATTGTGGATTTGGGGAAAGGAGAAAAAGGGCAAAAACGTAGGGCCCTACTCCCCTAAAAAGTGAGAACAGTATTGAGCATTCTGATGTACAGTATGCCCCCCAAAAAAACCAAACAAACAAACAAACAAAAACAAAACAAAAACAAAATCAAAAACAAAAACAAACAAATTACAATCAGATTTTTGCATCAATAACCCCAATATGATTAAACCATCTAAATGCTACTTTAGGGTCGTAGAAATATAACATCAGGTCATCTTACAATTGTAGCTCTATTTTGCAGAAAACCCCATTCAATCTGGTTAAGCAGTCACAGAGAAATGTGGATTGTTGTAAAGATTGTCATGAGTCTGATTCTTCCAAGTTTATCACTTGGATGCTCTTTGAATCGTATTTTATTCAATGTGTAAACACAATAGACAGAACTTGGAGGGAAGGGATTCCTGACATGCTCTTTAAAATCCTCACTTCTCTTTGACCACTGTCAAAGCAAATTGAATGGGGTTCTCTGTAAGATGTGGGCAATGAGTTATAGTTTCATACCCTGGAATTGTGTTTGGATTGATTCACTATTTGTCTTTGCGAGGGTACAGACTTTGTAATTCTTTTTTAGGACATACGGTACAGTGTGCTGAACATGTACTTTTCTTTTTCACTCGGGAAAGCGGAAGAATATGATTAACATAGGAAGGAGTATTTTATTGATTTATTATCATCAAATCGTTTTTCTTGCTCCTCAGTTCAGACTTGTTTCAGAGCCAGCCCCTTTGTTGCTTCTATCCAGTTGTGTAAATCGTAGAATGGATAAGAGTTTTGTAGTAATGTTCAAGGTCATGTAATAAAAGCCAAATGCATGGTACTACAAATCCAATTATTCATGTTGGGTAAACAACATGAATGAGCACTTCTCTGTTTGAAGCATGAGTTCCTTGCCAGAATGCTGATCAAGCCATGTGGGGAAATATTGTTTGTATAAAATGCCATTGGTATGATACTGAGAAAAAGGGATATGTCTTTTATTTTGCAGTTAAGAGGTGTAAGATTAGTGCATAGATGTATCTCATACAATCTTCCTGACAAAACAGCAACCATGAAAGATTTAGGCTCTTGTATTTCTACATTTTATGACACTTTTTCCTCGCTTAAGCATAAGGTGTGTTGAACTTTCTGATACAACTAGAGTGTAAGTACACTGTATGTATAATAGGCCAAGCCCGCAACACACTTGCAGACATGTAGTGGAGCTTTAAGGCGTGAACATTTAATGGTGCCGTCATTCTCGGCAGTGGCAATGAGGAAGAACAGAATCTCTTGCTTTGTGGCTGTATCTTTGCAAAGCGGTCATGGCGTGGGGGGAACGGATGAATACTCGCAGTGCAAATATCATCTCCAGTAATGTTTACCCAATACAGCCAGAGTGAGATACCCTAAGGGCCTGTTTCTATACATACTGCCACCAATCCTATTTGAGGGTGGTCACGATGTTAAAAAGTGACTCACAAAACAGGCAATTCCAGAGCCTTCATGAAATGGAATCTCATTCAGTATTTACTTGGTTTTGGTCATTCGTGTGAACATTTTCTGACAGTCAAATTTAAATGCTGCAGTTACAGATTGAAATTTTTAATATACTTGAGCTTGGGTCCATGGAAATCATGGTTTAAAAAGAGATAAAATCTATAAAATTTACAAAGAAGCTCACTCACTGCTAACTCTAGTTAGATATTTACAAAGTAGACATTAGCAAACAGATAACTATACATGTATGTGACCTGAAGGTTACTTTGTGTTGACTCAATGTTAAGAATTGATTTGATGTTAAATAAGGATAACTTGTAAGTGAGTTTAAAGCAAGGATTACAACACATTTTATGGCAGATGGTGTATACTGATTAACCCATACTTACATTTTTGTGCGACAAATTATGTGATGAGATGCTGTACCTGCTTTCATGAGCTTCAGTAACACATTGGTGCAAGTATGTTGTAACTTTCTATTGCCATAAATGAGAAAGAGAGAGAATGGGAGAACACAAAAATGTAAAACAACAACTACTGCAGCAAAAAAGGGAATTAAGCCCATTGTACTGTCCACGTAATAAGGAAGACATCTTTATGCAAAGGTGTATAATTATATACCGGTACAGTACTGGTACACAAGAAGCCAAATATAGTTCATGCTACAGTGAAAATGGAAGACTGTAAAATGATCTCAGCTAGTGGCTGGGGGGGGGGGGGGGGGGGGGGGAGGGAAGGGAGGTAAGGGGAGGACAAAGTGCCCAGACACACTTGAAGAGACACAGAATCCCAAAACCTGTGCACCTCAGCCTTGCAGTATAACATGATGAAATCTGAACAAACGTGGCATGAAAGAAGTATACAGTACATGTACTTTACAACTGCTATTTTATGTTCAACAGGTACATTACTTCATCTTATGGGATCTGTGTTTTGTTGGATAGGAGAGATCCACGTTTTTATGTAATGTTTTGTGCATACTGTAGGAGCCCACCATTAAAGTGTACTTCAATGCCATACTCAGATCGACTTTGATAAAACAATACTAGTAAAAACAAACAAACAGAATTATAGAAATTTTACCAAAATATGAAATAGAACGATCAAAAGCTTATATTATGAAATAATGGACCTTTACTTCAGATCTGATTTTGATAAAAGCCTCTAATGTATTAGTTGCATTTGATTTGTCCTCTATTTAATTCCTTACAGCTATTAAGGCCAGTCAGTTGCAGTTTGATCAGATTTCACACACATTGTGCGTACCAAAGTGGAGTAAACCGACAGTTATACAGATGTGATACATTTGTACACTGCAGGCGGTAATCCAAGATTGTGTTGTTACATAGGGTAGGACTTTTAAGATATCAGTGTACAAAACAATGTGCAAGAGCAATGCCCTGAACCATTTAGGGTCATTCAGAGGTCACACATCTAAGCTTTCTGTTCATTACCAATCAGTGGAACTAATGCTTGCATATTTGCAACTATTTGGAATGAATTTATTAAAGTGCCAAAATGTCTTTTTTAGGTTTTCAAAACTGTTGTGTTACCGTTGCCTTCGGGGCCAGTATTCTTCATGAAGCTACTTTGTATGTTATTCTCTTTAAAGTGCTAGTCATACAGAGCTGTATGTGTACACACGCCCAACCCAACTTTGTTGGTCCAACCAGAGAAGTGTGTTCCACCTTCCTAGCCTATTTCAAGGGCCCTCACACTATTGTTGTTTGTGCCGACAATTGTGTGTAAAGAGAGCAGAGTAACTAAGCCTGATCAAAGCATCTCAGTGCAAGGGCGTTTTGAGATCTGCGAATGTGATGATTATTCGTGAGATTTATCATCCTTGAGAAAGAGTCTGTGAAACTGACTGTTCATTTTGATAACTGCCATACCATTTTATTGTTTAAAAAAGGAAAGAAAGAAAATATATATATAATTGCTGAATTAAGATTATAAATACAATGTACATGCTCAGTCATTTGGCATAGTGTAATTGAAACCAGGTTCTGTTTGTTTTAAAGTAACAGCATGAAGTAAACTATTATTTCTCCCTGACAGTCTCTCGATACTTTGAAAGTTTGTGCCTTATATGTGTGCGTGTGTCTATCTAGGATCCTGGTTAACCATGTGTGAAAGAAGAAAATAACAGAAAAATCAGGAATGTTTAAAATATTTTCAGGCATGCATCATACATAACTTTGATACCTTGAGATATATATGGATAACATTCATGTGCTACATTTGTGCTATGTTGCAGCCAGGATGAATGTTTAGAGTAGGAACGTGATATGATACCTTATCTCAGATGAAGCGATGAACCTTCTATAGATCTGATAAGAACATGTAAGTCACAGACCATTGTCATCGAAATCATCTGTCCTCATTCAGGGCTCATGAGGTCACCCCAAGTTCAATATTAGGAGATCTCGTTTTTCACCCCAAAAGTAGATTAAGCAAATCTTGTCTCAAATTTTGATTTGGGATACGTGCAATTCAAACACGTCGCTCAGTCATCAAAAAATTGATCCCCACCCAGAAAACCCCCAAAAACTTCAAGATGGAAGAAGAAAACTAGTGTGAAATTGTGGCACTTCATCTTGCATCCCTGATCCCCATAGTGATTTGTCAAAGTCACTGCAGGGAGCGAACATGGTATCCCTGCACCTTTGCTGACCTGCAAGGGAGGACACCATTTCACGCGGGGATGTACCGGTATTAACTTACCACCAAACCTGTCACCGGTCGTTACCAGTGATGTGGATCGCCGCAGTGCGGTTCAGCTGCATTTGAACCGCCTTGACTGCTACCCAGTTGGCCACGAAGCTTCCAGAATGGAAGCCGGTTCTAAGATCGCAATCTGGATTTTCATTTCATTTTCCATTTCTGACGGACATATCTACAAGCATTACATATAGCACATGCTGCTGTGAATTATATTTTTCATTACATTTAAAATGATATCTTTTTTAAAATTTAAGCATGAAATGATATACATTCATGTATTCAAATTCACATGTATGGCAATTCTGTTGTAGAAGACCTAACAATGACCCGTTCTAAAAGCTCATTCTGATATTTCAATACGAAGAATCTAGCCGAGGTACCTACTTGAAGTAGTTATTGCTTTGTCAGTCAATACATGAGGTAAGCTTTCCATTTGTAAAGAATAACCTGTTTTACAAAGCGATGTGATTGAACTGTATGACAGCAACTGATTGATTATTGAATTGAGAAGGGTATTTAATGAAAATATATGTTCAGCATGTCATTACCCAGAGCATTGCCAATGACTATATTAAAACTGAGTTCCTGAAAGGTTATCCTTAAAAAGACTCTTGCTCCTCGACCTGTATACTCCACAAAGGAAAAGCAAACGAACAAACAAACAAACAACACTCACTGTGTTGTTTCTTTGTTTCTGTCTTTTTTCTTAAAACTTGGAGGAGAATCCCCCCTCCCCGGCATGTGATACCATCGAAACTGCACAAATCCAAAACACATTTAACTCGAACGGGCTTGGCTCAGTCATTGAAATCCTATAAATAATGTCAGAAAATTGTTGAACATGTCTGAAACAATGAGATCCACCTGAAGACAGAGAGATTTGTTATTGGCATATATATCATCTCTCAGTCAGCAACAATCTTGCAGCAATACTGAATATCACTGAACGGCCTTCAATGCAATTGTAGAGCTGTATGAAATGTATACAGCAGGGAGGTGATGTCTGTCTAATGGGCACTACCTCACATTTTAAGTAATGCTCTGCATTGATGCCATTTCCTGTGATGCTTTGCAATGCATTTTATTGTGTGGGATTATTAACCTGTTGAGGATGAGTCCTGAGTTAGTATACTTGAGGCATGTGTCTGTGTGAAATGCTTGTTGTAGCAAAATCAGTCTGTCCTCAACGGATTTTATGCTAGCGTATCCCATAGCACACTCTACACACATGCACAAAGAGTTAATCTTGCAGTCTGTGCTTGATTACCCATCATTCACACAGTTCAGTGGTTTTGTTCTATTTATAAAGCAAGAAGGAGATATCTCCTTGTTCTAAAGTCTGCAACTTGACAGGTGAATGACCCCCCCCCCCCCCCCTTTCCCTCCTACAACACATTGTTCTTACTCATGTATTCGGTCTTTCTGTGGTAACCTGCAGTGCAGTTGAGAACAGAGGGGTCTTCTCCATTGTAATGTAAAGCTCCCATGCACTGTTTTGGGAAGGGGTTAACTGCCCCCTTCTTTTGTGTGATGCGTCCCTGAGCATACATTGAGCTCTTTAATTGATTCCCCACTCAGTATCATTGAGGTAACCTATAGACCTTGAATTGATGGGTGTGAATTCATCAGAGGGAGATCCTTCAGCTCATTCTTTTAGCTACAATGCCCCAAACCATAAGTCTGAGTGGCATACTGATATTTTATACTGTTTTAGTCTACAAAATGCTGCCATGCTGACACAGGATGTGGTACATATATATATTCCAGTGTAACGAACATTATCATTGCCCTTTATTTGGCAACCTGCATAAATGAAAAGTCTACAGTGTTATGTTAGAATTTTTTAGATGGTTGTGGTGAGATAATGATGATAGATATTGTGCCATCATAATGTCCATTTAACTATTCAGATGACTATAGTGGACTCATATGATTTGATTTTGTCAACAAAAGCTAACCACAGCAGCAATCTCAAAGACAGAATCATTGTCTCTGTGTAGGACTGGTGTATGGAGGGCAAATAAACCCCTGTGAGATTCAATTCAGTTTGGATGTTACCCTGGTATAATTTTTGTGAGTGAATTTTGTTACAAAAGGGTTGGTCACCCATGTCTCAAGATGTTAGGGGGGTTCACACGTACTTGTACACCAATTAGCGGGATACAAATCTCGAGCTTTGCATCGCGATCGGTATCTCGAGATTTTTGCAAGTGTGGACAGACAAAACCAGAAAATTAGCGCGATAAGCATCGCGATGCTAATCCCAAGAAATCTTGCGCTAATTCCTCAATTAGCGGGATAATTCGCCCCGCACTGGTACGTGTGAACGGTCGGGATTAGAATCTCGAGTTTGTATATCCCATCATGCAATGCGCACAATCACAACAGCGAGGCCTCTGCAAAGAGGTCCTTTACCTCTTTGGCGCACCACAACAACAGCGCGCGAACCACACCACTGACGCGTAAAAAACAATGGGCAAAGAGAAGCGTGCGCAGGCAGTGATAGAGAAGGGCGCTCTGTGACCCAGTTTGCAGGCTTTGCTGTTATCTCGATCGGCAATTAGCAAGATAATTCTGTACGTGTGAACGGTTGCAAGAAACTCGCGATTCCGAGCGCGATCGCTATCCCGCTAATTTGGAGCGTGTGAATGGTTGCAAAAAATCTCGAGATATGGAGCGCGATCGTCATCCCGCTATTTTGAACGTGTGAACCCGGCTTTTCTGTATTCTGCTGCCTTGCAGAATCTAATGTAGACAAAAGGATTGCACAGGGATATGAGTGTGTGTATACCTGCACATACATGTATGTGGGTACAGTATGTTGGACTTTCGCTCACTGTAAACTTTACATCCTCATGTGCATGAAGTAAAATTGAATTGGATAAGGAAAAAGGTGAAGCAAACAAACAAACAAAAATCAATGAAAGTTTCATGGTACGGTAAATAAAAGAAAGAGATGAAATTTGAAAATCACAGTTACAAAAAGGGCTAAGTAATACTGACAACTGCATTTTTATGCAGAGTAAGTTACTCTCACAAGTCTAGCATTAACTACTCAACCTGGTTATTCTTACTCCATATGTTTTTTTTTTTTGCAATGATGATGATAGTATAATAATGATAATAATAATAATGGTAATGATGATAATGATAATAATAATAATAATAATAATAATAATAATAATAATAATAATAATAATAATGATAATGATGATGATAATAATAATAATAATGATAATACTAATGATGATGATGATAATAACAGTAATGATGATAATAAAGATGATGATAATAATAATAATAATAATAATAATGATAATGATATAATGATAATACTACTACTACACCTTGTACATGTACTACTACTACTTCTACTACTACTACTACTACTAATAATAATGAACACTTCTATAGCACAACAGTCCATTAAAAAAAATGCTTATGACATTTTTAGGAGAAGAAGAAAAAGGTACGAAAAGTATGTAGAATTTTTTTCGCTTCACATTCCAGAGGAAAATGATAGGCGGGGATGTGCTGGACAGGGTCTTCAATCATCTCAACATGGTGGAGCTGGATTACTTTGGTCTCCGATTTGTGGACAATGACAACCAAACAGTGAGTGCATGTTTTCTTTCTTGGAGTATTCTCCATCATCCTCTCACTTCCATCAAATATAATTATTATGCGGAAGGAGGAAACAAACTTTGCAAATGTATTGATTTATCATTTTCTATAATTGGTTGTTTTTTGGTTGTTGTTGTTGTTGTTTTTTTTTTGAATTTCTGTGAGATTTGATAGTGAGGCGATGCTCTGTTGTGTGTTAGATTCCAGCGTAGAAATTAAAAGTATTGAATGACTGATTAGATTGATTTGTTGCCAAAGTGAGTTCGACATCTAAGCATAATTTGTTTGAAGACATACACCGTCTGATGCTTTTGTATTTATACTCAAGGATTTATTTTTTAGTTCGTTTTATAACTTTGCTGTTTGTAAACAGTGGCCATACTACTACAAATGTATGTCAAAATTATTCCCTTCATTTCTTTTTTTGTGCAGCAATGTTTCCTTGCTTGAAAGTGTAAAGAATAATGTCTTCTTTTTCACAATCTTATGATGCTAATTCTGCAAATGATACTTACAGAGGAAAATATACTTGTAAACAATAGATAATGGGACTTTGAATACAGCACATATATATAAATAATACATTGTTATTGTGTTTTTTTTTCTGTGAGAACCCTTCTGACACTTAATATCGTACTTATAAAGTCAAATGTAATCAAATAATATCTCATGGAATATGAAGGCAGCATGAAATATCAAAAGGACAACGGCTGCAGATTTCTACACTGTCTTTATAGAGGTATTGTTTACCGTTGGGAACAATGATATACAAAATGTTTATATTATCACATTTGATGCATACCTGTACGTGTAGGTCAGTTGTATTACAAAATAACCATACCATATAGAAATTTTGCTATAAAGCTTACAGTGTAAAATATAAGAAGATATTACAATTTTCTCACTTTTAAACCATAACTGTAGACAGTTTAGTCTAGAGACAATTTTATTATAGCTATTGTTCACACATTTTGTATATTTAAAGGACAAGTTCACCTTCATAAACATAAGGATTGAGAAAATGCAACAATATTAGTAGAACACATCAGTGAAAGTTTGAGGAAAATTGGACAATCGATGCAAAAGTTATGAATTTTTTTAAGTTTTGTGTTGGAACCGCTGGATGAGGAGACTACTACAGCTTGTGAGTCATATGCGTACAACAGGATAAAGAAAATGTAAAAGAAAATTCAACATGTTTTCAATTTTTTTCGCATAATTAAAGAGCACTTGACTTGCCTCTTTCTTAAGGCAGGGGGAATAATATTACCCATAACATTTGTCGGTAACGAGTCAGGGGAATGTGTACTTTTTTCAAAAGAAGGAATTTTGTGAAATTCTCTTTATATTTTCCTTATATTGTTGTACGCATGTGACATCTAAGTTATTCATACACTGCAGTAGTCTTCTCATCCAGCGGGTACTGCACAAAAACTTCAAAACTTTTGAACGGATTGTCTGATTTTCCTCAAACTTTCAATGATGTGTTCTACTAATATTGCTACATTCTCTCAATCCTTATGTTTATGAAGGTGAACTTGTCCTTTAAAGTTGACATACTGATTAACTTTTTAACACTGGTTGTTTCTATCCCTAACTCACATTTTAGAACTATTTTGGAAAAATAAAGCTGGCTTTTTGTTTCTTCTGCAAATGGTAAAAAATTCCTTTAATGTAACTGTTGGTTGCAACCCTTTCAGAAAACCTTCAGCTTTTAAGAAATCATTCCCAGCCAGATTCTATGATTTTGAAGAACTGTTTGTCATGTCCAATATCAATATTTGTGGTATATTGCTGTCTGATTTTTGTTTCTTGATTGCAGCACTGGTTACATCCGGAGAAATCAGTCTTGAAGCAACTGAAACGTAAGATTTACTTCACTTCAAGCTTCTTTGTTGCTGTGCATAATGTATTTCGTTATGATGTACAGGTAGTATTTTTTTTTGTTTAACTCAGTAAGTATTGGCAACTATTATATACTTATTCTCCTAGGCATTATTACTATAGGAAGATTTCAAAGGAAGATCTGTGCCATTTTGATGATGAAGTGGAACAGTTTTTTTTTTTTTTTGATCTATGACCTGGAAATTCATTATCTGTATCTTTTGATAACTTTTTTGCTCCACTATACCTTTGAATTCAGTACATAATAGTGTGGAGAGGTGGTCGATGGAATGTGGAATCTGTATATTTTGTCCATGGTTTTGAAAAGAAGAAAACACCTGCCAAGTGCTGTCGAGGTTACCGTGATTATTAAAAAGGCACACCGTCGATGCTCTCGTTTACCATCTCCAGTCTGTTACTTAGATTCAACCTGCTAGCACTAATTAAGGATTCTTACAATACTAAACTCTACTCACTGATTGAAATAAGCAGTGAATTTTTCCCCAAATATAAGCCTATGTAGGTTTTGGACAAATTGGGAATGTCTTTGCGGAGATTAAATTGTTGAGTGTAATTATATTCAAATGAAGTGGGGCAAAAAAACAAAAATAAGGAAAAGAACTAGAAATGGAGACATTATTAATAATAATAATAGTAGACATTTTTAGAGCGCCTTTTCAACTGGATACAAAGCGCTATGAGATGTCTTCCCTGGTCGCCATAGGAGATAAAATATACAAATTACCAGGCAGTGACAGTACAAGTCCAGTGCACATATGATTTTATAGGGATATCGAAATAAGTAGGTCTTCAAGTTTTGTTTGAAATGATCCAGTGTTGGTGATAATTACAGAAGAGGAGGGAGCTTTAATATTATTCGTAGATGTTTAACAAGATTTTAAATGAATGCAATTGCTGAATGATACTTTGTAATTTTCTCAGGATTTCAGACATGCATAAAGAGAGTGAGCAGTCAAAATCAAATTTGAATGTTGTAACTTGACATTTTTATCCACTAATAAGTTGTTTTTGTTGTTTTTTGCATTAGTCATAGAACATTATTATTGTTCTGACAGGGAAAATTAGATGTTCAGTGTACAAAAAACAAAACAGCAATAACAAAAAATCCAATAGAGAACATAGGTCAAGATGAGAGTTTACAATTGCACAAGCTCATGCAGTAATGCTAGAAATGTATCATCGCTGGAGTGACAAAACCTTGTATCTCAAATTTTGGTGAAAATCACTTAAAAAAAAAAATAATCATCAAGTAATCAGTTAAGTGATGTCATGTCCAAATCCTAGCTGTTTTACCCCCAAAAATGAAGCCCCCATATCATGTCAAAGGAAAGGTGATCCTATTTGTTATAGTGCTTTGGCTGGCACGTTTTTATGCTCTCCTGAACATATGACATTTCTGAGATACGAGGTTTTGTCACCACATCAGCAGTATGGGATTTGTAAAAGAAAGCCATGTTTTGATATCCTTTCTTCACACTATGAGTATCAGTGACATATAATTGTCTGCATAGATTTCGATGTGAGAGATCGTAATAGTCAGTGTCAAATGCTCAGGTGACGTGAAAATATTGCCCTTTCATGCAGTAACTCAAATTCATTGGAGTTGATGCATGGTGAAATGTGCAGTCTGACAGGACAATTGAATAATGAGACAAAGAGACTTATTGCAAAAGTCTAGATGAAGGATGTTGAATTTCACAATAAGGTGAAATTTCACCAGGTTTGCAGCAACACTGGTGCCTTTTGATTTTGGCAGCTGCAACCAAAGATTATAGATTAAACTTGACAATACAGGACTTGAGGTCAAATGTAGAAGAAAGGATGGAAGCTAGAACATCTGCTACATTTTTCAAATGAAAATGACAAAATGACTTCAAAATGAAATCAAATTGCATGTTTTTATATCCCTACAACTGCCTCCCAGATGTAAGCACAAAGACGCTTTACTTTGGGGTCAAGTTCTATGTGGAGGACCCGTGCAAGCTGTCCGAAGAGGTGACCCGCTACCAGTTCTTCCTACAGCTCAAGATGGACATGCTGCAGGGTCGGCTCCCGTGCAGTTTCGGCCAGGCGGCTGACCTCTGCGCCTACGCTGCGCAATGTGAGTGCGAGATCTGTTCGGCCATCTTTCCCTTTAAAGGGAAATTCCATTGTGGATATCTTTGTTGCTTTGTATGAAAACAGAAAAATCAGAGAAGTGGTTCAAATCAAAATTTGGAAAAATATTGCATGCATTCAAAATGTTATGAATATTGTAGAAGTTTACAGAGTGTGACAAATTGGCAACGCTTAATGATCTAGATGTAGGTCAGCTCTACTTGTTTAGTTCACAAAATTCCACTGACCTTTCATTTTTCACAATTGTTGGGCACAAGCAGAGTGCATCTACTGACGAGGACACACAAAATATATTCCCTGGTACTCTTATTACACACCAACAACAATTAGTCTGAAGAAATGTTTCTTTTTCTCTAGAAAAAAAACTCAAAATTGTCAGTTTCCATACAAGGCAACATGATATTGGAATGGAATTTTTCTTGGTAACCCCTTGAACATCCTACGGGAATTGACAGTGTGGTGACATTTTAGAATGTGCAGCAATAAATCCTGGGTTTTTAAACATTCCATTTTTTCATTGGAAGATGAAGCCATCGTTTTTTGTTTGTTTGTTTGTTGTTTGTTGTTTTTGTGTTTGTTTTTTTTTGGGGGGGGGGATAGGGGTGGGATGAAGGGGTCTGTTGATGAGGTTCTCCGAGTTAGTTGTGGGGTAGGTCCTATATGCAGGAGTGTGACAGTATGTCTATTTTTTTTTCATTTATCTCAGTTTAGGGACAAATGATGGTTAGAACAAAAGGATTGTATTATCTTCACAATGCAGGAAACATGCTTTTCTCGATATTTGATAGATGCCTCCCTAACCTTCGAACATATTTGTGCTGTACAAAATCCTTGCAATATTTTAGATTGTCAGGTTTGGATGATTCAAATGCTAGATCACCAGAGAAAATTGTATTGATCTCTACAGAATGATCAAAGTGATCACTGATGATCTGTAGAGGAACACTGATCTGATGTTATGTGCATGGATTGGACATGAAATAGAGGTCCCATGTGTGACAGAGTCACAACTCATACTTATTAAAGATCCTGCTCCATTTATTCACCACAAAGAGCAGGGTGTTTAACCCGGTAAAGTGGTCCCACCTAACATCCAACTAAACCCCATGGAAGACCAGCTATTGCTGCTGAATATGGCCTATCCAGCCATCTTCTCAGATGGAAATGAAACAAACAAAGAAACAAAAAATCACCCTTGAATGCTCTCAAAAGTCAGGACTGATTATGAAACAAAACGATAACTTGTCCTGATACGGCACTTGGTGAGCCATCTGGGCGTCCCCCAGCGACACAGACAAGAGCAGGATCCAGTATCCCATTTTTGCTAGGCAACCCCTGATTGCATCCAAGGTTGGCTCACCTTTGGGAACTTGGGAATACCTGGGGTTCTAGCAGTGCTAGGGTGTCTCGAATTCACTGGCAGGCCCTATTTGTCAACGCAAGTGACGGGGCAACCCCACGCAGCCACCGAAAACAAGGGATAAGTAACGGAGTGGCGGAATATTTCCTGTCAGATCTGTCACAGCTGTGCATGGAAGCAGTCATTCTGTGTCAGTAGTCGAAATGATCAGCCATTTCATCACAGTATGGATTTCAGGTTTTAAGCTTTTCCTCTTCTTGTCTGTTTTCTTTCTCCTTATTTTTTTTTTTTTTTTTTTGGGGGGGGGGGGGGAGGGTGGTGTTGGAAGAAAGTTGTGGACCGTAGGAAAGTTATATTTGAAGTGGATGCAGTGGTTGTTGGATTTGTTTAAAGAATCAGGACATTTGGAAGCAAGAGTTTCACTCTTGCTACAGATTTGGGGGGGTCATCACAGAGAAGTTATAATTCAAGTTCGGTAGCTACTCTCTAGCGATTGTTCTTTTCACGGGACTTAGCAACAGATTGATAGAAAAACAGCATCCCAGTGTCAACTTGCATTTTTGAAACAATTTGTACACACAAATACGTCTTCATTCGATCAAACTCCACGTAGGAGAGCTATGTATCAGGTTATACGCTAATACAGATGTGTGCTGTAGGACCGTGCATGATTTTCAAAACTTGCAGTCATCTTAAACTGTTGATACCTTCAACATCAATTCTTTTACTGATACATTATGAATTATAGGCAAATCATTTTGTGATGATGTGAGCATATCACAGAGTTTAATGGAAAAGTTTCACAAGCGGAAATGTCAATTAAAAGTGCCATTTCAATCTATTCGGTACAAAGCCAGTCACAATAGGCCAAGAAGACTACGAATGCAAGTGAACATCAAAGTGATGATACATTTTGAAGAGATGATGCACAATGAATAGATGATGATATGTTGTTTCCTGCCATGTATGATGAGATACAATTCACCATTTAGGATTTTATTAAACAGTTTGATGAGGCAATAAAGACTGCAGAGGAAATTGCTGTGATTGTGAGGCCCCCAAAGAGCCTGTTCATCACCCAGTTTGCATTCATAAATGTACTTCGTGGGGTCACGCACATCTGAGGTGTCTCGAGGGCGGAGAGAATCGCCATGTGAATACGAAGTCCTCGTAATTCATCGCTCCCTTCCTGCCTCCTCCGTGCCATTGTTAGGTAACAAAAGTCACAAAATTTGTAAGAGGAGGAGTTTGCTTTGTAGGTGTCAGTACCAGAGTTTTAGAGCCTTTTTTTTAACCTGCTTGCCTTTCTCTTCCCCCCCCCCCCATGTCATATTCTCTCTTTCCATTAAGGGGATAGTCAGTGTTGCTTCATTTTTGTGTATGATCATATCGTAGTGACCCGCTGCAACAAAAGGATCCGAAAGTCGGGGAGGACAATTTTCTGAAAACGACACGACACAGATCTGACGACATTATTCCCTTACTCTTCCACTTTAATGTCAATATAACATGACTCATAAAAGTACTTGGTTTGCGGAGATATCGATGATTTTATTAGCGCATGTCGAGTGGTTTAAAAAAATCAGCGTTTCGAGAAAACTGCCTTCAAAGTTTTCCTTCCGACGCTATCATGATCAAGGGGAAGCAAGACAGTTTTCATGGTTTGACAATAGAAGGTACGCTCCTAGCAACCTCCGCGATGTTCATTCAAGCTTAGCGCCAGTGGTCTACGCACGACCAATCAGTAACCAGGATGCCACGCACTAACCAATGAGATCATTCCCTCATTGCTAGGGGTGGAGTCTAGCTGTAGCGCTAAATCCAAATCTGCGGACACATTTCTGTTCCGTTGAAAAGTCGTAAAATCATGGACCAGAAAAATGTTATTTTCTTGCCTTTGCTTCAATTATTTAGCTTCGAAATTTCAGCAGATGAAAGAAGATACATTAGACTGCAAAATTATGTCAAAAACAGAAATCCATAGGTTTTGACAGATTTTGGTGACCTGACTTCAAACTCAATTTTCTCGGCTCACCCGTCAGTGACTTAAGGATCCTTTTGTTGTAGCGGGTCACATATCATTTAATATTCTCCCTTTTGTCATTTTCCATCTTCCTACAGTGTATTTCATTTCCCTCATGTACCTTTCCTTTTAGTTTAGAAGTTCTATGCTTCTACAGTTTTCCTGGTGTTCTAATTCATTTTGTTGTGCTTTGTCGTTTTGTTGTCATATTTCCATCTCTCTCTCTCTCTTTATCTTTCTGTTCTTTTTTTTTGTTTCATTGCCTTTCTACCTGTTAATCCTTTCCTTTTCACCTTTCTGTCTTTCTTTCTTTTCTTCTTCTTTATTTGCCTTGCCCATTGTTTGTAAATTCTGCATCTCTTCCAGACTTATGGTTTTCAACAATTAATTTTGGTATCTTTTTCCTCTTCTTGTCACTTCTTAAAAATCTTGATATGTTTCTTTCCTTTTTTTATCAGCTCTTTACTCTGCTCTGAGAAACTTTCTGCTTCGTCCATACTTGTCTCTGTTTTGTCGTAATGCAGGTAATTGTGCTGGGAAAATAGCCCAAAGTCACCCCCCAAACCGTACCCTGGTGAGCGGCAGCCACCTTTCTACTCCCGCATGATTAAAACAATCCTTTCTCCCTTCTTGGCCATGTGTTTTACCGGTATTCTGATATCTCTACGCCTGACGCCGCTATGCCAACAGCCGGCCAAGAGGTTCTGAATTCCTTCGGGTTCAGGGATCTCGTATATTAAGTTGTTTTTCCTCCCAGGATTACCATTATCATCAATTTTTTCTCTCTCTCTCTTTTTTTGTGGCACTATTCAAACAATTGTGTCTATCATATTACTTACTTTAGATGCTATTAAGAAGTACATGGCATTCTAAATATGCATAATATGTGTTACGAATCTTTTCCTGTTCTTTGAGATGCAAAGAGAAACCATCGGCTAACGGAAAATTTTCACTCGCCTAGCGTTAGTCTGCTTTCCACTTCTGATCGTGTCTGTTTTTCTTTTGCATTGAAACCACAGTTACTCTTTCATTCTTTATTCATACGGGTTTACATGGGTTGATACTTGAATCCAATAACATTTTTATTGGTTCTTTAATAGTTCGTTGTGAATCATTGGATCATGCAACATTCTCTGTAGTTCATTTTTTTTTTTTTAACAGCAAGATAAAAAAATTATTTTACATAGGCCTACTTTTAGAACGACCCTCAGCAACAGACCTACCTCAAACAATGTAGCTTTCAGATCCATTTAGTTGTCTTGTTCTCAAACAGTTTATAATTCTACTCATGCTGTCTGATAGCAGAAGACTCCACTCTATGAATAGAACTGTGGCTTTAAGAAAGGATGGGGGATATTTCTTTCTGAAGGGGGGTCTTTAATGCAGATATAAATCTGTCAATAAATTCCATCAACGACTATATCTTAACAAATAAAATGCCCTATAAAATTTGAATAAACAAAACTTACCTTAAAAGGCTGCATGCCTTATCATTCACTGCCAATTCAGGGATTCTTTGTTTTTTTATAGCATGGGCATATCTAGACATGTAAACAATTCATGTTATTCCTGATCGCTGTACAGATTTCTTTTAAAACTAAAAAAAGAACCCATGGGAATAGAAGAAACATAAAATGTGCAAGTGTTAGCGTGCAAATTGACAGGTTATCACAAAATTTGACGAAAAATAACTGCGGAAAAAGTCATTTTTTGTATGTGTGTTCCATTTTGATGCCAGACACTGAGAGATAAAACATCTGTGGTATGTCTGCCATGCACAAAGTGGCCCTCGGCAAGTTGAAAAGAACATATCTAAAGTCACCTATACCACATGTGTAAATCACCAGCATTTATGATGCCATAAAGCTGGTATAAACCAGTGATCAAGTTTATCGATGTCATTTTAACCAGCCTAGAAATTCCAGACTGTTGGTAAACCAAGAGAGAGAGGGAGAAAAAGAAAGAGAAAGAAAGAGAGCAAAAAGGGTCATTGTTGAGTCAATGATGTTGGAAGGAGTGAATTAATTGCCTTTATAGCAGAAATAGACAGAAGAGGAAACAAACACATTTACAATTGTACAAATCATTCAGTGTTAACAGTGACATCAAGAAATCCCAAAGTTCCTTCATAAAAGTCAGTCTGTATTTGCAGCTGTACCTATTGATGTCCTATTACCGTGGACACACCATCACTCAAGGTAGAATTATCAAGGTGGAGCTAAAAATATATTCCAGTCTTTTCTCCCTAAGGTGGAATCTATGAAAAAAGGAGAAAATCATTCTTTTCCTCAATCATCATTTTTTTTTATTTCTCAGTGGGCAGGGCTGTGTAGGAACAACTCAACTTTGACCTTAGCAGCAGGACCTAAAGCAAATAGCCATAAATTGCTACAGCAGGGGTGTTTATCTATTAGTATTATTTTTCCATCAGAGGAAAAAAAAATGGAAGAGGGTTTCACAGCAGGCCACTAGTCACTGGGTGTTCATGGACTTTTTTGTTCACTCAGTTTAGGCCCAGATCAGGGCTTCATGAAAGGTTAGAGGTATAGTGGAAGAAAAAAGGGGAAGAATTTAGCTGTTCAATGTGCTTGAATGTGACAAGAGAAATGTGTGCTTTTTATGGACATGCAATTTGTAGCCTGAAAAAAAGGGGACACAAAAAGTGCTTGAGTGAGGGAAGTGCATTGAAGAGGTCCCATGGTGAGATTGTAATGTGGTACAAATGTTCTCCCACCTAATATATGGCTATAAAGGGTTCAGTGTAAAGGACATGGAGTAGAAAATGCAATTGTACGCTAGAATTGGTTGATAGATAGTAAACAATCAAATCGCGAAAGGTGCAAACGCACTTTATTCTGCTGTGTTTTTATCATCATGAACTTCACGAGTTGACTGATAGTCATGACAATAATGACTCGTGAAAATGAGCAGTAAAAATCTTTTCCAGTGTCAGGGCTGCCAACCTTGAGTGAGAGTTTGGCGTGAGACACTGCAAGGGAGCAGAGCGACCTCCTGGCTAGTGCAGTGCGGCCTGCTTTGTGGCCGTACGTACATACGTACTACGTATACAGTCAGTGTATCATAGCCATACATGTGCTGTAATTTGCCAAAAGTACAAGCTACGCTCACGTGGTATAGGTAGAAACCAATCGTAATCCAATAGGTCGTCTTTGCGCGCGAACCGAAAACGATTATTATTGGTTAAGCTTTACACCCGCGCGGGAAAATCTCGAAATTTTGGGCTTGGGCATATCGATATTCGGAATATCAGAGAATTTAGAGATATATTTATTTTTGTAGTCATGTACATTCCATTTTGGGGGTTTTGCGTGAGATTTCGTTTATCAGAGTGAGACAGTCAAAATTGGTTGAATTGCGTGATTCTCACGTTCAATGCATGAGAGTTGGCAGCCCTGCAGTGTTGGAAATCAACTGAAAAGGGATAATGCTGATTTCTCATTCTGTCACTATGGTTGGCAATCAATACGCTATACACATTATACCAGCAAAATATATCATCGTGTGCTCAGGAGAATGACATGAACGCACCTGATTCAAGGATGGTGTGCTCGCAAGAATGACACAAAGGCATGTGAGGTGCATGGTAGGCCTACATAGGCCTACATATGGGTCTCACCAGTGTTCAAGTCTTGTCCCGAGCGCAGCCTCCTTGAATTGCGTGCTTGCGCATCATTCTGCCAGCTCATAAAGATACATGGCATATACAGTAGGCCTACAGACAGTATCTGCAGAGACCTACAGGCCTAGTCTTGCTGTAGAAAATCATGTAGGCCTAAATCTGTGTGGGAACTTACTGAATGTCATTGTACTGTCAGATACAGAAATAAAAGAAAAAATAATAATTTAGATAGATGAAACTGAAATTTGAGGGGAGAGGGGCAACTTGCCTTTGCAAATTATTGAATGAATTCAAAAGGTTTAGGATGTTTGACTCATCAGGTCACTTTAAATGATATGATGGAAAATATTTCTGTATGAAATCATGGGCCAGTGAGATATTCACAGCAAGGAATAATGAAGGGAGATGGATGAAAAAGAAATATATTGATAATGGTTATATAGAAATGATAATGGAAATATGATAATAATATTAATAAGGGAAATATGATAATAAAGGAACTGTGATAATTATAAGGCAAATATAATAATGATAATAATGATAATGATATAGTCTTCTTTATCTAGGATAGCCTCTTCATTATTGTCACTGCTGTACCATCAGAGGGCCCTGCCATTATTATTACCTTAGCATACTGTAGAACAAGGAATGTTTGCATGCATTTTAATTTCGCGAATTTCGCGAGAGCCAAGATTCGTGAAATTAAAATGCATGCGAAAGTTGTTGTCTACACTACATGCAATGAATATTAGAGGCAACTCGCGAAAATTTCATGCTGCGAAAAAGGCCGTCGGCTCCAATTCGCCAAAGTTTCATGCCGCGAAAATATCGCGTTTTACAGTAACCAGGTACAGTAGGATGGATAGATAAGAAGGTAGAAAGGATGGATAGATAGAAAGAAAAGAGAAAGATATAGAGTGAATGGCAGTGGTCTGGAGAGTATAAAAGATGGATAGGAAGAGAGAGTGATAAAAAGAGACTCATACTCAAGATGAATAGCATGGGATGAATAAGAGAAGGAATGATTATCATTGCATATTGTATGGTAATTGAGAATTTCGTGGACAGTTTTTCACTGTAGTTTAATTAATGCCAGGCTCTAGGCATTCTGATTGATTTGACAGATAATGCAAATTGAATTTTCAAAACTGAGAAGTTTGCAGACAGTTATTCACAGTAGATCTATGCAAGGCTATAGGCATTGCGATTGATTTGACATATTATTGAAATATTGGCAGATTGGGATTGTCTTGAATATAGTCTAATTCTTTGGTAAGAAGAACCTGTCTATGAGACATCACAAGTGGTCTTGAGAAACCTTGTAAAGCCCCTTGCTAATATTTGCAGATGAAAAAAAAAGCACCAGCTTTAGTGCTTCAAAATAGTTCTAAAATATGAGTTGGGGATAAAAATAACTAACATGAAAATGTTAATCAATAGGGTCTATAATCAATGTTGTTTGTTGTTAAAAAATGTGAACAATAGTTTTTATTCAAACACGTTTCTAGAATAAACCATCACCATGATGGTTTGTCTAGAAAATTGGTGATATCTCCTTATTTTTTTGGCTTTATGGTGTTTTTGTATGTTTTTAGTTTGTTTTTTTTTTTGTTTTTTTTTTTTTTTGGGGGGGGGTACTGTACAGCTGTAGGTGTTTGGTGATGCAACTGAACTACATATGTATAATACATTGTATGCATCAAATGTGATAATTCAAACAGTTTTTTTTTTTAAATCACTGCTCTCAATGTTAAATAGTGCACTATCATCATCTTTTTTTATTTTGGTAGAATGAAAGCTACTAGACATGATATAAAGTGGACTTCCTGATATGGTCTGATATCACTCAGGCCTACAATATAGCTATATGCAGGGTAGAGCGGACTGCCTATTATGGAGACTTTGCTCCAGCCCTAAATCTGGATATTTGTTTGACATCTGATATTGATAAACACAGTGGGAGGAGCAGAACGGTGATATATGCCCGGGATGGCCCAGTGACATTTTAGTCTCCAAAATGCCAGGAAAGGCGCAGTAAATCATCAGGCGTGGATTGGGTCTCCTCGAAGCTGTCAGTCTGGGAAAAATATGCTTCACTTGGAAAAAAAAAAGATAAACCAAAAATATTTCGTGAAATTCTGCACATGTTTAGTGTTATATACAGTATACTTGTAGAATCACTATCCATGTATCTTTGTTTTCAGTATTGCCACATTATAAATTGATCATAGGCAATGACAGTTTTTCATTCAGTATGAATATAAATCATAGGCCTGTATATATATAAAAAAAAAATGATTTCAAGAATTGTAATTCAGTAGCTCCGTCATCAGCAAGTCATCTTTGTATTTCTTTAATTTTGTCATCAAGAGATATTGCTCATCAAATGCTTCAAAGACCATCTGCCTCCTGGAGAGATTTAGACTCATTCCACATATTTTGCTCTTTTTTTTTGTCACTGGACTACGGATGTAGCAAAAAACATTGTTACCAATCTCTGTCTTTCATGTCACGTTGTGATTGGCAGGGGTGTATCCAGGATTTTTTCTGGGGGGGTCGTAATCAAAATTTTTGGACCTTTACCTTTGCGAGGGAGCGGAGAGACCGAGCGGGGGGATTTATTGAATTTTATATCTCAAAATGGGGCCATTTGGTGCATACAAAAGTGACTTTTTCGGCATGGCAGTGCAGCTTAGAAATAAGGTATGGCATATTAAAACTAAGTTACGAAATTTACAAGGTTTTTGACAATTTGGTGGAACACCACCTGGTCACTTTTTTTCCTGTTGTATATAGGGTAAAAAGCCCTCAAAAAACAAAAATGTCTTTTACAAAAAGTGGACCTTTTGAAAATTTGGGGGGGGGGGGGGGGAGGTCGTAAGACCCTCCCGACCCCCTTGGATACACCCATGATTGGTCTGATAAAGATAACTTATTATTTCCAAACCAAAGTTTTCCAGATGAAATTACTGAAAAACTCTGGTGTATTCTTTTCAGGAAATTTTGCATCAAGTAAATTTTTGATTTTCCGTACTCAACTCACACTTTGACTTAAACTTGCATTGAATTTGCATTCAGCCATTCTGAGCAATCTTCAGCCAGTCTCTTGCTAGCAAAGTTTCAGTACCAAATAGATGAAGAATGGAACATTTCCAAGGATAAAGACTTTTGTTGATTACCGATGTGCTGTTGAGTGTATCAGGGCCTTCAGGAATACTGGCTGTATATTTCCCTGGTAACAGTGAAGTTGACTTTACAAAGCAAACACTGGGCTGACTGATTCCTGGTTACCCCTAAGAGGTGGAGAACTGCTTACATATTTCTAAGCTTTATTACGTGTCAAAGCTTAAAATCTGTTTGACGCTGTTCACATGAAATCTGTCTTTGTTCAGTGCCGTTCTTTCTTCATGATTAACCGTCCATGAAACTGAACCAAGAACAAAAGCTGCTTTGCCATCAGTGCAACCTCCCCCCCCCCCCCATAAAAGAAATATATATTTTTTATAAAAGAATGTAAAATTGCAAACTCTCAGACATACTTCCGAGTCAGCTTTTATGCATTCATGCTCTGATGGCTTCACCCACTCGCTGTGCAGCAGAGCATAGAGTTTGGAAATTATGTGGCAGAGCACAGAGTTTGGTAATTATGTTTTTTAAAGCTCCCTTCCAGTTTTCGTTTCTAAATCAAAAATATTTCTAGAAAATTATTCTCCTAATGACCAATGGAATGAATAAGTATGCAATACATATTAATTGGCAAAAATATGAATCACACAAATAGGCCTATAATATGCTAAAGGGCCTAATGTATGCTCTTCAGATGCTACATTGTACAAATGCAAGTAGTGGACAGTAGGGTTTATACAGCTGTATTGATTATGAAAAGAGGATCTCAATTTCTTTTTCATCTTGTCCAGGAAAACAGGCTGGGGGAGGGGAGGGTTGCCACTTTTTGGGGTCCTTAAAAAGATAAATAATAAAAAACAAAAAATGAGGAGAAAAGTTGCAATACCCCATGGGGGGGGGGGGGGATACATAGGATACCAATGGAACCCCCCCCCCCCCCTACCTACTCATCATCAAGTTTTTATTCCTGTTGATAGCAACTAATTGATGTTTGGCTACATTGTCCCCATGATGATGTTTCCATTGACAGTGTTTGCTTGTGAGCTGCTACTCCATAATGATACACTGTGTTTGTGTTGACATGCAAGATCTACAGTATACTTTTCTCAATTGTTTCCCATTTGTGTTTACATAATTGTTTGCCTTTTGCAGGAATAATGAAGTCAGTATTTTGCAGGCCTCTCTGTGTATTTGTGTATGTACATGGTATGTGTGGAGAACGGAAGAAGAATGCATTTGACATATCACATGGTATGTGTGGAGAACGGAAGAAGAATGCATTTAACATATTTTACTGAAATGCCATATACCTAGATCTCACAGCGTAAGAGAATTAGGAGACTTATTTACTATTACCAAGTTCATTTGTTTGACTGCCAGACTGTCAATTTAAGGCACTTTTGAAACAAATAATTGTGCATTGTATCCTTAGACAGGGCTCCACACTAACTTTTTTGTTTAGTGGCCCAATGGGGCCACCAAAATCCTCAATTTCAAATTTTTGGTGGCCGGAGAGAAAAATTTGGTGGCCCGAAAAACCCCCACTAAAAAACATTAAAAGTCCTGTTATTTTAATGAGTCAAATATTTAAGTTTTATCATAGTAAGAACTGAAAGTTGGACATATTTATCTACTCATAAATAAACCTCAACAAACTCGCAACACTCACTCTCACAGGCACTCATTCAGTCCTTTGCATCCATTCTTTACACAAATTTAACTGCTAATTTCCGGCCCAAAAAGTTACGAATTTATTGACATACTTTTCAAAAAAAATTGGTGGCCCGACGCGGGCCACCAAATTTGCCTTTTTTAAAAATTTGGTGGCCCGACTTTCATCTTTGGTGGCCCCTGGGCCACCGGGCCACCATTAGTGTCGAGAGAGTTCAGAAGCCTAAAAACTTTTTGGTGGAATGCAATGTAGGTAAAATTCAGGAAATGCAAATTTTGAGACTTGTATTTGAGTTTATGAAGAGCTTTTGTGTGTAGATGCAAAGTTTTTGGCAGTAGGCTATAGATCTTGTTGTATTTGTTTTGTTTAGAGACTGCACTCGAAGACAGTGAGGTAGATTATGCACTCCTAAATTGATGAATTTGTATAAAATGAAGAGTTAAAAAAGAGCAAGAAAAATGAGCTCATCTTCAACATACAGCAAACGCTTGAAAAACAGACATGCATGACTGACAGTAGAGGGCACACTGGTCATAGAAAGTCACTGACGGTATTTGGCCAGGGCAAACATGACAGTCGTGCGTGCCGGAACGGCTGCGGAGATGATCCACAGAAATCGCAGCAAAGTGTAAACTTGTCCTTCTGCAATATCTCAATGTTTGGAAATGTGGGATTCAATGCCTGTCTACAGAATAGCACAATGAGTGACTGTGTGGGTGTGGGTGTGTGTTTGTGTGCACTTGTGTTTGTGTTAAAGGTACTGTTTACCATTGAGAGCAGTGATTTTAAAAAAAATTCAAGTTATCACATTTAATGCATATTGTAGGTCAGTTTTATCACAAAATATTCTGCCATATAAACATTTTGCAATAAAGCTTAACATAAGGATATATCACTATTTTTCTCACTAAACCACAGCTGCAGACGGTTTGTGTAGAAATACTTTTATCATAGCTATGTGTGTATTGTTCACATTTTGTATATTTAACAATACTCAACATAGATTATACTGATTAACATTTTTACATTTGTTGTTTCTATCCTAACTCACATTTTAGAACTATTTTGAAGCACTAAAGCTGGGTTTTGTTTCATCTGCAAATGGTAAATAATGCCTTTAAAGGTACAGTTTACCTTTGGGAGCAGTGATTTAAAAATTTTTTGAAATATCACATTTGATGCATATATATGTGTAGGTCAGTTGTATCACAAAACATCCTACCATATTAAACTTTTGCAATAAAGCTTAAAACAGAAGGAGATATCACTGTTTTTCTCACTAAACCATAGCTGGAGATGGTTTAGTCTAGAAACAATTTTATCATTTTAACTATTGTTTCCATTTTGTATATTTAACAATACTTAACATTGATTATATCAGTTGATTAACTTTTTTACACTGGTTGTTTCTATCCCTAACTCACATTTTAGAACTATTTTGAAGCACTAAAGCTGTGTTTTTGTTTCATCTGCAAATGGAAAATTATGCCTTTAAGGTTTGTCAGCGCCCATTGTGGTTCGCGGGATCAGCGTATCGACAGTCCTGACTGTTCAAAGTTCTCGCGAAATCATGCAGGCTTTTCTGCATGTGCACTTCATCTGCACTGATCAAATATTTGGTTTAGGCGGATTTGATTACCTTCGATGATTTTTTTTTTTCCTGAAGCCATTTGTACAGAGCTTTGAGGATCGAGTGCTGCATTAACGTGCACTTATTTTCAGGTGGAAACTGATTGGGAAGATTGAAAACAGTTAACATTGCAGGATTTTCTCTTTGTTTGTTTGTTTGTTTTTATATTTCTGTCATAAGCATCCATTAATGTTGTGGGTGATTACATATAGATTTAAAGGGATGGTATAGTTGTGGTTGATGATGGGCTTCGGGTTTCCAACTTTATTGTGAGATAATGAGAAACCTCTTATGACATATGAAAGTGCATACAATTCTAAGAGGAATTCAAAGTTTATTTGATAATAAAAAAAAAATGGTTTTGACATGGCTGAGATATTTAAAAAAGAAAGAGGTCATGATAAAAGTTGGGATTTACCTTTTAATAGGACCATGTTGTTTTTCTTTGTTTTTGGATATCTCTGCCATTTCAAAATTGATCTTCATCTAATATGTTATGTTTGAGTTTTTTTCAAAGTAGTGATTTATCTGCTCAAGGACCACAATAAATTCCCCAAATCTATACATGGCACCATGGAGTTATGTACTAGGCGTATATGATATGAAATTACATCATCTCGAATGCCCCTTTAAACTCTTTGGATAGAGTACCAGGATCATGCTTCTTGTGGTGATACCATACCCTGATCCCTGCCTAAGTGTGAAAAGGGGTAGATTAGGGGAGTGTCACAACTGACACTGTACAGTTTATTGTTAGAATACACCCCAAAAGGGGGGTATTGTGGAATGAAGCGTGGAACAGCTTTCCGTGGAAACAGGCCATTAGAATACAGAACCAAAGAAGGAAAGCTACGAAACTGCCACTTCAGATTTAATACTCTTATGAATAGATTTGTGGCGCAAAAATCTTGTGCAGATAGGATTAAATACTCACAGATTTTGTGCCACTTCTGGTAATTCTCAATCGCGGCATTTGATCTAATTGGTAGATTGACATCTAAAAAAAACATGTAGAGGTCAACAGGAGGGCACAGCACAAAGATGTGATTTGTGAGCAGATTCCATTCATGTCATTCAGTGAGAATGCTCTTTTTCAACATTTTCATGAAATTGTATTATTGACAAAGAGTGGTCAGAAAAAAGGTACGTACATGTAATATGCACACACTTTGTACCAGTACGTGGTCATACTCGAACCTCTTTTTTAGTTGTGAAGGTCCACAGATACAGACCATTGCCTAAAAGCTTTATGGCCAGTTTGGGGCTGACCTTTACAAAGTGTAGGTTGTTTAACTTTCTTCTTCTTCTTCTTCTTCTTCCTATACTGTGCAGAACCTCCTGAGAATATACTACAGGGATGCCAAGTTCAAAAAAAAATTATGAGTGAGATTTTCATGACTCGGCATCTCGGCATGCGAATGTGCGCGCGAGCAAGGGTGTGGGAGGGGTTTTTCCCCCTTGTGGCCTCCCACAGTAGGGAGCTTTTTCAATTTTTAGCTCTTAATGGTGCGATCAGGTGCATACTTAAGTGACTATTTTTTACTTATTTTGAAAGACAAAAGGGAAATATACCTTCATTTGCAACTATCACTTTCATCTTTTGAGCTATGCTCATTATTATAGACCCAAGTTGCAGACTTGGCCCGATGTGTGAGAAAAATGGGTGCCATGCGTGAGATCGTGAGATGGCTCCTAAATGCTTGAGTCTCATGCAGAATGCGTGAGACTTGGTAACTCTGATACTATCATTCAAAACAATCTTGCCGAGGCAAAGGCTTAGCTTCTGAATTTTAGGAGCTAAATATCATCTGGGTGCTGCAAAAAAGACAAAAAAAAAAATATGGATGTCATGGACACTCATTTAAGGTGGTAATAACAGAGTACCGACAGATGAATATATAAAGCTTTTGAGCAGTTTCATTTCTCTGGGGTATGGTTTTCTCTTTGTTTGAAGTTGTAACTATACATACATGGCTTCAAACTTGAACTTTCATTTTAATGTGGTATTCTGTTTACCTTTTAGCTTCCCCAGTTTTCCTACATATCGCTTTTCCTGATTTTTTTTTTCTTTTGACTGACAAATTTATAGAATGCATGGCTATTTTGTAGTACTAGTGATTACTTCATGGGATTCTAAAAATTTAACAACAGCAATATTAAATTATCTTTATGAAATCATTTGCGTTAATTGCATGACTGTGGTGTCAGGTATCGTTTGATTTTTGCTTTGACACGGCAGATATGAAAAGATTATTTGCGATCGATTTTGGTTATACTTCAAGGGGTTGTCCGCTTCATCACTTTTTGAAAACTTAAGAATGAAAATATGATTTGTGCCAGCCATTTTGTTTTGTCCTTAAAAAACCCCCCCAAACCCAGCTGTACCTGTGCTGTATCAATTCCTAGCAGGATTGTTTTATTAACTTGATCAATACCATTAACAACCTGCTGCCATTAAGTGTCAATAGAAATTGCAAGTTTTGAGCCTGGGAGGGTCAAAGGGTATAGTATCACCCCTAATTGAGTTAGAATTCAGACAACGATGTGGCAAACTTCAATATGTTGGGTATTTGCTGGCATATTGTAATATGCAATTCTTCCTCACTGCTTCGATGTAACTACAACCAGTCATAAAAGTGCAAATTATGTGATTGGATTTTGGCATGAATACATTGTGTGCTGCATGAGGAAATGGTTGTGACACGTGTAAGTTTTGTGATACATTGATGGCATGGCTTGATCACCAGTGGGAGATTTATGATCCCCATTTATATTGAAAGAGATATGACATTAATGCGTACAGCATTTTATTCACACGTATATACAGGCAGTTACAAATGTGCAATTTATGCCGCGCCATATAACTCATACATTCCTGGTGAATGGTGAATTTTAGTCATCCATCAAGTGTGAATAGGACAATTTGTTTTATCTCCCCCCCCCCCCCTGCCTCCTCCCCTCCCCCATGAAAAGTATTGGGAAGTCACACTTCTCTGGCAGATTGTTGTAATGTGTTGTAGGTTGTGAAAAGGTATTATGGCTTTATGCATACCGTCATGGCTTCGATGCATACTGATAGACATCTATAGATCACCTCTTCTATCTTCTCTTCATCTGGAAACATTTGCAGCATGAAACTTTTGCAAATTTGGAGACAGTGGCCTTTGTAGCATTCAGTGCATTATGTACATAAAAAACCTTTGTGTGCATTTTACTTTTGCAAATCTTCGCTATTCGCGAAATTCACGAAAGATCATGCAAGCACACATTTGTGGTTTTATAGTATGTATTGTTTAAAAGTGCATTCATTTAGTGATACTTAGCATGCATACCAGTGATGATTTATACAGCTTGCAGTTAAACAATTTCTTCCTTTTTCTATAATTTTTCTAATTGAGTAGTGAGTTTGTATCCATATTATGGATGCATTTCTTCATAGATTATATCACTAAAAATTAGTAGAAAAGTGAAACAACAAAAAGCAAAGAGTAGCAGTTATGATCACTTGTTTGGATTTACCGGTACTTGTCTTTTTTGCAACATTCATTAGGGACAAGTGCAGTATCTTAGCCAAAATGTGTCCTGGATGGAGCAATGAAAGTAGCATATGAAAGACTTGTTGCAAAGAATATTTTTGACCTTCATTCCCAGCCAAAGCAGTACCTGTGCCAGGTATATATTCTTTTACCTTGCACTCTTTTTGCATTTCTGCTATTTATGTCCGGTCGTTATTTGCTTTCCTCTAACAATTTTCAGCTGAACTTGGAGACTACAGTGCAGAGATGCATCCAGATGGATACGTGTCGGAGTTTCGCTTCATCCCGAACCAGACGGAAGACTTGGAGAAGGCCATCGCAGCGAACCACAAGAGACTGAGGTATGAGATTTTCTGTTATCATGATGATTCCGTAGAATTCAGCAGAAGGTTGAATGATATTTGACATAAGCATCGCTGTGCATGGATTTGAATGATAATTATATTATATTGGATGGCTGTGAATGGGATACCAGGGAATATTGTACGAGTTAGGGCCAATATTGCTCGAATCGAAGATGAGTGCAATATTGGCCCTAACTCATGTAATATTCCCTGGTATTCCATAATTAATGCCATCCAATATAATCATTATCATCTACAATCATGTAGAGAAGGCATAAACTGCACAAAAAATACCGTAGGCCTACTTCTGCTCGTCTTTGAAGTTGACTCTGCAGTCCCATCCCAGCGCTGAAAAGAGGAAGCCCCTAAAACTGCATACCGTTTAATATGATAGTATATTGAACAAAACACATAGGCCAACGTATTAATTCCCAATAGGCCACCGTTGTTACTGGCCATTCAATGATACACCATATTTTGTCTCGCCTGTTGCACACGCTTGTAGAGTGCGCAAACGCTTGCTACTAGTGCACGGAAGCTAGTTGCTTGCTTCATATGCAGTTTTAGGGGCTTCCTCTTTTCAGCGCTGGGATGGGACTGCTGAGTCAACTTCAAAGACGAGTAGAAGTAGGCCTACGGTATTTTTGTGCAGTTTATGCCTTCTCTACATGATTGTAGATGATAATGATTATATTGGATGGCATTAATTATGGAATACCAGGGAATATTACATGAGTTAGGGCCAATATTGCACTCATCTTCGATTCGAGCAATATTGGCCCTAACTCATACAATATTCCCTCGTATCCCATTCACAGCCATCCAATATAATATAAATATTAAACGGTAAAAAGTGAGTGGACAATAATACATGTTTTTAACCCATCCACGTACGGGCCTCTGTGTAATCTGTAATATCGTGCCTGCCTAGTAAGTTGGCCATGAACTTGGGCGCGATCTTCCCTACGGCGCGATCTACACGCGAAGAGCATTCATACGTCATGGAAAAAACTGCCTGTGTCATTCCCACTAGGCAGGAGGGATGATGCGTGTACACTCGTGCTAATATGCACTTAGTTGACTCAATACAGCACTAGTTTATGTGAATTTTATGAAAAGAAATAATAAATTGTGCAGGAATTATGAAAAAATATTGTTTCTGTGTATTTCATTGATAAATCCTCTTCATTTCAAGCCATCTGTAATCACATCTTACCCACTTGCGAATCGACGTGTCCATAATGTCCTCGAGCCCCACCCCCCCGCCCCCAAGATAGCTCTGGAACATTCCATTCAATGATGGGGTTTTTATTTTGCAACGTTATCTAATAACTCTCATGTAAGCAAGTTCTTGCTATGGCTAATCTATTTTGTAATGTATCATAATCTATCTATGCTGAGATAGCCTAATTCAAATTTGCAGAGACATAGAAAAAGATTTGTTTTACAATCGTGATACGTTCAACTACTCATTTACCCTGTGCTGAAATCCGCATGTCTGCTCCGCACATGTTATCGCTATCGCTCAAACTTCGATCGCGATGGCTTGTGTGTGTACACAGGTACACAGTGCTAGTGTGTGACGTGTGTGGAGAAGCATGGGGCTGAGAAAACCCGGGACTCCACGTGGTGTAGTAGAAAACAAATCGGACGTTCGAAGTCGTACATTCAAGAGCTAAAACAGACAAATAGCGAATTCAAAGTCCACTGAAAAGGTCTTGACATTGTAATGTATGTTCCAAAATCATGTCTGGCTTAGTTTTGAGAGAATTTTCTACACGCACGAGATCAGGAATGAGATCGGTGAACTGGCTAACAACGTGTGTACTGTGAACATGTGACTGGCTTGTGCACATGGCCTAGCTAGGTGATCGTGAGAGTGCGGCAAGAACGCTAGGAATGCACCCGAGATGCGGTGTGTTGCAAATTCTTGGGGTGAAATTAGACTTCCTTGTTCAGCCCGTCTAGTATCTATATTTTTTTAATAATTCTAATTCTTCATAAAATCACGATAAAAAGACTTCATATATTCATTTTATATTTTAGAAGCGTAATATGAAATATTTTGGGGGTTTTTTTTAGTCCAAGAAAAAAAATAGTTTGAATAAAAAAATAATAATAAATAGTCGTTCTTGACTCAAGTCTAATTTCCTGCGCCTTCTTGCAGTTACCCCGCAGTTGCCCATGGATACGATGCATAAATAATCAGCTGTTTACTGAGTCGTACTAGTGTACCACCCTACTGCTCTTGTTCAAATTGAGAGGATTGTTATTTTATCGGCGGCACTTAGTTTTATAACCTCATCCAATAAAAAGACAAATTCAAACATCAAATGGTGTGACAGTTTTTGTCAGAATTCCCTATCAATTTCAACTTGTTGCCAGGATAGTTTTCAGATTTCACTTGCTTCATTATCGAAGCTGTTTGACATTTGAAAGAACTGCTCCATAAGAAATCACCTTTCATTTGTTATTTATTTTCACAAACAAGTATTTTGGTCACTTGAATATTTCTTATTATTACTTCAATGTCATGATATTTCATGATGGTTATGTATTCTGTCTTTAATGGCAAGATGGGATTTTTTTTTTTCCATCCAGGGTCAAAGAAGAAAGTGACAGGAAGGAAACCAAAAGGATAGGGAGGAAATGAAAAGGATACAATGAAACACCTGATCAGCAGGCTCTTTTTTATTACAATGGTGAATGCAGTACATCAGAATTTAAGTACAGTTCTAAATAATTTATCAGTTGAAAAATGAGCAAAGAAAATGGATTTCATCAAGTTCTAAATGAAAACTAAATTAGCATCGCCATTATGATTTAGATCTAGAACCTAGTGCTATTACTACAGAATAGACCTGATGCAAACTTGTTGTCAAGCTTTTGGTTGAGTTTCTTCAGAGACACGAATTTTGGTAGCACAATACCCGAGTGAATAAGAAAAAGGAAAAAAAAAAATAAATACACAACTGTAATGCAGGTCTCTAGACCACTCCCGTGCACGAGCGAGCATCAGCCCCCGTTTCTTCAGTTGTGTCACTCTAGCTCTCGTCATTGGCCTAGGCTAGGTTACTCGTGTCGTAGTTTTACTCGCCATCATCAATGTCATACATGGTTACACAAAATGAATTACATCTTGCCATCACCTCAACCACAGCAAAACCCTGAATATCACTCCCATCATAGTCACTCTCAGCTCACAAAACATATCAGCAAATGATACAGACATCGCAGACCTAGCTAACTACTATCTCTAAACATAGTTGTAACTACGCCACGTTAGACATTTGTTGTACACAAAAATGAAACGGAGGTGAAAAACTAGTAATGAATACACGAAGATCATCAACGATGGCATATTACCGTAGAAAAAATACACAGAACATCTTGCACCCAAAAAAAAATCGAGGTAAAAAACTACGATGAGAAAAACTAGGGTGAAAACACGATGCTTGGAAGACGAACGATGAAGACACTACGGCAAAAATGCTTACACGGAAAACAAACGAGTGGGTACCACACAAGCTACGATGTTTGCGCACATACGTAGATAAGCTACATCGTGTTCAATCAAAAAACTCAACAAACACTAGGACAAAAACTCACCTCTGAATTGTTGCAAACGAGATAATCACTTAGAAAAAATGAACAAAACACTCTCAGAAGTACGATTGTACTCTGAGAATGAAAGATATAGAATGATACGAAAGCAAAAGAGAGAAAAGAGAGAGAGAAATGGACGGGAAACCTAGAGAAGTTACCCACACTCACTAACGTAAATGGAATTCGACACACACACCCCCGTGGCTGGACGCCCCAGCATAGCATAGCAGTACACGTACACACACAAGGAGATATCGTCAAGCACTCTATGAGGAGATCGATATCACGATACCGCGTGTAAGAAATCACTGCAGTTGCTGGGGCAACAAAGATACATGCGCGCTGTAAACATGAATATTGATTAGTTTCTCAGCAGGCTCGAACCCCTGGCAGGTGTTTTGGCCAATAAGAGACATTCTAAAATATGTTTCTTTGCATAAATTATTTTTCTGAGTCCCAGTAAGGATCTCTGTGATTGGCTAAAATTATTCTACAGCTCCTGGCCAAGCCTGAGGTCCTAGGACGCCCTCTTTTGGTCATAAATAATAAAAACCACGTTTTTTGTGGGAGCTGACGGGGATGGGTTAATGTGCCACTAAAATGTCCTTTATAGATGATGATTTGTTGTAAAGAATGCTAGCTCCTATTCTTCACAAAATTTTCTCCTGAAGGCTGTCATTGTTAATCACACATTTGTGTCAGTATGATGAAAAACAAAAGAGTACAGGTTCATTAGGCCTACATGTAGCATGTATGTGTATGTAGAATGTTTGTCTGTCTTGAATGATTTTATTGGCAACATTATCCTTGTATCAAATGAAGAAACACAAATCTTCATCACTGATCATCTTGATCTTCATTAATTTCCCTTTAGACCTGATTTTGCTATAATTTTAATCATTGTTTGCTTTCTTCTTCTTTTTTTTATATTAAAGAATAAAAGAAGATAATTATCAATATATGCACTGACGCATTTTGTAGCTACCCTACTCGGTTACACAATTTGATATGTATTAAATGATTTGTAAAGAAGTACAAGCCATATGTTTTTCCAGAGGCTGCCATCAAACTCAAGCTTCAGCTTAAGATGACGGTCTCCTGCATTTTGTATGTATTAATTCGATTGAATAATCAATGATTTTCCAATTGTTTTTGTATGATTATAATTCACCTATACAATAATTCATTATTGGTACATTATATATGATTATGTTTATATTCATTTTGTGTTGGATATGACATGATTAGTATTAGAAAATTGTTTGTTACGTTGTATATACTTTGTGAAAAATGCTGAAATAAATTGAATAAAATCAAATATTCAATCTTTCATTTTGTATTATATAGGGGATTGCTGCCAGCCAAGGCAGAGCTCGGTTTCCTAGACCGGGCCAAGCGGCTGGAAATGTACGGGGTGGACCTCTACCCAGTGCAGGGGGAGGACCATGTGGAGTACTTCTTGGGTACCACTCCACAGGGTGTGGTCGTCTACCGCAACAAGAGCAAGGTTGCTACCTACTACTGGTGAGTGCTCTCCAGGCTTGATCTAACATGACATACTAGTGCAGTTCTCACTGCATTCAAAATAACATGTATTACCTCCGCCAAGGGAGGAGGTTCTATTTTCATAGGCATTTGTTGTTTGTTTGTTTGTTTATTTGTTTGTTTGTCTTTTTGTCTGTGTGCAAAATAACTCAAAAAGGTGTGAACAGATTTTGGGTGAAATTTACACGAAAGGTTGAGAATGACAAGAAACAGATTAAATCATGGTAGTGATCTGGCAATTTCTATGGATTTTATGGAGGATTTTTGATATTTTGGCAGGTAGGGTCAATTAACTTGGGAGTTCAAGCTGTGCATTTTTGAGGTTTTCATACACGCACTTAAATGCATGCTCTAGTTTCTGCTAGGGTGAGGCGTGCCACGCAGCTGGAAGTTGATGATGTAACAAAAGGGCTTCTATATTGGGAAAACGGCGACTTTCAGCATGCATGCAGGTACATGTGGGTGGAAATCACTGATCTCTATGGAAGAACAAGATCAGTGGTGGAAATGAGCTGCTTGGCGGTGGTCTGCGCTCTCAGAGTGCTGCTCTAGTTTTGGGTTGTGATCAGGATCACGACCCAGATGTTGAAATTTTTACAGTATGAACTGAGATAATGTGTTATTTTTCAAGATTTGGGTCACGATCCAAAGCACAATGCTTTGTGTAATTTTTTTTTTTACAAATAGACGCAAAGTTGTACAGTGAGAACTGCAAAATAATGTTGGAATTTTGTATCCACGATGCCCCACGCATGTCGCTCCTAGTGATACTGTTTTTTACCAGCTGTAGTTCACCACAGTATATTAAATTACACGTGTAGCATTGTGGGATAGTAAACATAGCATTATTCATGTACATGTATAGGTTGGTTCTTCACATCTATAAGTGCGACCCAAGTTTCTACATTTTTTACAGTGAGAATGATAAATCAAAAAGCCGTGACCTTGATTGCTACCCAAATTTCCAAATTTTTTACAATGAGAACATACTGTACCTATAGATTAAGAACTCAGTCAAATGACACACTGGTGTTCTTGAGTTCAACTATGATTGATCATTTCATATTTAGTCTGTTTATATATTGTATTGCTCCTTGAATTTAATATTTTGCTACTCCATCATTAACAGGAATCATATGTAGATCCTGTTCAAATGCAATCAATAACATACATACTTACGTTTGAATGCAAACTTTGGAAGTGTGAATTCAAGCTCATTCGTGATACAATATGCACAGTGTCTTTGATTATCCCAAATGACTGCAGTTTATCTGATCTGTGTGTGTGTGTGTAGATAAACAAAGCCTATTGTCACAAAGGGCAAAATAGACAGTTCTGTATCTATTGTCATTCACACCTGTAATGAAAAGCCATGAACTATGCCCAGTGTTTATGCCTGGAAATGTTTGCTCAATTTTCATCTTCAATACATGTGTAGACATACACTGTACATGTTGATATTGGTGTTGTATTGTTATTTCTAGTATATGTTGTACATGTATGTCTACCATATATCCATGTGCATGAACATGTATGTTTATTGTTATGTGTGTATTCATTCTATTCATGCATTCATTCTAAGTGTGTACCAAATGGATCTGTATGCATGCAAACGAAGCAAATTTCCTAAGTGGACAATAAAATTGAATTGAATTGAATTGAGTTGGTATTGCCTAAAGTAGCGTAAAACAACTCCATGCCAGCTTCTGCCACAGCAATGACACCATGCTGAAAAGTGATTTGAGGGAAGACTCCCTTTTACAATTCCCCAGTGATAACACATTTACAGCATTCTCATCAGCTGGAAAGAGGCTGTTTGTTTATGTACACACCAGAGTAAAATAAGCTGCTTTGAGAATGTGACAAGGTCACACGCTTATACGTGATTGCATGTTCCATGTTTAGCTCTCAACGACCGGAGAACCCGCAAAATGACAGAACGATTGTTGAATGATAGAGCTGAGATTTAAAAAAAAAAAACAAACAAACAAAACACATGCACTGCTGACATTAAAAAGGGTGTATGGTTGGTAAATAAAAAGATAAATAGAAAATAATTAACACACACACAATTCTTACATTATCCAAAACTTCTAGGATTTTGTGGGTTGAATTAATATTTTGTTTCACCGTGTGAAAAATGCATATGGTGTAGTGATTTTAGCATCCCAAGAAAAAATCCTCCTGTGTGTAGAATGTCAGCAATGTGTTTATGCTTTGTGGGCCTGGTCCATGCATTCATAGTTCTCCTTTTCAATAATGATGGGAAATCACACAGTCATTGTTGTATACTATATGGTACTTTGAACCAATTTTTTACTTGAAGCTTTTTCTTGGATGTCTCCTTGTTTGTTGCAAAAAATAATGGGAGAGAGAGAAAAAAAAATACTGTGACAATTATGTGAATGGAATGCCAAGAGCAATGTTTGGTTTTCCTGATATCCGTCTTTTGTGACAGTAACAATGTGAGACGTGTCAAAATTTGTAGAATTTTGAATCACCAAATCCATCCACAACCCGCCATGCAGGTGTGTGTTACTCTGTGGTGTGGCCGACTCACAGTAACTTGCGCTGTTGCCTGCAAAGGAGTATGAAGTCGTTAAAGTGTTAAACTTGGATTCATATTCACTCAATAATAGCACAGTTTCTGCCACTTTAATCATCGTCAGTTCTGCCCAGTGTGAACAAAGAATTTTGTAGATCACTGTCAAAAAATAAAAGAGGAGCATCTTGGTTCCTGGGTTGTTCATATTATTGAAAATAAAAATGTAAGGTAAAAATAAAGGAAGTTGGTGGTTTTATATTTAATCATTATTTTTTTTTCTTTTAAGGGGGCAGGGGGAAGGCTGGGGAACTTTGTGGTTGGCATACATTGGAGCTCCGAAGGTGTAGCATGACCCACTGTGAGTGCTCGCTTCCGTTGTCGGCAGGGTTCAGTACATTTCACGCATTTCTTCAGCTGACGTGAAGGTGCTCACAATGTTTTCTTTGTAAACACAATGTCTCCTTCAGTCTAATCTGGAGAAAAATTCAGTCTCCCTCTCTCCCTCTCTCTCCTCCCTCTCTCCCTCTCTAATTCTCTCCTTTCAGGTCTAAAATCAGGCAAATGAACTTTAGGCAGACAGAATTCAAGATCATTGTCGAAGACAAGGTAGGTGGCTTTCATGTTTGTTCCAATGTACCGCACAAGCTTGTCAAATTTCCGGACTCCATTTAAAGGGAGCATCCATCTTTGTGAACCGGTTAAAAGTGGCTGCTCCTAGAGCCCAGATTAGAGCACTTTTGGGAGCGTGATGCCGGCATAAATTATTCACACTAAAGCAGAAATGTATACTGTAAAATGAAATGATTTCATGGCATGAAATTTTTGCAAATTGGAGCTGATGGCCTTCTTTACAGCATGAAATTTTCACAAATTGCCACTGGCTTTCAGTGCATAAAGTGTAGACAAGAACTTTTGTGTGAACCTTTGCTCTTGCAAAATTTGTGAAATTAAAATTCCGGGGCGAGCATGCATGTAACGCATTTTCTGACCTCAAAAATATTTTGGTATTAATGGTAACAGATTGTCCCTGCTGAGTGTCTATAGCATTGATTTGTCATAAAGATAGTTTTTGTGTGGCAGAAAATAAACTTGCTGTATGTGTGACATCATAATTCCATGAATTGACTGTTGTGTTGTGCTGAACAGAGGAATGCGATTTTTAAAGATATTCAAACAACTTGATTCATGTGAGTTCAATGAACTGTGCTGTAGTTTGTAGGTCAAGTTTTAGAGCATATCAGTCAATCTTTAATCACATCAGTCAAAATTTTGTAGGGAGATGGTGGAAGGACAAAGATATCAAAAGGAAAAAAAAAAGCAAGAAGATCCTAGAACATGATATCAAGCTATCACAGCAATTGGAGGAGAATAAAGTCTTATCAAAACAGCAGTGTTGCCCATGGTCTGTCTAACTTTCTTTCACTCATCACGCCGGATCACTTATTTCTGATCCCAGGGCACTCTCAAAGCAATTTTCTCAAGAGATTTTCCCCCTACTCAGCAGGGTTACTAATCGTCATGGTGACAGATCGGTTACTCAAACTTCACCTTGAAAACAAAGCGCTTGGTAGAGGATTTCATAGCAGCATTTGTTTTCTTTATCCCCCAAATATTACTTGTAGGGTTAGGAATGAATTGTTCTATAAAGAGACTGCTTACAATTTGTTTGATTTGAACTGACAGTATACCTCAGTGATTTAAGTTAAATTTTTGGTTGGCATGTTAAAGATGTCTCTGTCATTGAGACCCTTAGAGGCAGTGTTTATACAAATACAAATTTGGTATCTTGTCAAAATAAGCACAGGGTAGGGTCATTCTCCAAACATCCATGTAAGGAACAGCATCTACAGTGTGTCCACCCTTCTGATTTCTTATGCTCATGTCACAACTTTGATGGGTATTGCTCACAGTGTAAACATTTCCAGCATTTTGAAGATGCTAACAGTATAAAGTTATCTCGTCTGATCAGAGAAAGTGATTTGTTTAAGCTACAAGTGGCTTTTGTAATGACTACACTTTTTTCTTTGGAGGAATTTCTGGCCCAGTCTCGTCCGTGAAGAGCTTTTAAGAGGACATTTTGTTGGAATGACTTGATGTTCATTTGCTGCTCTCAACTTAAAAGAGTAATATATGAAAAGAGATGACAGTCTAAACCAGTGTATGGCAATTGTCTTTGGCTCTGTTAACTTGAAAAAAGAAAAGAAAAAAGAAAGAGGTTGTGTGCCAAACGAGTGAGACCATATGATATGAAAGACTGTGTTCTTGGAGTGATCTATTGCAGCAGAGTGATAGAAAAAATGAACCCTTGTTTGAACTGTTGGATATTTTTTTTTCTATTTGAGAAGGTTCAAAATAATTTTGGGGCATTAGGGAGTTTTGGTTGAGGAGTTAAGTGGAGCGCCCAGGCATCTTCAATTGCGTCAATCAACCAGCGGTTCCTGGGTGGTGTAAATGATATCCCCTTGTTACGTCCAATCAAGGGGCCACATGTTAAGCCTGCAGTGTGTTTTGCACGCAGCGCTGCTGAGAGATGTGTGTGCCCCACTTGTAATGTTCCAAGTTAATTTTGTAAGGCAGAGAGAGAGAGAGAGAGGTCAAAATGTGTTTAAAATGGGGTTATGAGCTTGTTAGCATCATGTAGGCCTACATGTAATGGCGGTCTTGTTTTGAAGGATTGGATAAAGTTTAAAAAAAAAAATAATCCAGATGTACCATCAATTGATTTATTCCCTCTGCTTTTATTTAGTCAGTATTTGACTGCTACTAATCATTTTTGTGATAAATTGTACCATAAATCATTCCTTCACTCCATACTTGATCTTGTAGATGATTGACTTATAAGCCAGTTCACGATTAGCAATGGTCAGCTTCTTTTGGATGATCTCTGAACCACAGACTTTTCAAAACATGGAGTAATCTTTCAATAGAAAGAGCAGTTGAAAATAGCCAGGCAGAATGTGGTAATTTACATAGATCTGTTTATAAATGGCTTTTGTTAATTGAATCACAATCACCTGTACATTCTGATATGCACCTGTGGTAATTTTCTTGTGTTTTATGAATGACTTTTGTTGATTTGGTTGAAAAGAATTCACAATCACCTGTGCATTCTGATATGCACCTGTGGTAATTTACTCGTGTTTTATGAATGACTTTTGTTAATTTGGTTGAAAAGAATTCACAATCACCTGTACGTTCTGATATGCACCTGTGGTAATTTACTTGTGTTCTATGAATGGCCTTTGTTAATTTGGTTGAAAAGAATACACAATCACCTGTACATTCTGATATGCACCTGTGGTAATTTTCTTGTGTTTTATGAATGGCTTTTGTTGATTTGGTTGAAAAGAATTTGCAATCACCTGTACGTTCTGATATGCACCTGTGGTAATTTACTTGTGTTCTATGAATGGCCTTTGTTAATTTGGTTGAAAAGAATACACAATCACCTGTACATTCTGATATGCACCTGTGGTAATTTTCTTGTGTTTTATGAATGGCTTTTGTTGATTAGGTCGAAAAGAATTCACAATCACCCATAGGTTCTGATATGCACCTGTGGTAATTTACTTGTGTTTTATGAATGGCTTTGGTTAATTTGGTCGAAAAGAATACACGATCACGTTTGCATTTCAATATGCACCTAGTTCATGCATGAAATGTATTTAACACAGTTTTCATGGAGATTGATCCAGTTTTTCAAATACCTCAGTAAAGAAAAAGTTTCAAGAAAAGGTCTGCAGTGACCTGTATCTGCATATGCTCAGATTGTAACTGTGAGCTGCCTGATTGTGATATGATTCATTCCAGGTTTGCCACACCTTTTGAAAGCATTTCACAAGGGCCAAGAAGACCACAGTCATAAAAGTGTTTCACAAAGATTACACATAACTCTCAACTAACAGCCAAATTAAACACCATTTGCCAGTGGAATGTGATAGCTTGTGATAGAAGACAAAGAATGTCTGAACTTGATGTAGACCACTCTTGAAATGAAAGAGCTACGTAAGAGAGAACGACACAAAATATATGGTCACTAGCAATTTTACAGGGTCATCGTGATATCATCGTGAATAGACAGACTTTAGCCATTGTGGCTAGAATTGTCTGGTTGACCACAGACAGTTGAAGTTAACTGGTTTATTTTCAAGAAAAACAAAATCTTAACGGAAGAATCAACCCCATTACCCATATAGAGCTTTTATGCCATTCTCCTCATAAGCATTTTCAATTTTCTCCACCATCTTTGACCCCATTCCTTCCATCCCGGCGAGAAACTCCTCAAGTTTCTGACCCCTCCTCACTCGGATATCTTCATGTGCAGTTCTTGTTCTCGTCTGAAGCCGATCCATGCCTCTCCTGCTTTCATGTCCGCCCTTGTTGACTCAGCAAATATCCGACCAGGTGGCCCTCTTTGGAGCATGAATGTTGTTCTAATGCTCAAGTGCAATAAGTTCGGAAATTCCCCCCAACCCATTTTCTGCGGGTGGCCCATGCTGCGTCACCTGATATTCCGAAAGCATGGCACTTGTTCAGCTAGTTGTTAAAATCGTTTTGCTGAAAATCCTGAATTGAATTGGTGACGATGTTTCTGCAGAAATTGTTGCTGGCAGATCTTTTTTTTTAAAGGGGTCCTTCATCCTTGTTGCGAATATATCATCAGTTCAGTGTTACTTTTGGTGAGCACTTGAAATTACTTTCCGCTTCCTCTTTTAATCCTGTCATAAAAAAAATTATTACTATTAATTCTTTGGTAATCTCCAAGTCTGCCATTGCAATGAAAAAACTCAACTGAGTGACTGCAACCTGTGGGTCTCGCCACCAGAGTATATTACTATAAAAGTTTTTTTGTATGTATGTGTAGTGCATTTCACGCAACCAAAATCTAGCGTGAAAATAAAAGCACTCAAATATTTTTGTTTACCATATTTTATGTCCCAGTTGTTGATGTCTTGATTCTGCGGAATTAAAAACACACAAAACTCATCTTACCTGGCCAAGCGCAAAAAATTACTCACGAAAATATCCACTTTTACAGTAATGGGTGTGTGTATGTGTGTGTGTGTGTGTGTGTCTGACCATTACGCTAGGATTTCTTCTTACTCATTACGGGAGAAGTGAAGTGGGTCCTCTGAACGTACATAGGGTATGACTTTCCGACATACGGGACCAACAGCTTTAAGTCTCCTCCAAAAGAAATTTATAGTTTTCGTTCATAATTCTTAAGCTTCACTTACTTCATACACCACTTTTGTTTGCTTGATAACATGTAGAGTTGTTCTAAAGATGAAGGTGTGTAAAAATAAATGTGAATTGTTTCAAACAAAATCAAGCATGCAACCATTATCCAGAAGGGATTAAGCAAATCATCTGCTTGATGTGAATTATATCTATTAGCCCATTACTTGCTGCCAATATTTTTTTCATGTTCACTAATATACTTGATCCCTTTAAATTACTTCTGTGCTGGCTGAGTTAACAAAAGTGTCACAGGATGGGTCAGCTGCCATCATACAGATTGAGATATAAATGTCCCATTAATAATGAGAGATAGAATTTGTGTCACAAAAACTAACAGTGACTGAAGTTCTTGCAGGTATCAAACCATGCAAATTAAATGTTATGAGGTTTGTTTGGACACAAGTGGTGGACATGAATAAGATTTTGATAATTACCAAATCATAGAAATTACATTTGTTTTTCAAACTATCCTTTAACGATGATAAGACTCTAATACTCATGCTTTTTTACGCTATACTTCATGTTCTTACATGATACTGTGAAATCAGATTTTACATGTGGGACTAGTTCAGCTTCAGGGTAGAGGGTCCATTTCCTTTCTTGCAGTACATGGCTTGGCCAACATATTCAAAGAAAACTAATTTGCCCCAGAGCCATGTTCTGCTACAGTATAAAGTAGCCAGATGTGGTTTCTGTGCTTGTAGACTAAACCCAAACATTTGGAGGAAACCTGTTGGACCCCAGAGAGGGTGAATAGCCTGATGATTGGCTGAGTTACCATGGTAACGTTGCACGTGTGTTTCTTTTTTTGTGTGTGTATGTGAACTTTGTGGATGCTATGCTAACACTCCCACGCTCCTCCCATTCTCTGAATTCTTAATAGCAGTTTCTTAGCTAGATGCGGTTGCCAGGCAACCATACTAATTGCCTCTTGAGACTTTGCTCCTTTCACTCCTCTTCCCATATGTTTGACTTTTCCCAAGGTTTATGTATCTGCTCTCTAAAGATCACTTAGCAATTGTTATGTTATATATCACAAACAATATATTACTATTTTGCAACATCTGGCTTTGTCGTGGTCAAAGGTCATCACGTACACCACATTAATAGCTGTCTTTATGGTAGGAAAGAGGATGGATGCAACAGTGTAGAAATACGTTGTAGCGAGCTGTTCTGTATACATCATCAGAATACATTGTGACTTTAATGGAGCTGTAAGATCCACATCCAGAAGAGCAATGCTATTTCAGGGTTTATGGTGGTCTGTGTATTAAGCATATTTCAGCATACAATGGATATGTGTAAACTACAAAATTAAAGAGCTCTGTGCCCACTGAGAAGTAGCAGCGCATTTGTCACCATTTTGTCACCATTTTTACTGGTTCGAGGAATGGTCTTGTTTTAAAACACATTTGTTCTTAATGACAACTGTACTCGGAATCATTTCTTGTTTGTCAGATCGAGATGCATTCTGTATATTTTTGTACTGGAAGGAAGGTTTGTGTGTACTAGTACATAGTGCTGTAAGGACACACTCTACTTTTTCAGTTCTTAGAGTGTAAGTACCTGTAGTTCTTTGATTTACACTCAATCATCTTCATGCACATTCAAGCAAACACACACACACACAAAACAACTTTAAATCACAAAAACAATTAAATTTCCCTTCTTCATCCCTGACCCTCTCTTTGACTCCTTTTTGTCTGGTGTCATCCCGTTGCCATGCCAACAGGAGTACACATGGCAGCTCCCATCCAGGGCATCCTGCAAACACCTATTCCAATGCTACATAGAGCAGCACATGTTCTTCCGACTCCGCCCGTCCATGCTTGAGAGAAATGGCACACTGACCAAGTCATTGAAGAGCAACGGGAGCCGCTACAGGTGAGTGCAGAGTGTCATTTGGGCTTTTGCACATGTAACCAGGGGCAACGCACCTATGACAATACAAGCACACCTATCAAATAGGGAAATTGCTTGTGGTTTTTCTGGACATACTAAAATCCAAAGGGAACTTTTTTTTCCCCAAAGTCAGAATTTAATTGATAAGATCACTCGTATCTTGAAAGCAACTTATCAGTGGAAGTTCAGTGAGCGATGATAAACAGATGTAAGAAAAAGATGACCGCCATGTTGTAATGCTCGTGTATATTGTCTGATTTTACTTATCTTTTTTGTATTTTGTAATTGACAATGTCCGCATAACAAGAAGTCTTCCTTTGAGTTAGATATTTCATCCAAAGTGTTCTAGAAAGATCGTGCAGAATAACCTCAAAGGGTGTATGATGTGACTTGATGCTAGCAGTTTATAAAATCTGCTGACAAATTCAATTTACTTGTCTTGATTGAACTGTGAGAGGTCTACATGTACATGGATCTGACATCTGTACTATATCTTTTCCCTATACTACGACATAGAAATAAATACATCTTAGTATAGGAGTGCTATATTTTAAGGCTGTATATGTGACAGTGTTGTAGCGTGTTAACAACCAAGTATGCCCTAAGGACTAGTCCTTAAGCCGACCATTGACCTAATTTTGTTTTGTCTCCAGTTTCCGCACCCAAGAGGAGGCCCTTCAGTACTCCCTCCGCCTGCGGCGCCCGGAACCGCAAGTCCACCGAGTACCGAGCCGGCGCTACCTTCGGAGGGTGTCGGCCAACGATGCAGACGATAGTGTGTACGTCAACCACTCCTCCCTCATGATGAGCGGAGGTTCGCCGGCCCTGGAAGAGGATGGCATATCGATAGTACCCGGGCGGGTCACCAAGACGGTGGCCCCGGAACCTGTACAGAGGTCAGTATTGGCAATTGAGGAGTTGGTGTTGGATTGCATTTCATACTTTGAGTGTTGTGAGATATTACTGAAGTTGTGATGATATCAAATATGAGATGAAGGAAAAGTCACATGATGACTTGGTCTCTGGATATACAGTCAACCTTTCCTAAGTGGAATCTGTTTAGACTGAAGAAATAACTTTGACTCGGAGAAAATGTGACTTATGAGGGATTAAAATCAATAGACTATAAAGAGAAGAGGACTGGAAAGACGTTTGACATAGGTGATTATTTTACTTATGCTTTGTATGAGAGGTTGAAGGCAAGATTGTCTGTAGTTACAAAGAATAGTGAGGGATTGATTATATCCAAAAAAGATATTTTCATTGACCCATGTATTCATTATTCTGAAAGGAATACAGGAGAGTAGAATGCCAGGCTATGTTCCAGTTGACTTGAGAAGTAGGTTGGGGAATGATTCACATATATGGAGCTAAGCTAAATTCGCTGTGGCTCTGAAGAAAATCATGAAAGCCATGTGAAGATGGAATCCAAATGTAGCTCTCACCAAAGGGTGTTAGAATTTCAGCCTTAAGATTTTTCTTCTGCAGCGGTGAATGGGTTATCAGTGCTTTCAAACAAATGTCAAAGTATTATGCCCTGCATTGATCAGTTAAGTGATAGCACATACGGAAAGGAAGCTGGCTGAGCCTGAAAATGAAGTGACCTTTGAACTCAAAAGGTTTCTCTCTCCCTCTCTTTCTTTCTTTCTCTCTTGAAGCCTGATAAGAATTTCAGCAGCAGCTTGTGTGATTCTTTGTGAGTGATGGCAAGTGTTTGAGAATGGATGCATGATGCAGCAATCTTGTATGCAGCATGCTCCTGTGCAGCCTTTTGCAGAATGCCTACAATGTACCTTGACAAGTATATTTAACCAAGTTATATGTGTGATCCTTGTGGAACTTATGTTTTTGGGGTACTTGTCTGTGTTCTCTATTGTTTTATTTCTCCAATCCATGCAAGGGATGTTCATTTGAATTCGCTGTGGCCATTCTACATTTGTAATGCCCCTCCAGATCATAAGTGCAATGTTTGAATGTATGTCAGCTCTTCAGAAGATCCTGATGATGTTTGTTCTTTCTCCAGGCATTTTGTTGAATATGTGATATCCAATTTCACGCCTAATTTCCAATGGAATTCTGTGATGTACTGAATATTTGCTGCCATGACATACATAAGATGACTTGTAATGGTCTGTGGTGGTCTTTAATGATTTGTGAGTTTATCCAAAATCATGGACAAGATTTTGTATTCTTTTTGTGTGACACACGCAGATCACAAAGTCAACTTGGGGGCCGAGACAGTCCCACCTCAGGGACCAGCGTCCGGTCTGTACCTTGGGAGGACACTGATGGAGGCATGTCGGACAGGTGAGGACTGAAAATCGTTACCATGGCAATGATGATGGTGATGAAGGTGGTGGAGGTTGAGAATGCTGAGATGATGATTGCAGTTGATGTTCAGATTATGTTGTGATAGTGAATTTTGGTGGGTGGTAGTGGAAAATGGAGAATGAGAAGTGAATTTTGGTGGATGGTAGTGGAAAATGGAGAATGAGAAGGCATCAGTGATGGATAAGGAGCAATATACTGGTGTTGGTGATGAAAACGATAATGGGAGGATGAGATTACTCATGATTGATGGTGGAGCTAATGATGATGGTGAAAGAAGGATCAATAACTCTTATATTGATGTGGAACATTCATGGTGGTGGCAAATTTGATGGAGGTGTGGATAATAAATTGAAGACGGTGGTAGTTGTTTTGGAGATAACACTGCTGGTGCACCATAGATGTTGATGATAATTGAGGTCGATGAGTCTAGTGATGATAGCAGTGTTGATTGATGCTTATGGCAAAGATGTACAACTGTAGATGGACACATGACCATTTGTCAGGTGAAGGGAAGGATTTGGTTTGATGATGATTGCACAGGAGATGGTGGTGTTGATAACAATGGGATGGAGATGACAGATATGGTTGCTATGGCGATGGCGATCTGCGGAGGAAATAGGAAGAAAAATTTTTGTCTGTGCGATTCAAACAGGGGGATGTACACACAAAGAGGCGAGTCTCCGGTCTCTATGAGGAGTGCGCACAGGTCACGGCGCCCTCACTCGAGATCGTCGTCGCCGGGACAAACGCGCAGGAGACATCGCCACAGCGACAGGTCGGGCAGTGAAACAGAATCCGTCAGCTCCAGAAAATACAGGTAAATAAATGTGCATAAACAAACACTCACTTTTCTCTTTTGTCTCCCCTAACCTTAACTCACCCCATCCGATAGACTATGGATGCCATCTGTGCCATTTCTCCACGCTTGCTTCTCCATCACTCTGTATCATTTCTTTCTTTCTTTAACACAAACTTCGTGCACACTTCCTCTTCTAGGTATGTGACCGTCCAAGCCTAACCTTTTTATTAACCACTCTGTCAAAATACCATTGATATTGTATACACTGTGATTGCAGATGGTATGAACAGAGTTAATAGCTCTTTTCCCCATCTTGTGCTCAACTCCACTGTCCCTGCACCCAACTGTTTGTGCATGTACTCATTACAGTCCCCCTTTCCGATCTTGGCAGCAGCCTTGAAAGTGGAATACAGTACATTTATTAAAAAAAGGGAAAGAAGGTTCTTTGATGATGATCGGTATCGTGCACCTGTTTCTGTCAATTTGATGTGCATAGCTTTAATCTGTTTTGCCAACATTAGTTTCTTTAAGGTCAGGCTAGTCTCAAATACTCTGGCCTCAGGCAAGTTTTATTCTTGTTCGCATTCTTGGTTGCTGTCGTTCATCTTCTTGGCAGTAGTGTGCAGAAATTTTGAAGACATCAGTATAACAGTCTACATCGATACAACACTGTTGAATGACAAAACATCACAAAAGACCATTTACAGAGTCTGCTCAAATATACAACATTGTACGGATGTTTCTCTCCTATTTGTATGGGACAAGTTATCAAATAAAACCAAATAAGAACAATGTCATTCTTTTTCCCTAAAGGTAGCCATTCTGCAAAAATCGATCCATTCAGTTCAACATTTAAAAAATGCAGGAGCAATATAGCCTTTAGACCTTCACTTCAGTGTCATGTGTCTGATGTTTCTACCAACTTCTAGGGCAGGACCCAAGTTTACACAAGGAAGAGATATCATTTCAGTCTGCCAAAATGTCATTCCAGTCATTAATCCTTGTTGGTCTAGAAAAAAGGTTGTCCCTTATCACCAGAAATCCCAAAGTCTCTGTGCACTAGCTGTTACCGGGGAGGAAGGGAGTAGATGTCCCTCGGTTGTTTACAGACCCCGGACACTCCACAAAATGGCAGCTGGGAGGTTTCTCCCGTTGTGTCGGCAGTGACGCTTGTTTGTCTTCCTGTCAGAGACGACCAAACTTGAAGAGTGCTCACCTTTTGTCTCTGATGTTCTCCCACATCAATATGCTAACACTAATCTCAACAGAAGCCTGCCAGAATCTCTGAGGGGAATTGTAATCACTCGCACTCTGAAGAGACGATGCTCATATCACTGTAGAAAGTTGGGCTCTCTTGCTGTGCTAGCCATTTCAGCCTCTTTCAGTTGACAGCTAAATCTTTAAAAAAAAAAAAAAAAAGTTGTATGTCTTTATTCTATGCCATTCTCTCGTGCTGTCATATGGTGTGTTTGTTGTATACGTTTGTTTACTGTATTATGTTGCATGCTGTATGTTTTAATGCGTCTGCCCTTAGGCGTGGTGGAGGCATGTTTGCAGGTTGTCCTTGTGTCTATCTCAGATCTTGCTCTCATGATTACAAAAAAAAAAAGGAAAAAAAAGGATGAATAATAAAATTCTTGGAACAGTGGCCCTGGGCATGCTACATTCAATCTCTCAAGGTCAGAGGGCTGTGAACTGTGGCTAGAAGTGATATTTTCAGCAGCAACTTTAGTTTGGAAAGCTCAGTGGTCATATGATTTGAGAGGAAGAATAAAACTTCATATGTTATTATTTACTTATGATGGTCAAAGGTCACTTTATCCTTTGCAAAAAAAGATACAATTTCCAAATCTTACTTAAACCAGGGCTCGACACTAACGGTGGCCCGGTGGCCCGGGGCCACCAAAAATGAAAGTTGGGCCACCAAATTTTAAAAAAGGGCAAATTTGGTGGCCCGCCTCGGACCACCAAAATATTTTGAAAAGTATGTCAATAAATTCGTAACTTTTTGCGCCGGAAATTAGCAGTTAAATTTGTTCAAAGGATGGATGAAAAGGACTGAATGAATGCCTGAGAATGAGTGTTGCAAGTTTGTTGAAGTTTATTTATGAGTAGATATGTCCAACTTCTAATTCTTACTATCATAAATCTTAAATATTTGACTCATGAAAAAAAGGACTTTTAATGTTTTTTATTGTTTTTGTTTTTGGGACACCAAATTTTTCTGTCGGGCCACCAAAAATTTGAAATTTAGGATTTTGGTGGCCCCATCGGGCCACCAAACAAAAAAGTTAGTGTCGAGCCATGCTTAAACTGTGAATGTGCAGTGGTAATGTGATTTTGATCAGAAGGGTAGAAATAAATTGACAATTGTATGCATAATCATGATAATGATAGGTCAAAGGTAAAGGCAAAAACCACTCTACTTAGGTGAAAAACAAAGCAACACATAATCCCACCACAACTTCAGCTTGGACAGTCTTCAAAATGGAGGGGAAAAAACATAAGATGATTGAAATGACAAGAGGGTGACAGATAGTAGGTTATGTCAAAGGTCATTGAAATTGGCCCCCCAAAAAAAAAAAAATTTCCTGTCATTACTTTCACTAGCAATGTACAAAGATAATACTAAATGGTTAGATATGGATTGAGAAATATTTGGTTTGTGCAGAGAGTATTTAAAGTTGGTCATACTACAGTCAAATTTCCATAATAGTTAATGTGTTGAAAAAGACAATCCGAAAACAGATTTCCAAATTTTCAAATGGAAAATACAGGCTACTCAAGTTAATTCTCAATCTCAGTGATCTTAGCTAATTTGCTGTTGAAGTGGGGAGTAACCATTGTCTTCAACAATCTATTCAATGCATGGAAAATAAGTCTATGGTGTTTTGCTGTCCAGGTTTCAGACAAAAGCAAAATTAGTCATGTGCTAGGTTCCATTTTTTTTTTCTTGTTGGTAACTCAATATTACAAAAAAAAAAATGCCTCAGAGAAAACAAGACTGGTGTAATAGAATTGTGAACATATACCAATACAGGTGCACTCATGTGTCTGAAAACTTTTTAAAGTTAGTAGGTAGAAAACTGCTGACCATACTCTTGTGTCCACTCCCAGGTATCGTCGGTCACTGACCGGTTCGGAGGCCAGCGAAGATGAGATGACACACAGGAGGAGGCGAAGAAGAAGAAGGTTTGTCAAGTTTTTTAATTCCTTCCCTCCCATCCCATTACAAAAAGAAATTAAAATGTCAGTGATCAGGAGGAGTTCATATTTTGAATCCAACTTTCCTTCTTCAACATCAGCTGTTCGTCTTTCTTGTCGACAGACGTCATACTTAACCTTGATATGATAAAAATATTTTTCTTTATCCAGGGTAGCCTCTTCGATGTTTTCACGGTTCTACCAGAGGGCCCTGCCATTATTATTACCCTAGTGTTGCCAAATAAACATTCATACACATGGGTGGAGAGGGGCATTGTGGGTAAAAAAAAAAAAAAAAAATCTTTTCCAAGGATGATAGGGAGTCAGGAATCTTATCCACTATGCTACATTGCTCCCACTATCTAATACTGTTAAAGTGAAAATTTTTGCAGTGTGTAAATTTTTGCACATTTCGCGCAATTAGAAGCTAGCGTGATAATAAAAGCGTGCAAATATTTTTTCGTGCCATATTTCGAGTAATTAATGTCCTAATTCCGTGGAATTGATAACATGCAAAATTCATCTTACCCGGCTGAGTGTGTAAAATTACTTGCGTGAAAATATCCACTTTTATAGTAGTTTCCCTAATAAAGGGGTGGATGTTCCATTCAGCTCCATACATCATACCTTTGAACAAAAATTAACAACCAAATTCATTTCACAATGTTCTTTTGCTAGAAAGTGGTACACTTGGAACCATCAACCGTCTGGTACAGATTACAAGAGACATTTGTTGAAAATTGCATGGGATCATTACCTTACCAAAGCTCCACAGTGATACATACATGTAATAGATGCATAGATACAAAAAAGGCTGACATCTTGTAAAAGGTCGGGTCAGGAATTGTAGGACTGAACTCACTAGAAGAAATTGTCCTCCATGTGCTGCACGTATCAAATGACCCGCTGTCCCTCTGCGGTTGATTGTTTGATTTTTGTAAAATTGAGCCTGCAAGTCATGAGGAGAATTATTATTCTTTGAATTACAACTCGTGCTCTTCAACATGTGTTCCACATCCATGACTTTTGTGGATAATTCTTTTTTTTATTATTTGCTGCGTGCAGGAGCCGGTCCCGAGATAGCAGCGGCAGCGAGGGAGAAAACAGACACCGAACCAGAAGGTTAGTGACCCAGAACATTCCCTATCTGATCTTTGCTACATCTCTGATAAAAAAAAGAAAAAAAGAAACTCCCCTGTCTCCAATTTCCCCCCAGCCCTCCCTCTCTCCTCCCTCTCTCCTCCCCCCACCCCACCCCATCCCTTCCCTCCCCCTCTACACCCACTGACATCCTATTCATGATCGGCACATGTTGCGGTCGGTGGTGAATTAAGGCACCCATAAAATTAGTCTTTAATAGCTAACATACAGCATCTCATTTGTTATTCGAGTTTCGTGCTCCATCCTGAGACATCTTAAAACGATGATGGGGAGGATCACATATAGACAGCTGCAGAGTCTGGGCGGACAGTTTTGGGACCTCAAAATCGTTTTGGGACGACGCATTCCGTGAAGTCGTCACCAAAACGAGCGCCCTCTCCACCGATGAAAAATATCATTGGCCCAGACAATGTTATATCCACCTGTGAAGTAAAATGATGTCATCGCTCTTGTTCATGACTTCTCCGTTTTGTTGCAACAGCTTTGTCATCTTTCCCCGTCCACAAGATATTTATAGTATGCGATGTAGGTTTAATTTGTTGGAGCAGTAAGACCCGCTAGCTATGGCTGAAATCTGCTGTTTTTGTCATCTTTTGAATTGTTAAATTCTTGCTTGCTCCCTCTTTCTCATAATTTCATATCATCCTCAGACAGTAATCTCAAGTATTACTGATGCATATTATGTAGATATAACTATATATTCCTTCTCTCGCTTGCCAGTTTTCAGTCTTATTGATAAATGAATGAGTAAAGATGAAGAATGAAATAGCCATATAATTATTTGGCGAAGCACAGCAAGTTTGTTTCCATTATTGGGACCAAGAATATTTCAAGAAGCAAAGATGTTAATCCAGTCAACTATTGTCCTCTTTGTTCATATGGAATTAATGCCATAGATTATCCACACAATTCATCAAGTTTTGATCTGTATCTCTATTAAAGTCCAGTACAACGATGAATGAAATTTAGATGCCAATTGACTGCGAAAACTCTCAAAACCGTGTTGTCAGTTTTTCACAAAACCACACATTCCTTGCTAGGAAAGAACGCTCTGTTTTCATGGATTCTATGATTTTGTTCGTATTTTCTGTTTTTTTGATATATAGCTCTTGGGTCATGTGATCCTTTGAGAGGCCTTTTTGTAATTGGGATACATTTCAACATAATTTGCCTGGTGTCGAAAGACAAGTCATGTATCTTTGCTCAGGCCCCCCAATTGAATTTCCGTCGCCTAGCAACGCTCCAACGCAGCCAAGTATTAAATTCAGCACTACACTCCCGCCAGCTTCGGTAACAAGATAAATCATGGCAAACTATAAACAAGACTAACCCATGTGATGATTGAAAATTCTTTCTTTGGATCCATTTTCTTTTTTTCTTTTGAGACCTCCCAAAAAAAGGGTGATAAAAGTTGAAGAAATTCTCTAAGGATACATGGAGGTGTAAGATACAATGCAGATAGAACATTTTAGATCAGACACAAGCTGCGATGTCAGACCTCCTTGATGTTTACCATATTCTTCGTGCAAACATGTCAAATTGCTCGAAAATCCATTACTTTGTGCATGATTTTACCAGTGTACCTGTGCCTTTCCTTCGTGTACTTTTTTCACTTTTCAAGGCCATTGCCCCATATCTGCATGTAATGTGAATTTCTGCTTGGAATTTGGCGGTATCAATTCATGTCTCTTTTTACACTTAAGAACTACATCGTTGATGGTATTCACTGTAATGTCGTGTATTCACACCAGATTTGAACAGTTTATGTTCTGGGTCGGGACGCAAAGTATGCGAAACTTCGTCGTTTAGGTTCAATGGTCTTTTATTACTTCCAACCAAAAACCCCTGCGATACAAAGAAAGAAATAAAACATTCATCATAACTAGCTACTCGAATATTGGCATCAACACTGATCAGTATCGCGGACTTAATAACCATATGCTAATCCATAATAATTCCACAAACACCAATCCATCAACGGAAACTCGTTCAACTCTTCTGTGAAATTAGCAAGTCATCTCTCATAACGGCCAAACTCCTGCCGCATACCCTTATTAGATCTTATTACTTGCATTCCTAAAATTACTAAACCACGAACAATGAACCCATATTATTATAGTTTTACACTAACCAGTATACCACTAACATGCACCTTCTACATGAATACATGTACCTTCAAACCGTCGAACTAAATAATGTTTGCTTTATAATCAAAACACCGACAACCCAACCTACAGTCAGCTAATTTCATTTACATATGTACATCCTATTCAACTACATCAGCCTTAAATCTATTATGTTTGTCATTAACATGACAGTATACCGTCACAGTGTTCGTTTAAAAGAATTTAAAATACTTACATAAAAAGCTTATTCTAACCAAAAATTAATTAAACTACTTTCCATTATTCAAAACATTTAAAACACAAAATATAATATAAAATCTTTTACATCTTATAATGAACCTTGTTTATAAAACGCAAATGACTTTATAAACTGGCATATTCAAGGAGAGTGTAATCAATGGGGCTCTGCTCTAATCACAGACAACGACAATCATATCTAATACAAACAATATGACTTCATAAAAACATGGGATCAATTTGGATCGTATTATTTCCAGCATACTATCCACAACATAATAACGTCCTCTCACACGAGTATGTACAAAACAAATTGAACATCTCGACCCATTCGATGTTCCCTTTAAACTCATATATCTATCCCCCATTAACTATATTAGACACGACTGAAATATTGTCTAATTTCCACTAAATTATTCATCAGAAAAAATCCCGTTAATTAATGTCTAAAATCAAAAACAATTAAAAACTAATTATTTTAATTAATCAACAATTAAACATCAAACATGTTATATAAACACAAACACCATTTATAGGAACGTCAACCCACTGGGTTTTTCCGAATTGATACCTTCATTCGCCCGTGAAACAATAACCCAACTACAATTATCATCAACCAGAATATATAATGAACACTTTGTGTCCTCAAAATAACGTTAAATAAACACGCCACTGAGTTCACCAGCTTTGGTATACCCTTGAATATTTAACTATACAACTACTAACGGGCAAAGAATTAAATTGACAGAAATCATTCATAAACAACGTTTACCTGTGGTCAATCTCCGTAAAGACAGACAGACTACCGTCACTGGAAGCTTCACGGACACATGACTCCGGTGAACCCTGAAAATAACGTAACCCGTGCTTATTTAAAAAACTCTTTCCAAGTATTACAATAATATTGACAATACGCATGTACATAATCGGGCATCATAACGTTTGCATGCGCAACAGTTAGAATTCGATAACTACCTTAATCTAAACCCATATCCCTTTCCCCGTCATCTTATCACAACCAGGTTGCCTCCACGAACAATTCTAACTCACAACAACAATGCCTCTTTCCTGATAGAGTTCAGTAATTTCACTGCGAGCACCCCATTTTATACAGCCAACAGTTATTTCCCACTCCTTTTTATCCCAATCCTTGAAATAATAGCTCGTTTGTATCCCGCCGAGCCTACCCCACCCTCTGCATTGACTGCCCGATCCTCACTACGGAATGTGGTTGACAAACCTATGACCCTCCTGGGAGCGATAATGTTACCTCGCCGGTCTGGCGGAGGGGTGCGATAAACCACGCGTCAACCTTCAGCCAGAATGCCTGCTCATTTTCTCTGACTCTGTCTACGGTGTATTCACCCAACTACATGCGACCAAATATAAATTTGCAGCATCTATGTATGACACAAAATTCTTACCACATATGTCATTTTTTTGTTAATAATTCAGATTCTTTATAATATGTGCGTATTTTCCTTCCTGTTCGAGCACAATGCTTATGCTACAAATAGGATCAAGAAAAGTTTTCGGGTGACGGGGATCGTCTCCTCATTCCCAATGTCTTATACGTGGTAGTCTCACATCTCAGACTGTACATGATCATCCCGTATAATAAGCACATCTGTATCTTCCCATAACTTAAATAGTCATTGAATATTGAGTAAAAGTTCAATATTCGGAAATCATCGAACTTCCCGATCGTTTGTAAAACTACATAATTATGAGCATGGGTAATAATATTAGCGCATCAATGGACCGACACATTCTCATTCCGTTAAATTTTGTCCCGTAACTATTAAGGAATAATACCGGATAATCGTTCCCATCAATGGAATGCATTATGTAAAATCAATCACACAATACATTTAGCTTCTACAACCATCAATACATAATGAAACTCACGGTTTTCGTCCAGATAAAGTCGTCTTTGCGCACAAATCACCATTTATAAGCACCAAATCACGGTTGCAACAAAAGCATTCTCTCCTCGAGGGTGTCCGGGAGGTGAGTGGTCATCAGCATGGGCTCGCTTGCCGCCCAAAGGAAATTTCCTACTTTACCCCATTTGGGGCTATATTCCTCCGCGATTATATTTAATTACTATAATTTAAAAAGCAATCCCACCCCGTTACTCATTAGATTACAAAGCGTGTTCATTTACTAATCGCTAATGTGTATCATTTTTTCTTTCTTACATTTATCTCAATCCTAGAGCCGATAAAAATCGGCACTTTATTCTTCAAATGGTGGAATATCATAATAATCCATCTTCAGTGAAAGGGCCGATTCCAAACTTAAAGCTGCACAACACTCTTTGGTTATTCTTAATTTTCTCATTTTTCTAATTCCGACAGTAATGAATGCCAAAGTTCAACCTGACTAGTACAAATGATACTCCTTTTGTATTGAACCAAAGAGAATAGATGTTTCATTTTCATGCTTATTTTGAGTTGTTGATAACTGCTACCCAAACACCATTGATATGATGAAATAAATCAGAAGCAACACACTATGTAGCTCGCAGCATCCATTAATGATGCAGTTACCTTGTATTTCTCTGATTCAATACAATCCTTTAGATACATACATGCACACAAAAACACACACACAAAAACACACACAGATATACATTCAGACAAACAGACTTACCCTCTTGCAAGTCTGCCCATAAACACACATGTGTGTACACATGCATACACATGTACCCTCACCCACTTCCACCCACCCCCACACCCAAACACAACACACACATTAACACACTTACAAATACACCCTCATGCACACATAATTATAAAAGTGTAGGCTGTACTACTGAAGGGTCTATCAGACCAAAACATGCTAACCAGTAGAGGTCATACACACAAGGACAAGTAAGCTTTTCAATTAATCTCTGGAGATGAAAACCTGTCTTTTCTCTGACAAATAAACAACAAAAAAAAAAAGCTGTAAGATTTATTTTTAAAAAGTCACTCTTTTACATGTGATATTCATAGGACTTCTAAATTGTTTCTTGAGTGATGAATGTATTACTTCTCTTGAATGATGAATGTATTTACTTTACCTACTTTCAATATTGTTGTGACAGTGAAGTTGGTATAAAAGCTTTGTGTCGTCAACTTTAAGACTCATGTAGAAATGAAAGAGTGATAGGGAGATGTTGAAACCTAATGCTTAATGTTTAAACTTAGTAAAGATACCAAATAATAGCCTGTGACAGTTAATGCACAGTGTCAAAGTTTGGAGATGGAAGTGCTTACTTAATCACCTTTTGCACTAAAGAAGCGAGGTACTGTGCACCTGTAAGGTTTTACTTTTTGTGGCTTCTCACATTGGCAGTGCATTTTTCCGTAAAATTGGTTACTGCTTTTGTGATGGAAGTGCATTTCAAGTGGAACTGGATGTACATGATCGTGTATTCTGTTCTTATGAGTGATTAAAATGCATTTCAAGTATGCTTTTTGCGCTTATATATGTACATTCTGAATTTGAACAAATTAACGAACTGTTACATTGTACATGAGACCATGCATATACAGAAAAGAAATATCAGTGCAGCTTTTTGTTCATAAAACTATTACAATTGCCTTCTAGTTATAGAAACTTTAGCATGATTCACTAATTAAAATATTGGTGATAGTGCCAATATGTTGCCGATAGCAGCTTCAGGGTCCCATTTCATAAAAAGTTGATACGATAGCAACTCTTGCTGGAATGGCAATTGTTATTGTAACGACAAGAATCCAGATTCCTGATTGGCTGTTGCTATTGGAAGTTGCCATTCCAGCAAGAGTTGTTATCCTAACATTTTTCATGAAATGGGGCCCAGATACTCAGTTCATAATATCAAGAGCAAAAATGTGCATATAACTTGTGGCAAGCCAAGCTAATGCTCATTAGTTTAAGAATAATGATAAATGTTGACATTTTGTGAAATGATACTGACCAAGTTCCTTCATTGGATATGTCTTTAAAAAAAAAAAAATCTTTCTGTTCTGAACACCATGCTTCTATGCTCAACCTTTTTTTTTTTGGGGGGGGGGGGGGCAAGGAGGGTTCTTTTCTTTAACTCTTTTGTTGCATACAATGTCAGGGGCATTTTAAGCACGCTGATCCTTAGAGGGTTGAAATGTTGGGCCTAGCAACATGGTGCAGCTGTTGGCGATACAGTGGGTTGGTGGTGATGTGGTAGGTGTATATGCCGATGTGACACCTGCTCTACCAGGGGGTAAATTATAGAGCCGCCTGCGATGGCAAAGTGCTCTCATGGAACAAACACAGTAGCTATTAAACCCCTCCCCCTTCAAATAAAGAAGAAGAAGAAGACAGCTCAGCAAGAAAAAAAAAGAAAGACCAAAACAAACTTTTTAATGTTTTGAAAGAGGGGGAGGGTAATGAAGACAAATGAGGTGGGACGGTTGGCGTTCCACCATTGCTCGTTATCCATCATTCCAGAGCTTCATGCTAAACATCCATCAATCCAAGTCCGTCATTTGCCGAAAAGGATTTAGTCTCTCCCATCTCTTTCTCTCACTCCCTCTCTCCCTCTCTCTCTCTCTCTTTATATATCCATCTTTCTTTCTCTCTCTATATCTCCTCAGTGTCTTTATTTCTGTTCATTTCTCTCCATTTTTGAAAAAAAAAAGAGAAGATATCTGTCTGTCTATCTGTTTATTCATCTTCATTCTTCCGTGATCTCTCACTCGGATTCTACCTGCCTCCGGTATATTCATCTTTTGGTTTTTTTTCTGGTGTGGACCTGTGGATACTACCTGTCACGGAGAGAGCTCGCGTGTTGGAAAGAGGCTGACGGTGATTTGGGTTAAACGCTGGATCAGATTTACGAATCGCCGCGCGACGATTGATCGGAGGTCCCTCGAGCACCGGCTGACTGCTTTTATGGCATTTGACCCCTTCTCTCTCTCTCTCTCTGGCATTCCATCAATCTCAATGTTTTTCTTTGATTGCGGGTAGCCAAAAATTCTCTTCTCATACTACTTTTCTAAATATATTCTTACCTCTGTTGTAAAAGATATGAATGATGGGATCGCATTTTCTCCCCTCAAATATAAAAATTAAGACTGTTAATATAGTATTTAACCACTGCCATAAATTTGTGGTATCCTAATGATCAAAAGCTCGTTATTGGGCATCAAACCTATTGATGATCTAATCATTATACCATATAGTGTATTTTGTAGACAAAATGGAGCTAAAAAATGTTTTCTTGATTATAGAGTTGGTTTTTCCCAGTGTGAACTTCTATTGGATGTTAGCTTCAAAGATCAAATGGAAAGAAACAAAATATTTGACTTTGCAAAGACTTGAATCTACCAAAACATATTCATCACCTGGTTCTATTTCAAATGTGTATGCAGGCTTGCGGCAAATATTTTTCAATAGCCCGCTTTATTTCTTTCCATACATTCCTTCGTTAGCAGAAATTGAAGGAAAAGAAATCAAAATTCAGTGCCAGTAAATCCCAGATCCCAAACACGAAAACATACAACCACGAAAACATACAACCACAAGATAAACTATGCGGCACATCTGGGCAGGGCATGGTTAATAACTCCCCAAATCCTATTGCCATTGCCACGTGTTTCAATTTAGCTCCGCCGACCTTTAACCTTTGGATTCTTTAAAACGTGGCTGGCTCCTATCGTGATTACCATCTTAACCATGTCATATTTTGAATTCATGTGGAAAAGATTCAAGACATTCACCCCCGGCAGCCACACCAACAATATAGCCAAGAAAAAAAAAAGAAAAAAAGGAAAAGTGCAATATAATTATACCCTGAGGTCAGGAGGGCTATAATTGGTTTCTGCTGACATGGTGGAAAAAGTTTCTTACAGACATTCAGACATACAGTGTATTGCACAGCCGTGGAGGAAAATATGCCTTTGTGGTACAACCACTGCGTTTCAGGAAATGAATTGCGATTCAGTGCGAGTTGGAAATGGTTACAACTTCTTTTTATAGTGTTGTGAGAGTTCAATTGCTCAAATCATCAACACCTGCCAAACTCCTTCTGTTAAGAGTTTACTCACAAATGTTTGTTATTTTCCCATAACTATAACAGACAGACCTTGCTTTATTGATTTTGGGGTATACACAGCTCCTTGGCAGTCAAAAGGCTTTTCCCTTTGTGGCAGTTGTTGTGTCCATATAGTCTATATCAAATCTTTCTCCCTCCTCCCTCTCATGTATGATTGAATGTTGATAAGGAATGACATGGGAATGTCGTGAGGATGATAAATGTACTTCCAGTCATCAGCCTCCAGTGTAAACTTGTTGGTCTGATCATTTTGGGGTGAAGGAACTTTTCTCCCTTTCTCCTCTTTAAATGATAACCGTCTTTGCATTATACCATTTGATATCGATTCAAAAGAGGACAATCAAGTGAATTGTTCTCTGGAAGAGATGATATCTCACATGTCATTTCATTACAAATTGTAACACTCAAACACATGCAACCTCAAAGATATCATAATACTGTTCATTACCTGCAGGTCAAGATCCCGTGACCATATGGTGGACTCTGAGGCCCAGTGGACAGCTGTGCAGGCCGGTGAGGGCGGCCAGAGGGGAGAGGTGCGGGAACCGGGTGATGCGGTGGTCAAGAATCTCAAGAATGGGTGAGAAAATTGTTTGGATTTTTAAAGTATAAACATGAACAACTGCTGCAACTGCTGCATCTTCCTCATGTTCCCCCCCCCCCCCCCCCCAATGACTGTAATGGTTATAGGACTGAGTGATGCATGGCAAGATTTGAAGGACCCTCCTCTGTAGTTTTTGGGTCACTCAAGGGCCAGGGTATGAGGGATGAGGTTGTACTTACAAGGGTATGGTTTGGATTTTGGTAAGGCTCAGTGTGTAAGTCAAACCCCATCTATGCCTGGATTGGCGATGATTTTTCACTAGCCTCACTCATTTGTAGTGTTCATCCATTCCACTACAGGAGAATCTTTCGGAGTTGAGTGGTCGGAGTTTGTCCATGTGGCTGATTTAAATGCAACAACCACAGAAATTGTTTTATATATTTTCTTTTATATGATTAGGATACCATCTGATTTAATGATTTTCAGTCTGTGTGCTTGTCACCACAAGCTGAAATTTTGCAATATGCATCAAATCCATGAGCTGCCCAAATTTTGGCACTTGTTCACAACTGTTATAGATAAAAAGGGTTAACTTTCCCAGTCAAACAGAAAAATGCTTAAGTTGTCCGTTTAGTGAAAGAACAGGCATGCATTGTGTTGCAATGAACTTGGATTAAACTGAGTAAGTATTTTTCCCTCTTGCACGTGTAAAGATGTATGCACAAGTCCATTATTAATTTAGTCCATTTCGTGTGCGTGACATGCTTGCTTACTATCTATGCCTTTAAAGTGAACCGAGATGCCCAAAATCACAGAAGTACTCTGAAAAGTACACATTAGTCATATGCCATATCTTATTTTTTCAATTTCCGCCCTATTTCATGGAGACAAGTGCACTCAGGGAAATGTGCGAACAATTTACACCACGCGTGGCATTGGCTGGATTTAGCCAGCGTTTGCTTTTGCGCAACATGTAATGCTCTTTTCGTGTGGCAAGAATGTTGGCTTGGTGTTTGTGTTCTCCTTGCGGCATCGCGTCATCGCCCACTCCAATGATGAACTGTAAACGAGAAGTGGGAGGAAGTATATGATCACCTTGCCATCTCACTCTTTTTCTCTCCTCTCCTCTCCTTCTCCTCCTCCCCCGCCCCTGGGCAAGCTTCAAGGTGGCGGAGGGCGGTATTGGGGCAAAAGCATTTCGAGGGGGATTTAGGGAATAATTTCTGGCATTCTGGAGCTACCCACCTTGCAGTGGTTTTAAGAGGTCCCTCGTGACTGTATAGTCAACTCGTACACACTTCTGATCCAGGGAGGCCTTCGTTCGGCTTTTGCCTTTCTCGTTGTCCATCACAAATGTATTCAATCGTGGGACGTGTTCTCACCTGCTAATGTCTTTGTTTGTCTGGCAATACGTGTTGTACTTGAATGCACTTATAGTAATGTCATTTTATTTGTATATTCATGCCTCGTGAGATGTGAAAATGTCATTTGTCATCGGATGTTGTAATACCTGTGACGATGAATTTACTTCATGAAAGATATAGATTAAATCATTACAACAGATTAGCAACAGATTTTAGGATTATCATTCAATGTGAATATTAGTAATCTAAATATGTGTAGCTATACTCCTATACAAATCTCACTATATTGAGTTTGCTTCTGTGACTTGTGATTCACATTGTTTCTTTGTGGGAACTTTAATTTGCTCTGTGTACAATGAAGGTCAAAAATTACTGTTCTTGCATCATTTTTTTTTAAATTCTTCTATAATAGTGCAGAAGTAGATTTGCTGGATAACAGGTATTTACAGAGTAAAATCAAAATGAAAGAAAGACGTCAAAATTTCTACACACTGCATAGTGACAATACTTTTGCAAAAATATGAAATCTTTCAAACTTTTAGCAAGTAATCAACAGTACAGACTTAAGGCTGAAGTGCACAAATCACCACTCTGTGAAACAGAGAACTGATCCGTTGTAAATGTTTTGTAGCAGTAATGCATAAAGCGTTGTGTCGTGTGTCAAACGTGCAGAAGGAAATATGTACATATTCGATTTTAGAGGTTTTTTGCCAACATATTCTTTATGAATCTATATATCTCTCCTGCTTTAGCACAGTTTGCTGACAACGCTTATGACATAAAAGTTAGTACGGAATGCAAAGTACATGTTGCGCGAAGGTGCATTCACACTACCTGACAAAACTTGTAATGGACAATCGGCAAATGATAGAATGTGTTGTTCGGTGAAGTGGGAACACTTTTTTGCAATGAGTGGGAACTCTACTTGGGCGAGGAGGGCTTACGACTGAGATTTTGGCAAAGGCCTCCGAGGATGGCCCTCTGTAATTGGATAGGGCTTCGCGAGGTCTCCACGAAACAGGATCTGTTTTTGCTTTTCTTGCCCGAAGGCAAGGATAGGGGTCAGAGGGGGTCAACAATTAGGGTTATTCGGCAAAGCTCAAGGTCACAGCGATGGTTAAAAGACGTTCTCAAATTTTCCGCGTCACTTACTTCGCACTCTGCTGCCTGTCTGTCTGTTTTTTCAGAATGTCTGTCAGTCTGTCTTTGCTGCCCCATCAAGAGGGCTGAAGATGTTGAAAAATAGCATGTAAGGCGAGAAGTGTTCTTTAAAGAACTCATTGTGGGGATTTTTTAAAGAGAATTCGTGTGAGAAATCCCTGAAGTAGTTGCACGTTGCACAGTTTTTCTGATATCCCAGTGGGTGTGATACAGTAAATTCTCATTTGTGTGTGGATCACACAAACTATATTTTTATCTCCTCTCTGTGTACAACGTGAATGTACATGTTCATTAGCAGATGCTAGCCTTGTGATCATTTCCTGTGAAAATGATTGCATTTCTCTTTTTCGTTTTATGATCATACTCTTGAATCTATGTGTTACATTTTGTGTATAGTCTCTCTTTTTTTCTTCTTTTGACATCAACATGAATTTTCATGCATGTTTGATCTTATCCCGTTGAGGACAAGTCCCAAGTATACTCGGGAAGGCGTCTATGGGAAATGCGTGTTGAAACAAAATCAGTTCGTCCTCAAGGGGCTAATTGCAGTTACTCTCTCACACAGCTGTCACTAATGTACTATTCTGTGGAATTATGGGATTGTAAATGACCAGTGCTGACCAATCAAATTCTTTCTTTTCTCCCTTTATTTCTTTCTTTTAAAGGTACGAACCAACAGAAGCATCTGATGGCTACAAGTGGTACAAGGAACGCAGGTTGGTCAATTGTGATCTTTGACGGGTAGCAGCGGGTTAGTCTCACACTCGTTTGACCATTGCCACAGGGAGGCGATGCTGCAACAATCTGCTGGGCTCTGTGTTTTACAGAAGCTTTTGTGACAGTTGACAACATCAGTCAATCTCTCTCCCCTGTCCAAGAGGATCCTGCAGTTATTGCTCCTTTTAAAGCTGTCAAATGTTCACAGAATGCCATCTAGAGATAGCAGTTGGAATCAAAATTGACATCTTCTATCATCTTTATGATGTAAAAGACATAGTTGCCTGTTTTGTTTTCATTCCCCAATAATGTGACGGTGTGGTCACAGTTTGAACAGTGATTTACATTTATGAATGATTTTTTTTTTTTTTTTTTTGTAATGCAGCTACAACCTTATTCCCCCATAAATCAATATTAAAGCTGTAAATGAATACAATGATTGATAGACAAACAATTCTATAAAGAAATAAGGAAATAAATGAATAGGAACCCTAGGAAGGTAGTACACATCTGTATCTATATATATATATATATATATATATATATATATATATATATATATATTACAGTATTCTCTCAAGATACATTGTGCTATGCATCATATTAATAATATATGATATCAAATCAAAATAAACCAGTTTCTTTTTTTTTTAAAAAAAGCTTCCTTGAGTTACTTTAAAAAAAAAAGCAAAAACAAAAACATGAATGTGAACAAATCTATCCCAGAGGCCTTTGCAAACATATGAACCACTTCCTGTGAATACCATGAACACTAGCATGTGCAGTGTGTTTATGTTCCCAGTCTGATGATTGATTAAAGCGAATGTCTTTGTTTCCACCACACAGCCAACTGGAGGACATCAAGGCGTCCACAGAGCTGCGGAAACACATCCAGCTTGGTCTGCAGGATCCGTCGGCCGAGGAGGACCTCCAGAATATCGCCTACACCAAAGTCGTGTGAGTATCTTGGGGGATAGATAGAAATGGAAAGAGATCTGTAAGTTGAATTTTACTCGTTCATCATAAGGTTCTCTGCCGCCACCCCCTCCCTTTTGTAGGCTAATTTGTTAGACTTGTTTGACCATATGGAAGCTTTTTGTCAATTTGATCTTAATTAGAATATTAGATGTCATGTGCCAATTTTCAGGCTACAGATGAGCAATTATGTAATGAGTTTTTTTTTTTGGGGGGGGGGGGTTGGTCTTTTTTTTGGGGGGGGGGGGGGTTTGCTGAATGTTTTGAGTAGTCTGCATGCTATGTTCAGCACTATTATTTTTGGCTGATATGAATGACAGTGAAGCCATTAAACATAGTTATTTTCACTGAAGGAAATTCTTTAAAATGAGTCAAGTGTATCAAAAATATTTCTCCTGTTCAACTTTTATTGAGCTGGGATTCTACATGTACACTTCAAGGAACTACTCTCCAGCATTGGTTGATAGAAATGACAGGAGATGAACATTCTGATAAATCAAGAAAATAAACAGTGTATTTTGTTTAAAAAATTTTTTTAAAAAGTTGCTTTGTGCGTACCCACGTCATGAGCGCTTTGTATTACGATTTCAAAACTTCCATGTGAGTCAATGTGAATGACCTTCAGTTATTTCATGCCTTGTGCAGGACCGAGGATGGGGTCGCGATACGAGTGAGCCACTCTGCCAACCGACCCAGGTCGCGACCTTCCAGCGGTGCATACAGGAGAAGCAGAGGAGAATTCACCGAAGAGTACGTTGACCTCATAGAATTTTTTGTTATCTTATGAATTCTAAGCTTTTAAAGTTTAATTGTGAATTCATCACAGTCATCTTTATATTAATGGAAATGAAATTGAAACATTTCTCTGTGAAATAACTGAGGAATTGTAGAAAAATTGAAGTGTTTTTGTAAGAAACAGCATCAAGGTGTACTAAAGTAGTGAAGGAGAAAAAAAAAAAAGCCTATGAAACTCTAGCAATGTCAGTTGCACTAATGAGCAGTCATCACACAAAAATGTACTTAGCTCTCTACCGGTATCTGCTTTTTTAATCTGGATGAATTATTTTCAAAGCACTCTTTTGTTCTCCTGTAGAAATGAGAGTGTGCATTCTGGGAAGGGCAGTATGCATTCAAAGCGGTCCACCGTCAGCCGCCGAACGGACCCGGGCCCCCAACGGAATGGCTCCTACAGGCATTCCATGCCTCTCGATCTTATCGAGACAGGTCCGGATGCGCGATCTACCCGGCCGCCGCGGCCGGTATCATACTACGAGAGCGACAACCAGCGGGATGGTCGCAGGCATCGCAGGCAGCGTGAAGAGGTAGGTGCCAACAGATGGCGACATCATGACATTGTCCGTGATAAGAGATGATATCCATTTTCATGATTACCTCCAAATAAGTGGAATCAAAATTGGCACCCACTGTGCCTTTTTTTTTCCATTTAGGGTGTCTGAAAAGAACTCAATTTGTTAGCACTCTCAAGCCAAATCTAACCACACTCAGATTCAACCTGCCACCCAGTACCTGCTCATTCACCTGGGTAGGCAAGAGGAGGGTTTATTCATAGAGCAATTTGCTCAAGGACACAAGATGCCCCAGCAGGGCTTGGATCCTGGATCTTCTTGGAGATAGCACAGTGTTTGATCCATTGGGCCATCAGATCTCTGTGTGTGAAAGGATGAGGACTTTGCCTTGAATTGAACGTTACCACAAGTATAGTGGATTTTATTATCCATACAATGAGCGCAGAAGTGCGAAAGTTACCGTGGAAGTAGTCACCTGTGATCGAAAGCACATGACGCAAATCTCTCGTTTGAAGAGGCTACACCCCCGTAAATAATGCCAGTGTATATCTTGGCAATCAATGACTTAAAAACTAAAGATATAAAACACCTGTTTCTTGACCCTGGCCTAATCTAAGCATCAGTCATCGCCACAGCGCCACAGGGGGGCACCGCGAGAGGAGGAGATTGTTTTGGTTTTGGCATGGGCTATGTAGCTCCATGGTGCGTGTGTGTTTACGTGTGTGTACGTGTGCATTACACATTGTCAGCACCGGCAAACTGGGAATGCTCTCCTTCTTATTCCTGTATTTTCGTTATTTACGGGTCAATTTTTTTCGTTCGAAATGTAAAATGGATGACCATAGAATTTCTCAATAGAATATAAAATTGAAAACTTTAGAAAGGATAGAGAAAATTGAGTTCACTTTGAATGGTCTGCCACAGGCAGATATCCTTATCATGCTCTTACGTAATACGACAGCTGCTGGAGTCATTAAACCCTGGCTTGGCCTCCAGGTTTGTCACGCCTGAGCAGAAAGTTAATTTGCAATGGACACATACTTCGACTCCCAACTCCCAAACGAAAAATCTTTAGCGAGGTATAGCACCCCATCAACTTCGTGGAAGTGGGGTCTCGCCTCAAACGAGGGATTGACGGCATGATGCAGTCAGAAGTCTGCTATTACCATATTTCATGGAGCCATTCATGATTGTGACTAACTTGTGCAGCCTGAATTTCTTGGTTAATAAAGATACATTGTATGCTCCGATTGTTCTCTGCATTTTCACTGCACAAATATTATGTAATGCTGCTTGGCAGATTTTGGAGGGTTTTTGTATGAAGAAAGTGATCACTCTTAATCCCAAGGTAATTTTTGTCATGGCCATCATTACTGCTATTTTGTCTGCAGTCAAACAGAGACAGAAGTGGTTCCGGGTCTACCGTAGGAGGAGGAGGAGGAGGACATGAGGAACTTCCCAGCTACCTCTCGGCTCAAAGGGGTCAGGGGATGTTCGGTCAGCAGCAGCGTGCAGATGGTGACCGATACTCCAGTGCAATAAACCAGTCTGAAATGGTGGGTTTACTCCCTTCTTTATAGCCTTTCTTCATTTTCCTAGCATTTTTTTTTTTCAAATGTGATCACCCACTCTCTCTGATCATATATTCCTGAATCGTATCAGGGCAATAACCCCAGAGGGCAATTACCCACTGGCTAAATACTGGATAGTAATGAGGTTAGAGTAAAGATTTGGGTTAGGGTTAAGTTTAGGGTATAGAGTTTGGGTTAGGGTTGGGATTAGGTTCAGGATTAGGATTAGGGTTAGGGTCAGGGGACTGGTCCGGGGTAGTTGCCATTGGGGTAATTGCCCCAGACCCTCCTGAATGTGTAGTACATTGTTAGTTCCAATATTCCCAAACCAACCTCCAATGTTAATAAACCACGCTCCAGATTGGCTCTCATTGAGTTATGAAAGATGCCTGCTTGCTCATCTTATTGCTGTTAAACTAGGCCCATATACCTGAAGTCACCATTCTGAGTCTTGTTGTTTACCTGCAGCAATCTCAGCAATCAGCCCCTCCGTACGAGGCTGTCATGTCATCGCAGCAGTCTCGCCGGGAAGACAAGGTCGCCTCTCTTCCTCCGTCCTACGCACCTCCACCCCGCTACGTGTCTTCCCACCATCCCGTTGCCGGGGGCAACACTAATGCATCATCCCATTTGTCCTCCAGGCTGGAAAGCATCCACAGTCGAGAAGATTCGGGATTCGAGCAGGAGGAGGTGTCGTACGGCACCAGGTAATGTATTGAGGCATTGGACACTCACAGTTGTAACCCCCATATTTGGACCTTTATGAAAGTCAAATATTTTTTCACCTGCTTTAATGCTTTCAAAATGTAGAGAGTTAGTCAAATATTGCAATGCAAATATTTGCTTGAAAATTTGATGGTTTGATGTAGCGAGTTGACACAAGTGCATGTATATAACCCCCTAAAAACGATGGAAGTAAGAGATGTCAACTTTCAACAAAGGAGATAAAATAACTTTTTTTGACCGATGTTTGTCATTTTAATACTCACTAGCAAGGAGGAAATTTTACCCATTTGTACTTTTTTGCAAGGTTTTTTGCCAATAAGGAATGAGTTTATTCGACTCGAATTTTCGGCGGCCTCCACCATCTTCAGGAGTCTCGACAATGACAGTACCAAAACACAAGTCTGTATATGAGTGCGCACTCTACATGTTAAATTTGTGTTTTGGTACCGTCATTGTCGACTCCTGAAGAAGGCCGCCGACAATTCGAGTCGAATAAACTCATTCTTTATTGGCAAAAAAATGCATTACGAGTTTATTTCTTGATTTTTCGTTTTATACATATATATATATATATATATATATATATATATATATATTAGTTTAACATTAGCTTTAACTTGTTTGCATACACCAAGAAATTTAGAAACTAAAAATCTTAGAGAGTCATCCTCTAGTCGTAGTTTTGAATAATTGTCTCTCATGTTTTTTGTAGTCAGCATTAGGGGAAGACATGTGACACTCTATTTTCTTGTATGTGGCTTCCTCAGAACTTGTAGAGTAAATTTTGTCCTTGTGTTGGGTCTTACCCTGGTTGTAACTAATGTTTTGTTCCTAGTGATTTGTAGTGGGTTAGTGTTCACTCTTACCAAGATGTAGAGTAGACTCGCTGATGAGCGTTTTTGTGTTTTGTCTTTTGTGTTTACGTTCCTTTCATTTCAGGGGAGAAAATAACTCGGGATCACTCTATAAGGGTGCTCCCCTCGTTAGTAGCGCTTCCAAATGATTCCAAATTGAGAGGTAATGTTGGTAAAAGAGGTTCTGTTTATTCAATAATCCTGTCCCTTTCAGGCATACCTTAATTGATGCATACCCTTGTTGTATACATGTATATATCTATATCCATACCAAACAACTACCTGCATGATAGCAGTGGGTACTGTCTTGTCCTTGTTAACACCCACCACTAACATGAACCTAATCGCATCGTAAACTTTTCGTGCATTTACTGTTCTCTTTTTGTCTCTTTGCTCTCTTGTCTGTCTGTCCGTCTCTCTGTCTCTCTGTGTGCCGGTACATTCATTGCACTGTGGTCGTCATCTCAACATCAGCAGGCATTTACGGACTGTATACATCTAGTGCATTCTCCCATTCTGTAGATCCATACAATTGTTTTGCATTATTTTTCTTCCTTTTGATGATAACATTCTCTTCTGCTTGCCATCCATACCATTCCTTCTTCATGCTCCCTGCCACCCCCCATCCTACCCCTTACCCAATTCTACCAGATCCCATCCGAGACATGAGACCGTGCCAATCCATCCTCACGACAGACCGCATCCGCGTATCCATGGCGACTACCCCCCTTCAGAAAGACACCATCAGGGCCCACAAACCGGATATGTATCTCATGGGCAATTTCACGTTCATTCGCCCAGTCAGCAACTGCCAAGCATGCCAGATCACTATCATCAGGACTTGTCCAACCATAAAAGCTCCTCATCACATCACCTGTCATCATCAGCACCCCATCCTATACCACTCACCCATCAACAAATGGCTACCCAAGCAAACCCACCACATTCTGCCCATGCAAGCACTGTGATCAACGGCCACCAGAGACTTAAAACGCCATCTGTAGTGATGCAGACTGCACCCACCCTTCCATCTGGTAGCCAGAGCTCCTCTGTTGGGGCGGAGTCCGCATACGGAGGGTCGGACGTGATGCACAGCGATGCGACACCGTTGCCCAATGGCCTCCCACAACATCGGAACAGCTACGACGCCAGTATCGGTCTCGTCAGTCACCGGGCGGGTCGCCTCCACTCCCAGGTGGGCATTCAGGCGGTCAGCGAACTCCTGAACGAGTTGGACAAGCTGGGCAGAGGTGGGGTGAGGGGCAGTAACCAATCCTCCGTGTCCAGCAGGAGCAGTGCCGTGGGAGAGAAGATGCCGCGTAAGTCATGGGGGGTGTGGGAAGGGCGTGGCAGTGTGATGCACCCTGCTTCGCAGCAGCATCCCAAGCATGGCGGGAACTCCCATCCCAGTGCTCCCCCCGATTGCGTTCCAAACCGAGACATTTATCGGTTGCCGGTTGTGGTGTCAAGGTGGGTTACTATTAACATTGCTCTTCTGTTATCCTTCAAACCCTTTGAAAATTTATCAAAGTTTTCCTTCTGCGTCAACCTGTACTTGTTGGAAGGAGTAGCTCTTGCAATATCTTGTATGGGTTACGACAAAGCAATCAAGTATCTATGGAGATATATGATGTTAAGAACTGGCAAAGGGACACTCCTATTTACTCACTTAATACACACACTCACATACATACAAACATGAGGGAATGGGGAGGTATTCAATGAGAGGGATGGTTGTGGCTAGTTCAGGTGCTTAAGGGACAAAGTGTACGTCTCCACATTTGTTTGATAAAGAGGCTTTATACCATGTGTATTTCAATATATATTCAGATAGTATTCTGAAGCATGTTCCTGGTAACATATGATAAAAAGGGGCACATTTTTTGTGTATGATGTGTGTGTAAATTATACATCATGACCTGCAAGTTGAGAAATATATCATCAGTTGCCTATTTAACGGCATGAAGCATATAGGAGTTCTATAGTTCTGTTCAAAAAAGCTCACTTCCTCAGTTCCTTATCTGTGATTCATATTCTACCAGCATGGACCCCACGCAACTTAACACTGCAGCATTTAGTTTACGCTAAGCTGTTGCATTGCCTGCATGGAAGTCGCAGAAGGAAAAGCATGCATGTCAAACTCTGTGATTGAACAAGCAAAATAGACGTAAAACACAAAGACTTAGAATGTATGCATGTGTTGGACAAAGACCCTTCTCTTGTGTTTTTGGTGCCATTTTCTGCAAGTTAGCAATTCGCCTCTCAAATAATATGATTTTGCGATTTTTGAATGAACCTGGTGAATAACGGACTTTTGAATGAAAGCTGATGAGTCAAAATCAACAGAACCATAAAGATTTTAGCTGAATCACAAAACTGTTAGGAGCATTTTGCTTATTTGAATTATTTGAATTTTAGCAGGTTACTGGATGCTACAGTAAATAATGTACTGATTATCAGTCATAATAATGAACATTTGATTTTGTATGACAGCTCTTATTCAAACTAACTTTTTCTTGTTCTCTTCTTTTTCTAATGGCAAATACTCTGTTAATGCTGTATGTGGCATCTCTTGTTTTAAAACAAGTAATAATATTTGTCTTAGGTATAACATGATCCTAACAAACAAATGCATGTATATTATTCTGCATTATTTGCTGTCATATGCCAAAAATGCCCCATTTTGTCGCATTTTTCTTCTTTTATTGTCCTAATAGCATATTGATAAAAAAAGAATATATAAACAACTCATATGTTGAATTTGAAGTGTCAAAAAACTAACCTGTTGATATCTTTGCTCTGAAGTTAAATCTTTTTGCTTGAAGTGTACTTACGTTTTAATGACTTGTGTGACATATTACACTCTCATGTGAGCAAGATATGTATAAACTTGTTATCCTACCAGCAGCTGATGAGCTCTAATCTGCATATATCATAAGTACCTGTAAACTGCCGTTGTATCTGGTCTGAAACGTTGCAGATTTTGACACCACAATCCAGAGGAGATGCTGTTTTTGTCGAAAAATTTAACTCTGCTCTCATAACCTTTGGCTAGCCCTTCTGCCTATAAGGAGGGGTCTATTTATTGGAATCTAACCAAGACTTTATTGCAGCAGAACAAGAACTTTTGTGCAAATAGTTGTGTGATTTAATAAAGGGATGGTATAGTATTGGTAGAGGTGAGGATTCAGCTTTTAACTTTTTGCAAGATGCTAGAAACCACTTTAAGTGCTTACAATATTCTAAGAATAATTCAAAGTTTATTTGACAAAAGTCGGATCTGAAATGGCTGAGATATCCCAAACAAAGTAAAACAAAGCGATCCTAATAAAAAGTAGGTCCCACCCTTTATTAGAATTGCTTTGTTTTGGATATCTCAACCATTTGAGAACAAATTTTCATCAAATAAGCTTCAAATTCCTTTTATAATTACAGTCAAACTCGGATACCTCGAATTCGTCGGGACTGAAGAAAATGCTTCGACGTACGCGAATTTCGAGGTACGCGTACGTCGAATTTTCTTCGACTTATCCGATGTTCATCGATGTTTGACGTTTATCGATGTTCAACATGGTGTCTGTTATAGTGCCTACTGATTGTTTGCATGCTTGTCAATTTGAATTGAATCAACTTTTATATGAATGAATTGAGTGAAAATCGGAAATGAAATCAAAATTTCAGAAATAAAGATTTTGGTGGCCCGATCGCGCCACCAAAAAAAAAAAAAGTCGGATGTTTGCCTTTACTTTTGAAAATGAACAGCGGTAACTATCGGCTACGTAAGATGCTAAAATAAATGTCAGAGTTTTGCGGTTAATTGTGGAAATGAATGACGGTAATATTCGACTCGGTATGATACTAAAATAAATGTCGGATGTTTGCTCATACTTTTGGAAATGAATAACGATAAGACTCAGCTCCGTATGGTGCTAAAACTAATGTTAGACATTTGATTTTGCGTTCGGAAATGAATAAGGATAACATTCGGCTCCAGAAGACGCTGAAATAAATGTCGAATTTTTGCTATGACGTTCGGAAATGAAAAACAATAACAGTCAACTCCGTACGATGGTTAAATAAATGTCGGATGTTTCCTTATACTTTCAAAAGTAAATAGCAATAGCATTCGGCTCCGGAAGATGCTAGAATAGATGTCAGATGATCGTTTTTATGTTCGGAAGAAAATAGCAGTAATATTCTGCTCCATCATGTCCATATGATGCTAAAATAACTGTCTGATGTTTGCTTTTAAATTTCGAAATGAATAACAGTAACATTCAGCTGTGTTTAATGGTAAAATCAATGTTTGATGTTTGCTTTGACGTTCGGAAAAGAGTAACAATAATATTCAACTCCTGACAATGATGAAATAAATGCTGGATGTTTGCTTTTGTGTTCGAAAGTAAATTGCAATAACATTTAGCTCCGGAAGATGCTAAAATAAATGTCGAATGTTTGCTTTGATGTTCTGAAGTGAATAACAATAATATTCAACTCCGTACGCTGATAAAATAAATGCCGGATGTGTGCTTTTACGTTCGAAAGTAAATGTCAATAGCATTCAGCTCCGGAAGATGCTAAAATACATGTCGAATGATTGCTTTTACGTTGGCATGTTTGGAAGGGAACAGCAGTAACATTCTGCCCCATACGATGATAAAAAATATTGGATATTTGCTACGGTACATTTCAAAATAAATATCAGTAACATTCAGCTATACGTTTCATGGTCCAAAATGTCTGATGTCTGCCTTGACGTTCAAAAATGAAAAACAGTAACATTCGGCTCCGTGCGATAATAAAATAATTGTCAGATGATTCATTTCACTTTCGGAAGTGGACAGCAGTAACATTCGGCTCCGTTCGATAATGAAATAAATGTCGGATGTTTGAAATGAATAACGGTAATATTCTGCTCCGTACGATGCAAAAATAAATAACAGATTGTTGCTTTAACATTTGGAAATGATTAATGGTATTAATCCGCTCAGTTAGATGCTTAAACAAATAGCGGATGTTTGCTTTCACGTTTGGAAATGGATTAGGATACTATTCAGCTCCGTAAGATTCTAAAATGAATGTCGGTTGTTTGCTTTTACATTTAAAAATGAATAACGGTAACTTTCGGCTTTTTACAATGTTAAAACAAATGTCGGATGCTAACAAATGTCAGCAAATGCTCCCATTTTCTCATTTCAAACGTAAGTTTTGACCTCCTCAATATATGGGCATCAACTTTTATAATAATATCTATGCCTATTTGTCAAATCTTTAAACACAGAGTAAGATGATTGAATTTTCTATTCATTTGTTTTAGACATGGACATCTGTATCACTTCAATAATGCTTAATATTAATTTGTCTATGTTTAGTAGGACCGATTTAGTTTTTCTAATGTTTTTCCTGATTTTTTTTTTTGTCACCAGAATTTACTTTCGACCACCACAAAACAAAATTCAATGATATTGGTGGCCCGATAAAACTTAGTGCGGAGCCCTGTGTATTCTATTCTTCATTGTGATCGGCCTATACTTCCAGATTTTCATAATCGCATTGCTGGAAAAAAAAGTTTCAGTGCTTGCGTTCTCGGGGAAGTAAACTTCGTGAAAGGCAAAAAAAAGAATAGTTTTAAAAAAGGCACTACGAGGGAGATTGATGTTTTGACAGTGGAGCGTGATTAATGGCAATTAAAGATACAACTGTCAACGTAAGCAGGTGCACCCCGACGGTTGAGAAATCTACGCGCACGGTATGACTGTCTCGATCAAAAAGCAAAACACAGTGGTTAAAGAAAAGCAAATGATGGGGCAGCGCGTAGTGCTATCGTAAAGCACTCCATTGGCACGGGTGCTATGTGCATACCATGTACGTGTGTTGGTAGGTGTTGGGGATTTTCCTTGTCAGCTGTGTATCTGGTATTTCTTCTTGGGCGCGCGATTGTTCTGGTCTCAGAATATTTACAATCGAGTGTGAAAACATTTGTGACATGTCTTCGCTGTCCACGCGCGCTTAATCGGAGATGCTGAGTGATGTTTACAATTTCGATTCGAGCAACATGCTGGGAAAAACAATAAGTTAATTAAGATCGGGACATTAGATTTCCCTTCGAGGTAACCGAACTTCGAGTTATCTTTTTCGAGCTACGCGAATTTTAATACACGGAAACTCCATAGGAACAATCGGGACTTTCATTTTGCCCCCGAGGTAAGTGATATTCGGCTTATCCGACGTCGAGGTATCCGAGTTTGACTGTATATGTTCTTTCATATTTCATTAAAGGTTTCTCGTAATCTCACTAAAAAAGGTTGGAAACCTAAAGCCCGATCTTAACCCAAACTATACCGTACCTTTTACTGCGTGCTTATAAATGTTTTACTTTTATAGGATAATCCTTTTTCCTTTGCTTGGGCAATGAAAAGCAGCATACAGCCTATAGAGGATCAATGGGCAAAACTGTCACTATTATTCAAAATTACAACTGTCTTCATGGAGGTGTTGTCAAAGACATGGATGTATAAACTTTGATTTTTTTAATTGTCTTTTCTCAACTGTGGATGAAGCTATAGAAAGCTCCAATTTGACAATCAGAAAGCCCTTGATGATTCAGATTTGCACTGAGAACATTTTCCATGTCATTTTAAACAGTGGTAAGTCTCTTTAAGCAGTAAAAAAAAGAGAGAATGATATAAATAATGAAACAGAAGAAAGAACTAGCTTGACAGGATATACATGGACCCAACATTTGTAAGAGATTTGACCAGGAATAGCTCGTTATTTCCACACTATGTTTCACTTCAATGAGGCAAAAAACAGCTGAAAGGCCCTGTTATAGGTTTGTACAGGTAAGTCAGCTTGCTGTGTAGCAGCACAAACTGAAAATATGTAGTGATGGTATCGAAACTTAATAATTTGTGTTCATCATTTGCTGCTGTGTTTGAATCACTAGTAAAGCTCTAAAGTTCATATTGATCTTGATGTAGAGAAGATGCACAAAAAAGTGAAACTTAGATAACTGGTAATGTCTGTTATAATCCCTTCAAGCATTTATACGTTCGTCGTGCTGATAACAGTGCATGTTATTTTTTTTTCTTTGCTTATTATTTGTCATCATAGTAAGAAGAGAATGAGCCTGACCACTCAGGAGATTCTTCGCGTGAGCCGCTCGGACGGTCGGAATCATAACGTCGTTACGGAGCTCTGATGCTGGTGCAATCCGGTCGCATTGTACAGAGGAATGAAAAAGGGGGCCGCTGGTTGCCATGGTAGTGATGGGATACGTTCATGTCCACCAAAAATTTCGGAACAATTGGATGTGCAATCAACGTGATGCTTCAACCCCTAAGGCTTCCTTTCTGCTTTTCAATTTCATTGATATACTAGTAATCGACTCTTTGCCTATGAGAATCTGGGTGTGTGGTATGTAAGGTCTGGGTGGATCTCGGACTCTCACAGGGAATGAGTTAAAAATGTGTATTGTTATCACCTTATTCACATGAGCCAGTGCTTTGAAATTACGTTTAACCTCAGTTGTAATATTATGGTCCAGGTATGTATAGAATGTTATATACCTCATATATAGATTCCTCTCATCTGATTGGTTAAAAGTGGAGTCATGAAAATAGCTGTGCCCCATTTTTGATCAAAATGATGTCATGATTTACTGTGCCCGGGGCATACACCGTAGAATCAACTGTGCCCTGTAAATAGGTTTGGAGACAGTCGCAACCCCGTACACATAGATCACTCATATGTACACACCAATGATACGACTGCCGCGCTGTCGATCAGCGTTGATTATGAGTGCTGTAAAAGAGACTAGAATCTATATTTTCGGTATCTATATTTCAGAATCTATATTTTCGGTATATAAAACAAATAGTGGGGTGGCTTAATGACAAATATACTGATAATCGTGACACGCCGGACAAAAGTGTGATTTTTTCCTCAGACATTTGTATATATATGAGGATCAAAATTAGGGGGTGCTCCAAGAAATCTGCTCACAGAAAAAATGAGAAAATACCCTTAATTTGTACATAACAATAATGTCTGAATTCAAAGACTATACACAGGGCATTCGCCAGGTTTCTGTACAATGCAATGCAATGTACATGGTTGCTAGTCTTAAAATTCAGACCCTTAATACGACATATTATGTGCATGTTTACAATAATACACCGTTTTTACTGGTTTTCCTATGGTAACAGGTGGTTTAGTCTGTGTTGCAGACCTGAGGGAGGTGTGTTGGAACAGTCCAGTTTTCTTAAGCATCTTTTCATTAAATGATTTGATATTATTTCTGGTAAAGGATTTTTTTTAGTACTGTCTACCTCCTGTAGAGAAATGGCAAAGAGTGAAATGTGACTCTGGCTCACATACTTTAAATCTTGGGTAATGACTGAACCAGGTGTAGGACGTATGTCACAGCTCATTTTTTCTCCCAGTACCACTAGTTTACCAGTAGAAGAGCTGCACATTCCATTGAGAACTTAGGTTTTTTGGGTATTGCCCTACATATTTCCAAACAAATTTAACCCATTTCCTCCAAGATTGTGTGAATTCCATATTAGCGCAGGGATTACCCGGATCCCGTAAGAATTTTTTTATAGTCCGCACTTCCCCTCTCCATATGTTTCTTATTTCTTATGGGGGTTATTCAAATGTTCAAAAAGGGTAAAAGTTTGTTTTTACAGATGAAGTTGAATTTAGACAATTTGAATATTTTTGAATATATGTTAATATTTGTAATTTCACTCATAAAGAATCAAAGCGTTTGAATATTTTTGGTCTGATAGCTATGTATAGACATGTTATTCAAAAGTAAAAGCAATGTTTGATTGGTGCACATTATCCAAAGGGGGTGGGATGTAGTTGGCTGGTGAATGAAGTCTATGGGAAGTTTACAAAGTTGATAAAAATAAAACAAAATCGGCATAGAGCAGAATCTAAATCACAATATAATGACAAAATTCCCGACCCCAAAGGCGGTTGATTCAATGATGCTTTATGTCAAAATACATTCCACCCAAAATACATATTGTGATTGATAGGAGGAAAAAGTATGGTACATTAAAAACAACAATAGTTTAACTAACCCCATTAATCCAGCAGCATAATTATGATTGTTAAGTTTTATCGCCTTGTCAATTGAAGATGATGTTACATAATGACAATTATCAAAGTCAGCTAGATCTACTAGTATATCAAGAAACCAAAAAGAAGGGGTGGGGTGGGGAGAGAAGAAAGTTATCGGTATCTGTAGTTTTGGTTTTCAGTATATTTATTTTAATTTCCTTAATTCCCGTTAGGTCACCATGGATTGGAGCGTTAGTGTACTAGTAATCTGCCAGGAACAAACACAAGAAAAACTTAAAGGTCCTATGTATACTTTTGGGAGAGTGACTTGAAAAAAAATTTCAGGATATCACATTTCATGAATAATATGTGTAGGTCTGGGGGCATTTCATGAAGCATTTTGTCCGACAAGTTGTCGGACAAATTTGCTCTCTGCCAATCAGATGCAAGGATTTCTGTAGTTTGTAACAGTTTGTCAGAAAAATATCCGACCAAACTGCTTCATGAAATACCCCCCCCCCTGTTGTATCACAAGACATCCTACCATATACAGTTTTTGCAATCAAAGCAAACATATAAGGAGATATCAGTATTTTTCTCATTAAAGCATAAATGCGGATAGTTTAGTCTGGAAACATGTTATTATAAAAAATATTGTTCACATTTTGTGTTATTAACAATACTTAACATTGATTATACAGATTCATTTTTTTTTTTTTACAGAGGTTCTTTCTATCCGTAACTCACACTTAAGAATAATTTTCAAGCACTAATTCTGGGTTTTTGCCTTTAATTGTCCACAAAAAGGAGCACTCAATGCATAAAAGGTGTATGCTTTATTTTTGGAAAAATGTTGAGGAGATCAGGAAAATTATATATATTGATGTAGATTTTGGACCTGAAGGCGCAGTTGAAGCATTTTTACGAAACAATGCCTTGTGGCATCATTCTTATCATCAAAATTAATAATGACAAACTCGAATGAAAATTTGAGGGGGGAAGAAAAGACGAACATAATGACATGAGACAGCTTGGTAAAGATTAAACGCTAAAATAGACAATGCAGCCTCTTTTCTCAGTTCATACTTATCCAGAGTGTGTGCTTTCTTTTCAGAACCGGTATTATCATTCAGATAGGTTAGGGGAATCCATTGAATTGAGTGATACATCATTTTAAAGCTTAGAGTCTGCTCTTTCAGAATCTGTCCTTCAAGGACAAGTCCACCTTCATGCGCACGTGGATTGAGTGAATACAACAATATAAGTAGGACACATCACAGAAAGCTTGGAAAAAATCGTACAATCCGTTCAAAAGTTAAGATTTTTTAAAATGTCTGCACAGTCGCGGCTGGATGAAAAGACTACTGCAGTGTATGATGTCACATGTGCACATTGTAAGGAAAATAAAAAGAGAATTTCACAAAACCATACTTTTTTTTTATAAAGTTCACATTTCTTTGACTTGCTACTGACATATATTAAGGGTAATATTAATCCCCCTGCCTTCTGAAAAAGAAGTCGAGTATCCTTTTTAAAGTGAAAATATGTTGAATTTTCTTTATTCATTCTTTATATCGTTGTACACATGTGACATTACAAGGTACAGTAGTCTTCTCATCCAGCCTCGACTGAGCAGAAACTTCAAAAATTCATAACTTTAGAACGGATTGTCCAATTTTCCTCAAACTCTCACTGATGTGTTCTTTTATTGTTGCTGCATTCACTCAACCCACATGCTATGAAGGTGAAAAATCTTTGTCTGGCGACTTTTTGTTTATCAATTATACCAACCGTGATGGAAATCTCTTCAAATTCACGGACGTTCTAAAGTTTTCTTTAAGTTTAACCAAAATCTATATATGTAGTTGCCATGGCAACATACCACTTAACACTAATCAAAAGTATTTCAAACCTCTATACATCCCGTCGATCAGTTGTACCCATTCAAATGGAATCTCTTCCAAACTGAAAAATAGCCTCCTGTAACTAACTTCAACTAAAAACCCTAGTTTTTGGTTGCCATGGCAACGTACAAATCAACAATTATATTTGACCCCTGCTTTATACTCTTGGTACCTTCTATATAACGTTCATATCAAATTTTGTGAAAAGTGAATCTTCCTACCTGGAGAACTAAACAAAAACATTATTTTTAGAAAAAGTTCATTGACCTTTGACCTTTGACCTTAGGAAAATTCACTCCAAATTCAGTCAAAACATTTTACTTGTTCTCAATATTCTACCTGCCAAGTTTTATCCAGATTGGATATTCCTGACGTGAGAAATAGCCAAAAAACCTATTTCACAAATAAAGGTCATTGACCTTTGACCTCTGACCTCCTTCCCGGCATCAATTTTTTTGGAGCACCCTATTTTTTGAGAAGGTACATCATGAAGTACCTTTGGTGAAAAAATCATGCTTTTGTCCGCCGTGTCACGATAATTTCACTAAGCTACCCCACTAAAATAATGACAGCTTGATATTCGGGGCACAGTTAAAATTATGTAGGCCCTCAGTGATGTGAAAACCATAACTAACCATAACCATAGTTATGGTTAGTTATGGTTTTCACATAACCATAGTTATGGTTAGTTATGGTTTTCACATCACCTTGGGCCCATAATTTTAACTGTGCCCCTCATAGCAGTCATTATTTGTATACTATTTATGTCAATGTCAGATATCTGTTTACAGTGCTTACCAAATATTATGTCCTACCAAAGCTAATTTGGAGTGTACGAGTTTGTTTTTTCATATACCGGTACTGTGTACGTCATTTTTGCTCAGGTACAAGGAAAGGGAACCATAAGTTTGTGTGGTTCTCTGTTTATTTTTTCTTCTTTTTTATTCAACATTTACTCTCATTTTGGTGATGTTTGCAGACAGACTGATAACTTCTGGTCTAAAAGAAATAAAAACGCTGTCAAAGGTTACACTGATACGGAATACTCAAGGATCATTTTCTCCCGTGTTGCCAATTTTGCAAATACCAGTAGACTCATGCAACTTGCAAAAAATTAATCATCCCCAAATACATGTTGTGCACTGTATTCAGTACTGGATTATCGGATGGTGATGTCATTTTCATGGTACATGTATGAAGGATTGCCTCTAAACACTGATTGTCTGCGTATGTGCCAGTTTCAAACACCTTGATTACTTCATTGTGTCTTCAAATCTGGACAATCTCACTGGTAGCTGAGATTTTGAGAGATTTCAGTTTAGGAATTATATTATCGTACTTTATCACAGCCTTGAATTTAGAATGTTATAATTGACCGACATTTTGTAGGAATCACCATGAAAGCAGCCATCTTGTCAGGTACTAGAGTCAGGAAGATCGATAGTGGCAATTGGTGATGTTTGTTATTCCAAAGGTTTGTTAATCCAAAAATGAAATAAGGTTCATTATTCCGAAGGTTCATTATTCCGAAACACACAGGTTCCCCATAAACCTAGATGTTCATTCATCCAAAAATGAAAAGGTTTCTATAATATGAATGTTTGTACTGTTATTCCAAAGGTTCATAATTCTGAATCTGAAGGTTTGCCAGTCTGAAAATGAAATATGGTTCAATAATCTGAAGCTTTGTTAGTTACTCCGAAAATAAAACAAAGTTTTTTTATTCAAAAGGTATGTCAATCTGAAAATGAAACAAGGTTTGTAAATTCAAAAAATCAGAAAAAAAAAAATGCATACTAATGAACCTTTGGAAGTAGGAACTTCATTTCATTTTCAAATTAACAAACCAAGAGATGAAAAACCTTCTTTCATATTCGGATTAACAAGTCTTCAGATTAACAAACCTTATTTCATTTCCAGATGAACAAACCTTCTTTCATTTTTTGGATAAACAAACTTTCGGAATAACAAACTGTAACCAGTGGCAACCAAGCAGAATTGTTATAACAGACAGAAAGCGAACACTGACTAATCACCAGTTCAATGTCAAAGCATCAAGTGCAATGGCCTACACAGCGAAACTGGTTTCTTTTTTTAATGCTCTCAATTCTAATTCAGTCCGCAGTCATTGCCTGACCTAGTTTGCATTAACTACACAAATCGCTTTATCTCATTTCGCTTTTCTGAACATGCTATGCAGGCATCTATGCAGATGGTTTTCATATAACCTTGTTTTGGTTTTTTTTATTATCAGATGTACAATGTATGGCATCCGTGAAAAACTTTTCTTTCCTTGCAAGTGAGTGTTGGTTCCTGCCTTTCATAGCTTTATGGGTCTACCAAATTCTTCCTATGCAAATTTGAGCCATGCTATTTTTTAACTTTTTTAAAGCCGGGAAGTTTTGTGTGATTTCCTTTTGTATTTCAAACTACGTCCATTTTTCTATATGTTTTTGTATATTGGAGCATGTTAAACATTAGGGAAGATAGGGGGAAAATCAAACAATTTGTTGTGTGTATAAATCAAGTGAGATTAATTTTTCACTGATCACCTTTACAAAGTGTCAGACTTGGCACAAATTTCTGTAGTGTACGATGTTGTTTGTAATATGCTGCCTGTGAAATTTATTTAAGTGGTGTAGTTTAGTGTGAATCATTGATCCCCAGTACTTTATTTGCATGTTCATTAGAGATTCGATAACCAAAGATTATTCAATAAAAGTGTTTAAAATGGCCATTCTTTTTCTTCTTTTTTTCTGTTTTTTAACCATAAATGATGGCTGGTGCTGCAATTGTATTCAGACGATGTATCATGAAAGTGATAAGGTCAGTTTGTGTTTTCAGTTAACTGATCATAATCCAACTTTATATTTCTATGTGCTCTCACTTCTTTATGAAGAATATCTTTACTTATTAGTGGTTCTGTAATTATCAGTAGTTAATTGTAGAGTATCAGCTGTCTTCTAGAAATTTGTGAAGCAGTGTAATTGATTTCTGAAGACATGCTCAGTGGTAATTCCAGTTGAAATAGATTTAAGTTGACTGTATTTCCCAGAGAGCAGTACATCCTGGTGATTACTTAACAATCTCTTCCTCTTTTTTGTCATTTTATATACAAATATAATTCAGGAAAGTGTAAAGGGGCCCATGCATGATGCAACATGTTGTTGCACATAGGCCTTAAATGAAGGGAGAAAAACAACTTCATGAAATTGTCTTGAATTATGGCACAAGAGTTTTGTGATTGGAATGATTTTGCATTCTGTCCCAAGTGTACAAAATTTGGATGTCTTGAATTAAAAAATGTATATTGTTTCGTTCATTAAGAATGGTATAATTAGGAGAAAATATCAAAAGGTCTAGACAGACACAAGTACATAATCATTAATGTCATTTCATATAACTTGCTAGTTAAGTCTGCCATGATTCATTATCTTTGTCATACCATTCAAGTGCCACTAGTGAATTGAAAATGGCCCAAGTGTTTGATATAGTAGTCTTATGACTCAGCCATTTTGTATTTTTTGTGCCTTGTTTTTAATACCACCTTCTTCTTTATCTTCTTAACTCTTTGTGAAGTACATAAAGAAAGTTGCAAAATGAATAGTTGGTGCATAAATGGCAGCTCCTGCTTTAATTCTCTCTGGGAGTTATATTTGAGTGAGAATATCCATCTTATGAAGCAGTAGGTGTAGAGTGAGCCATCACTCTGAAAGTACCTTGCACAAGAAATGTTTGCTATGCACCTGCTATTCGCAAATGATCTTCAGAAATGCGTTGCTCATGCTGCCTGTCATTGCTCCTCTTAATTATTCCTATTTTCCTCCTCTGTATGCTGTATATGCCATACATTTAGCAATTCTAATTTTTTTTTTTTTGAGACTCAAGACTTCCTGACAAATTCACGAGTGGTTAAATCTGCAATTGTGGAGTACAGAAATGAACAGAAAAATGTGCACTTGCATGTCATACATGTATTTGTGTTTTACATGTTCATTTGAGAGTAGTGAACTGACTTGTGAATTCACAAAAATTAAAACCTTGTCAAATATGGCATATACAGTACTTGAGTTGCTATATCCATTATGCTTCAGTGATTTCGATTGTATGCAAGAGATTTCTGCTGCCATATTTATTGATTCAGCATCAGTAATTATGTATTCAAAGACATACCAGGTATTGATTCAGATTTATCTATATATTAAAAAATGAAAGACTTTTTTTTAATAGGTACCCATTAACTTAAAAAAAAAAGAAACTTTGGTTTACATTTTTTTTTTATTACACACTGTATAATCTTGCTCAAGAGGAATACAGGATATGTTTGTTATTCTGTGGAAATGGATTAATACATTGTAGTTTCATACTATAGTATTGACAGCCATACACTTGGTTTAATTTATACTGTATGTTTGAGTATTTAGTTTTACGAACTATTTTTTAGCTCTGCATGGATTGACTAGATTGCATTTGTGAGAAATATTGCTGTAGATTGTGCTCCGTACCAAAATAGAAACAGCTGACTTGAAATGTAGGCGCCAAAAAAGAAAAAAAGAAATAGAGGCAGCTTATATGTTTATAGACATGTCGGATTGTGTTCAAATGCATTGAAGACGAGGATAACGAAACAGATCAGTACTTTTCAAAGCACAAAGATTCATATCGTGATCATAGTGAAGAAATCGTTTCTTGTGTGCTCTGTAATAATGAGGTGTAAATAATGTTTGACAAGCTCTACCGATCACAATGAAGGTCTTTCTCTATTTTTTATCATATTGAGTTCTTCTGTATATATTTTTGCTATACAGTTTGTAAAAAGAATTAAGATGTAAAGAGGGGCCTTATTTTCTGAAATAGTGGTAAACTTTGTGTAAGTAAAGTAAACAGTTGGGACACAAACACCCTGTGTGATAAGTTTATGATTTAACAAACTAAATATTTGCAAAAATCGACTGCTTGGATAGTTTGTTGTTTTGGTAGCCTACTTACTTTATGTAACAATGCCTTCTTGAAATATTGTTTGACTTGAAATGGCAGTATAGTAACATATATTTTATAACTTTTTTTTAAATGAGTACACAAAAGATTAGATTATTAAATGTTGCTTTTGTACACAGTGTTACCAGTACACAAGTGATCTTGTATTCATTAATTTCCAGATAATAACTAGTTTGTCTTTTTTTTTTTCACAGTCATCAATGACTGAAATTTGATGTTTACAGATTCATGGTGATACTGATACATTTTACCGGTACCTGAAAATGTGACTGGTCAACAGTGATGCCTGACCAAGACTTTCAAAGAAGGCCAGTGTTTTTTGTCATTAATCGAATGCATATCACCCCTTATATATTTGTAATGCGTGGATGGGTACACAAGCTGTCAACTGAAGTAAGAGGAATAGGTTTCACCGAGATTGAAATTATTTGTTGATAAAATTTTAAGTGCTGTCATAGGCGCTACAATATCCACAAGAGTGGTCCAGGAATACTTTCTATTGCATAGAAGAGCATTGGAAAACTTGAGGTGACATCAGTGTCCATGTGCTGATATATGGGAAAACAAACCAACTGGATAAATAGACAAGCACACATACAAACAAACAAACATCAAAGCACCCACCCCCCCCCCCACCCCCATCCCAGAACACTTGAAGAACTACTTTATTGTCATGTGATCTTTTTCATAAACTGCAACCCCAAGCGAGCATATCAAAAGCATGTGTTGGAATAACTTTTGATTTAACTTTTACAGCAAAACACTCTCACCATTAGTATGCAGTCTTTAAAATGTTATTACAGTGTCATGAAGTGTCCTTGTAATTCTCATTTCGATTTTTGATATGTAAGTTTTAATTTTCATGCTTTCAACTTCCAGTGCGTAGAGCTGGAAATGTCCAAGTCCGTTGACTCACATATAAAAATGGTCACAAAATGTATTTTTTATATTCATATGCAGGAATATTAGACTTCCTCTTTGTTACGACATGCTTGTACATCATGATGTCCGTGAGGTAATGTGAGCAGAATCAACACAATTAGCCCAGTTTTCATAAAAGTGTCCCATTTATTTTGAGTAACATGGTGTTGTATGGAGATATGTACTTAAAACATCCTACAAGAAGAGATATTATTTTTCATATGATTGGAATTATGTAATTTATGCAAATAAAACTGCATCATTCATAACTCTCTGTCTTATTCTTTTATGCCTAGTCAGTGTGGGTGATTTGTACAAAGAAATTCAAATTTCTTGCCAGTGAATGAGGTCTAGAGTCTAGTTCCGTGTATGAGCTCAGGGTGTCAATAATGTTCATTATGAACTGCAGACATGATTTCTCGGAACGTTTGTTATCTGGAGCCGACTAGTACTGGGTTACTAGTTTTTTCAAATTTTATGCATATTTTTTACTCATAGGTCGGTCATAACAACCAGAAAACTTGCCTGTCATAGCAACAACCAATGTATGCAGGATTGATTCCAAATAATGAAGTTTATACAGTATTCATGAGGAAGAGGTTAATGGAAAATCTTGCTACTGTACTAGGACCCCAGGAAAAAAAAAAAATCATAAATTTGACTATCAATAGTTACCGGTAATCGGTCTATGGCTATCTTTCTTGAGCATTGGCATTTCAATAAGATGAGTGACATTCACATGTCTTCGCATTGCTCTACCCCCGTCATGTCTGAATATTGACAGACAGTTTTTGTTACAACCCACTTTATGCTCTTTCCTCTTACATTCAAGTGAATGATGACGGCATCTCCCCGTACTCCTTGAAAAAAAAAGAAATAAATTCATTTATACAGTCATTGAAAATGAAGCAATTCTGTGTTTTTCTGTGAATCAGGGTTTGTTTGTTTGGTTTTTGTTTTCTGTAGGACTTTGGGGAAAATAAACTATCATGACTAGCATTCATACATTTTCAATACCGGTACACAAGAATGGTATGAATTAATATACTTTTAAAATCTGCAATTACTCTACACCCTATTGGACAAGGACATCATGTCAGAACATCCCCCCTCCCCCCGACTAAAGAGAAACTATGGAAACTCCACATTATATCCCTCATTCATATACCCCCGCCTTATACTGTATCCTCAATCCTGAGCCAGAATTCCAGCCTGGAATTGCTCAAAACCCATCTGTGCTGTGCTAGAAAATATGAAAATCATCTGTATAGAATAAACCAAACACTGGTTGGTGATGATGATGATGATGATGACAATGATGATGTTGATGTTGTTAATAACAGGGTGTGTGTAATTTGTGTATACTGTACAGTATGTGGCAATGAATTCCATGCAGATTTTCTTTTTCAAACAGACATGACACATCTGTGACAATGGCACACACCTGTACATGCATGCATCGACACAATCATACACAAACACACACACACACACACACACACACATACATACAATGCAGCTAGAGCTTGTGAGAGATGGGTGTCTGAATACACAAAACAAGAAAATAAATAGATACTGGTACATTGTAGTTACAATGAAATTTCATGACCACAGGTAATACTGCTACCCAACAGTCATGATAACCTGCTTTATCAACTTTCTATGAAGCAAGGGACTAAGTTCTGCATATGGATTCATACTGAATTATATTCATCTTTGAGTACGTACATTGTGTGTGTGTGTTCATGTGTATTGTGTGTGTCTCATTCAAAACACATATCATATATACTAGTAATGTACATGTATTGTCATGAGACAGTATACATGTACATCGTAATTCATCTAAATTACACTATACTAATCATATTTTTTCAATAACAAATGGACATAACTGACAATGTTTTGAAGTGGAGAAAAGAGGAGCATTTCAAGAGGAACGAGGATATATCCTTTGATATCAAACAATTTTAATGCAAGTACCTGTACAATGGTAGTACAAAGCATTCCAATACAGGGAGGCTGATTATTACAATATACATGCATGTGCGGGTAAATAAGCACAATGTTACTTGCATGTACAATATTTACATCACATTTAATGATGTCGGAATACAATATACACTCAAAGAGCTTTTATAGTGAGTAGGTTTTTGAGTGCTAGCCATCCATACGTCCTGTACAATTGTTTTGTGCCGCTCACAGGTAGACAGGAGGCAGAAGGCTCGCCCCTCATGCTAATATGCTTGCATACGAGCAACCGAGGAGCAGCCACATCAAAGACTGCATACTCGCGTAAAAGTCCAAAAGCTCAAATATGCCCTGTATATATGTTAAACAAGAGCGAGGTCTGCCATTCCTATCAAAAGTGGGTGATATGTGCGGCGCCGTGTTATTACTAAAGGGATTTTTCTCTATACCACTAGACGGCGAACTATACAATGGCATCTGTGATTTCATTGAGGTGGACATGTTATGCACTTCCAATGTAGTAACGGTAGACTTCGCGCTCAAGTAAAATTTTTACAACTCGTATTTGAACTATAAGGAGAGCACGCACTTCTTGATTCTGCTGCTTCCCAGTTGCTTATATGCTAGCATGTACGTGTGAGGGGTGAGCCTATTGCCTGGCTTCTCCCCATGTGCTCACAAAGCAATTGTACACGGCGTATGCAAACCCGACACCCTAGTACCTACTCATCACATAAAGCTCTTTGGTTATCACAGACAGTATTGTATAGTTCGCCCTCAAGTGGTGGTGAGAAAAATCTCTTTTGTACGTTTCCACATTAGAACACCATCCATTGTGGATGTGTAATGCTTTGTAGTCTTCCACCTGATCAAAACCCCTACACATTCAATGTGACATAATTTCAGAGAGGCAGATATAGTGAACAGAGACCAGTGAAAATTGGACAATTGCAGTACACTGAAAACCCATTTCATTTCTCCTTGAAAGACAGCTGAACAAATTGAAGCAATTCAAAAACCACAACTGTCTATGAGATGCTTCCACTTTTTACATGATCGCTACACACCATGAAAAGGGCAGGTGATGTTCATTATTCCAAAGGTTCATTCATCCCAAAATTAAATAAGGTCCATTACTCCGAAGGTTGGTTGTTCTGAAACACACAAATTCCCTATACCTGGATGTTTGAAATCTGAAAATGAAATAGGGTTCATTAATCCAAACACTTGTTACGTTATTCTGGAGGTTCGTTACACCAAAGATTCATTAATCTAAAAATAAAATATGCTTCATCATTTGTAAGGTTGGTTAATCCAAAAGAGAAATAGGCTTGTCACTCTCAAGATCTGTTCATTTGAAAATAAAATTAGATTTGTTGTTAAGAAGATTCGCTCTTAATATCTATTAACTGAAAAGAAGGGCGTACGTACTTACAAACCTTTGAAAGTACAAACCTTCTTTTTTTCTTATTGACAAACCTATAAAATAATGAACTGTAACCCCAAGGGTGACCCCTTGTGATGTAGAAAAATCTGTACTTGCACGACATGAAGGTAGTAATTTCATCATTAATTTCTATCCACCTTGCCAACAACCTCAAGCTTACATTGGGGCTAGAGAATTTTATTCCAAGTTTTGTCATTGGCCATTAAAGTTATCAAAGTCTACAAAAACTTTTTTTTTCTGTTTTGGAAGTGATGGCATCTGGCAACTTGTGACACAATCAATGATCAAAAGGGGAACCCCTATCATGTTTGATCATTTAGTTACTTGACATAACATACCTCCACTGCACTACTGAATGATCTGCACCATGGTGTAAGTGTGAAGTGTAGTGGAAAGTACTCATTAAAGGACAAGTTCACCTTCATAAACATAAGGATTGAGAGAATGCAACAATATTAGTAGAACACATCAGTGAAAGTTTGAGGAAAATTGGACAATCGATGCAAAAGTTATGAATTTTTACAATTTTTGTGTTGGAACCGCTGGATGAGGAGACTACTACAGCTTGTGAGTCATATGCGTACAACAGTATAAAGAAAATGTAAAGAAAATTCAACATATTTTCACTTTTTTTCGCATAATAAAAGAGCACTTGACTTGCCTCTTTCTAAAGGCAGGGGGAATAATATTACCCATAACATTTGTCGGTAACGAGTCGGGGGAATGCGTACTTTTTTGAAAAGATGACATTTTGTGAAATTCTCTTTATATTTTCCTCATATTGTTGTACACATGTGACATCTAAGTTATTCACACACTGCAGTAGTCTTCTCATCCAGCGGTTACTGCACAAAAACTTCAAAAATTCATAACTTTTGAACGGATTGTCCGATTTCCCTCAAACTTTCAATGATGTGTTCTACTAATGTTGTTACATTCTCTCAATCCTTATGTTTATGAAGGTGAACTTGCCCTTTAATAAGGCCACTGGCTCTGTCCCATTTACACAGTGCATTTTTGTTGAGACCCAACACAAAGAGTAACACTAGACAAATACCATGTGAAACATAGTGACAGAGAAAAGTCACGTACATGTATGCAACTTCTGGTTATGAGAATTTCAATGTTGGCTGTGCATTACCATAGTTAAACTTATACCCACTCTCTCTGCTTTTCACTCAAACTCTATGTCTCTAATACACCTGTGCTGAGACATAGAAAAATGAAATTGGTATCATGTAAAATGAAATTTGATGAGAAGTTCTCAAAAATGGGGATTTTGTTCATTGTTTACCGGTGTAATTTGCTATTGCTATATCAATAGCCCCAAACGATGTGAAAAAAAGGAATTGGTTCCAACAGAGCTAAAGAAAATAATTGTCTGTATCATATGCACATTTCCTGATATTCATATCAGAGACTTCACTGAAATTAATTATCGCAAACAAAATAGCCAAAAGCATTACTCATGACAAATAGGATTTGGTTCCAATGGAGCAAAAGAAAATAATTGTCAGAAGCATATACAAATTTCTTGATATTCATATCAGAGCTTCCACTGAAATTCATTAAGAATCACAAACATCAGAGCAGCAGGCTCTTTACACAATGCTTTGATACAGCACTGCACTGCTGCCATTACGAGGGCAATGTGCAGCACATAATAAGACCCACTCTGTACAGTCTCCTGCCAAGTTCCTCTCCCTGCTCTTCTTTGTACATTTGTGTAAACAGTCAACCTCTCCTACATCAAATCCTAAGGGACTGGAGAAAACCCTTCGAGTTTTGACTCGCACACAATGGGCTTAATAAATGTTTATACCCATCTGAGGTAAAATTTTTCTTTAACTTTAAAGCCAATATTTCCAATTATTCGAGTTGACGTAGGTGAGGTGGACTGTACTGCAGCAGCAGAGCAAGGCTTTTATGCCTTTTGTTATACTTTCATCAACTCCTTTCATGTAATGTTGGTCTGAAGAAAACAAGTATCACTGTCCCAATTTCCACAAAATAAATTTTGGCACCAACATAGATATCAGAGTGAAGGAAGCTAGTATGTAACATGCTGACATCAGTGACAACTACATACTGTGGCTTCATCCACAGGTTTTCATTCAGCAACATAAGAGCTATGTGATTGTTTGTACCATGATACTCATCAAATCGAGGAATAAGGAAAACAGTACCGTCAACCTCGCTATGAGAAGGTCTTCCTCCATATACACAAATCGGCTCTTGTCCAAAACTTGAGATGAATTGATAGGAGTACCATTTGCTAGGCACCGCAATGAACAACTATTTCTTGGATATAAAGGCAAGGCCATGGCTACGTTTGTGAACGGCAAATGTTTTGTCATTGTCAAACTCTGCCTTACATACTTCACACTTAAATTTGCACGAATCTTCTTTGACCACATCATCATCCTTCTTTGGCTCCTTTTTCTCCACTTTGTTGTCCACCTCTCCGTCTGGAGGCGAGTTGTCCGCGGCAGCTGGACCCTTTCCCTCTCCCTCCTTCTCCTTCTCCTCTTGCTTCTTCTCTTTGAGGTCCTCCTCAGCCTTCCTCAGGACTTCCAGACGACGCTTCTCAAAGGCAACCATGTCCTTGATCTTGTGCTTGATGAACATGTGCCTGCGGAGGGCGTCCTGCACACGGAAGCAGAGTCCGCATTGGTGGCACTGGCTCAGGTGGTCGTCCGTCTTGTGGGACGCGATGTGCTTTTCGAACTCCACGCGGTCATTGCTCTTGTGCTCGCACTTTGCACACTGCAGGTCGGTGAAGCGCTTCACAACAATCTCGACGGGTATTGCAGGGATTCCAGGAATCTGATGTGTGTCCTGCACCTGCCCCTTAGGAGGATACATCACTGTCATGAGCCTGCCTGGTGATTTGAAGGAAGACTGGAGGATAGAAGTTGTGGCTGTTGAATTAAAAGAAGGATTTCTTGGTTGAGATTCATGCTTCATATTGGGTCGGAGGGAGTTTACCGTGAGAACGCCAGGTGATGACTTAGTGGAAGACTGGAAGAGAGCATTTTTCGCTGCTAAATTCACAGTAGGACTTCTTATACGAGTTGAATGTTTTTGCAGCATGTGAGCACGGAGCGCAGCAATGTTGTATTCAGGGAACCTCTCATCACACTCGGCACACACATAGACCTTGGATACTTTGGGAGTGCCCTGGGGTGGCGACTGGGTGTTTCTGACTGGGGACTTCTTTCCTGCATCCTCGCCTGCCTTGGCATTCTCTGGCCTGGTCACATGGGATCGGCGGGAACACTTCACACGATGGAGGAACACCTGATCGATGTCTGTGAAATTCAGGAGGCAGAGGTCACAGTTGTACAGCTTCTTCATCGTGGTCTGGTGGTTCGCGGCCATGTGAGTCTTCAAAGACTCAACGTGATCAAAAGGCTTGTTGCAATGGACACAACTGTACACATACTTCTCGATCTTGATGGCTCCATCCTTGAAATGAGATTCAAAGTGCTGCTCCAGCATGGCACGAGCTGAATACACACTCTTGCAGAAGGGGCACTTGTAGAGCAGGCCATACTTCTTCAGCTTCAGTCTGTGGACTTGGAGCGAGTGCTCTGTCGCCGCTTCATTGTTGCGGAAGGCCAACTGACACAGAGTGCACTTGAAGAAGATATCCACATGGTTGGACTCCAAGTGACGCTTCAGGCCCTGGTATGATGTGGCGTACTTGAGGCAAAAGGCACATTTGAACAACGGCCTACTGACCCAGTGGTGGCATCCATCATTCTGGTGCTCCAACAGTGCTTTCAGGTTTGGGAAGACTAACCCGCACTCTGGACATGGATTCTGCTGCATGCTCTGTCTGTGAATTATAGTGTGCATTCGCAGCTTACAAGAATTGCCGAGAACCATATTGCAAACATTGCACTGACAAAGCGGTGCTTTTATCAGTATCACCTGCAAATGATCTTTCATGGCCTCCTTTGACAGGAATTTCTTGCCGCATGACATACAGTGCATACCGTTGGTACTTCCTGCTTTGTTCCGAGATTGTGTCTCATTACTTGATGCATTAATTACAATTGTGGTTCGGTTTGAGGTGGGAGAGTTGCCTGTGGTCTTTGCAGTGTCATTAGGCATAGTCTTATTAAATACATCTACTGAAGGCTTCTTTAGAATTGATTTGTCAGCTGTCTTTTGGAATGATGGAGACACAACAGTATTCGCAACCGAATATTTTGGCGGCTGGAGATTGCTTGAGTGATGAGGCAGACTGTTTGCTGAATGAGAGGTCTTGGCTGGGACACTTTCCTCGCGTGCCGGTGCATTCAGACGGGCAAAGATCTTATAGGCATCAACAGACCTGGCTGGAGTAATGCTGGCCTGGACAGTGGTGAACTGCATGTCCCTCTTCGTAATCCCGTGCTTTTGGAAGTGGGCCAGGAAAGTGCACTTATTAAAGAAGACAAGATTCTGCCTCCCCTTGCACCACTTGCAGTGAACCGAGATCAGGGCAGTCTTGCGCTCTGTGTGTGCATCCAGGCTTGCCTTGAAAAGGAATGTGTCACTGCAGCCATGGCACTCGTACACTTCCTTGCCCACGCCAAGCACTGTGCACTGCTCGACTGACAGCCTGGGGCATTTGTGCGGGGGCACACAATTGTCTCTGGCAAGCATCTTCCTCTTTATCTGCACCAGCTCCCTCGCTTCCTTGACACGGTCAAAGAAAGAGTGGAATTCCTCCATGGAGTTCAAAGTGGACAGGTGGCTCACCGACAGGGTACCACTTTCTGTATCTTCAACCGGTGGAGCAGCACTCGCCGTGGGGGCCATTGGCCAATCTTTGGCCGCTGGTGTCATGACGGGTTGTGATGCACATGTCAGCACCTCGCCCGACCTCTGGAGATCTTGGTCACCAAGAAGGGAAACAGCACTCTGCACCAAACCCAGATCTGAAAACACTTTTGGCGAAGGCTTCCCTTGCGATGCGTTCTCCTGTTTCAGTGCACCTTCACTGTCTGTGCTCGGTGAGGTGTCCTGCTTAATCCTGTCTTCTGACATGGAGCTGGCACTGCTACTGGTGTCTGCAATGTCCATTTGTTCTTCAGTCTTCTTATCTGTATTTGTACACAGAAACAAAGAGTTATAAATACTCAGGTGACATCTCAGTTTCTGCTTGCTGGCATAGATGTCTGAGACATACTGTAAAACGAGGAATTTTCGCGTGCATTTTAATTTCGCAAATTTCGCGAGCGCCAAGATTCGCGAACTTAAAATGCACGCGAAAGTTCTTGTCTACATTATATGCATTGAATGCCAGTGGCAGTTCGCGAAAATTTCATGCCGCAAATAAGCCCGTCGGCTCCAATTTACGAAAAATTCATGCCGCGAATACAATGTATATCATGTTTTACAGTATAGTACAATGAATAATTTGAGGGAATATCAATTAAAACCATGACTGAATTTATTTGCTTTGTTAGCTTGGTTTTATTTACAATGCAACATCTCTCTGCTAAAGTTTTTACAATTCATAATCTTCCTTATGATGTCATTCAGAAGCCAGAGAAAAGTCAGTCAGTAATATCCACACACAAAAAAAGAAGTCCTCTCTCATACAAATATGAAACAACGCCACAGAAATACTAAAAACTAGACATAACGCTACGGCTACTGATATGCCTCCGCCATAATGCATGGTTCTCCTAATAGGTCTATAGTACAATGTCTTGACAATGTGTGATGACAGTTTCACACAACTGGCAAAATATTAAAAGGACAGGTTTGACACAAATGTGCTGAATGTTCACTTTCCTAGAACTAGGTTCAATTGGATGAATGATTAAAATGTCAGAGTGCAGGTATTTGGGGAACTGATGATTTTTACTTGACTTTTGACCCTTTTATAAGTTTATGCATTGAGTAATTTTCAAGGTATTGAGGAAAAGTATAATTTCAGTATCAAATGGGAAAATAGCATTATCTAAACCTGGCCTTTGACCTTTGACCTCACAGTTCCAAAGAGAATCACTGTTAGGTTGAACATGCATAAATATGTAAGTTTCATGATGATACCTGGAGTTACTTTCGAGATATGGAGGAAAAAGTGCAATTTAGCACTTTCACTTGACCTTTGACCTTTGACCTTTGACCTTTTGGCAAGAAACTTCCCCAAAAATATATATTGGGTAATACATGCCATACATCAAGTTAAAAAAAAAAAAACCTTCAGGCATATTGCATTCTAAGGAAAGTAGTGATATTTTGAGGAGTTGACCTTGACCTTTGACCCCCTGACCTTTGACCCACGACCCCAACTTCCCTAGATAATCACTGCCCATCAGTACAAGCATATATACTAAGTTCCATGAAGATACCTTGAACCATTTGCGAGATATGGAGAAAAACATGAAATTTCAATTTTTTTTTCACAAAATAACCTGTGACCTTTGACCTTTGACCCTGTGACCCTAAAATCCACACAAAGTATTATCCCCCAAGGATATACCCTCATACCAAGTTTGATGTAAAACCACCACACGGTTCTTGAGATATCGACAAAAACAAAACGGGACGGACGGACGGACGGACGGACGGACGGACGGACGGACGACCCGAAAACATAATGCCTCCGGCCACTTCGTTGCGGAGGCATAATAAAAACCCAACAAGACCAACCACAAGTTCTACTGATCACCAATTTTAGACAGAATCAAACAAATGGAGAGACAAATGGATGCTTCCACACAGTATACTAGAACCAATAAGTACTGCAAGTACAGTACAACACAATATTTTAACAAATTGGAGCCAATGACCTTTTTCACAAGAGGAAATGTTCACAAGTTGCCTATAACATTTCAATGCATATAGTGTAGACAAGAACTTTCATGTGCCTTTAAATTGCACGAATCTTGGCTCTCATAAAATTTGTGAAATTAAAATGCACATGAACATTCCTCCCTTTACATCGTGCATGCTAAACTACAAACATGGAATGTTTTGCGGTGTGTGGAAATTCCCATGAAGGTGTCCTTTGCTGTACTAGCAAGAAGGTAAAAATCCAGAAAAATACCCCCATGTGCAAACTAACATACAAGTGGAAGTAAATTTGCCCTTTGAGAAAGATTTCATTTTTCTCCCTATTTTTTAAGGTTTTATATCATGACCAGTTTTTATTTCACAGCCCATATTTGGTCAAATGTGGATATTTTGTCTCACACATTCGTAGAGTGACACACCTTTCTCAAAGCAGTATCTCCCTGAACAATGCATCATGCACTTACCATTTCTACCACCAGCTTTGTCGGCACTGTCACTGGGTTTGGTATCATCATCATCATTCTTCATTTTGTTCGCAGCATTCTCAGCATCCTTCTGGTCAGGTTGTTTCTCTTTCTCCTCCTCCTCCTCCTCCTCCTCCTTCTCCTTCTCCTCCTCAGCCTGGTTTTCCTCTTCCATAGGACACTCCACAGGAATTGGAACGATGTGATCAGCCAACTCGGGGATGCCGTAGGCGGCAAGAATGTCCCCCATCTGCTCCTGGACTATTTCCGCCATGTCGGACTAGGCCTCCAAAGAGTGGGGTGTCTTCTCCAAGATGTGTTCACTGTCAAAAACAAAGGCATTATAGCAAACCATTCAATAAAGGCAACGACTATAGCAGGGCTGACAACTTTTGCAAATACATATGTGTCAATTTTTGGCAGTTTTTAAATAACGGTTTAAAAATAGGAAAACTTTACATGTACATGTAGGGCTAACACAAAACCAAGATTTGTTGGCCTCCATACAACGTTGCCAGAGTGGGCATAATGAGGCTTTCTAGCATAACTTATATTTTTTATGCTTCATCGTCTAGCATTATGCTACATTGTATGCATAATTACACATGGTCAATAGCACAATCAGGGTACATGCAAATACATATGCGTAACAGGGGAAAATGAGAAAACTTGGTGAAAATGTGTTTTTTGCTGTTTAGCTGAGTGTACAAATTTTCATTTCATGCAAAGAAAGAGTCAAAATTTTGCATTAAGTAAAATGTGCATAAATTAGCATTTTAATTAGGGGTGTCAAATTACATTAAAATGACTAATCGATTGGAAAAATTCACTAAACTAGAAATGTCGCTATGGCGACTGATGCCTCCGCCATTATGCATGATTTTCCCAATAGGCGTATAGTACAATGTCTTCACAATGTGTGATCCATGACAGTTTCACATAACTGGCAAAATATTGATATGACAGGCTTGTCAGAAATGACTTGAATGTTCACTTTCCTTGAACTGGGTTTGCTATAATTGCCGAAGAGTGCAGGTACACATATTTGGGGAATTGAGAATTTTTACTTGAATTCTGACGGACCCTTTTATAAGTTTATGCATTGAGCAATTTCCAAGGTATGAAGAAAGAGTGTAATTACATTACACAATAGATTTTTTTTTTTTTTTCTGGGGGAGGGGCATTGAAACCTGGCCTTTGACCCTTAATCTTTGACCTTTGACATTCCGGCTGGAAATTTCCTGGAGAATCTCCATTAGGTAATGCATGTATATAGTAAGTTTGAAAACTAATGATGCAAGCATTTCATACTAGTGTAAGAAGGAAATAGTAAAATATTGAGGAGTTGACCTTGACCTTTGACCCCATGACTATTGACCTATGACCCCTAAATTCCCTAGATAATCTCTGCCAGTCAGTACGTATGCGTATGTACCAAGTTCCATGAAGATACATTGAACCATTTGTGAGAAAAGTGATATTACATTTTCACCTAACCTTTGACCTTTTGACCTTTGACCTTGACATGAAACTCTCTCTGGAGAATCTTTACGCAGTAGTACATGTCTACACTAAGTTTCAAGAAAATACCTTAGGGCATTGCATAGATATTGGGGAAATAGCAACATTTTTAGCATTTGACCTTGATCTTTTGACCTTTGACCTCTTGCCAATGTCACTAAAATCTACTCAACTAATTGTCCCATCATACATCATCCTTGGACCAAGTTTGGTGAAAGCTGCTTCATGCAGTTTTGAGTTATCACGTAAACAGATACATTTCAGGATTTGACCTTGATCTTTGACCTTTGACCTCAGTCCGATTTCACTAAGAAACTAAATCAAGTAATTGTACCATCATACATCATCCTCCAACAAAGTTTGGTGAAATTTGATCGATCCAGTCTTGAGTTATCGCGTAAACGGATACAATTTCACGAATTGACCTTGACCTTTGACCTTTGGCGGATTTCACCCAAAATCTAATCAACTAATTGCCCCATCATACTTTATACTTGGACCAAGTTTGGTAGAATTCAAGTCAATATTACTCAAGTTATCGCGTAAACGAAAGCGGACGGACGTACAGACGTACGGACGTACGTACGGACGGACGGACAACCCGAAAACATAATGCCTCCGGCACCACTTCGTGGCGGTGGCATAAAAAAGGAGAATTTTTTTTTTCATCTGAAATTGCTTACTAGATATTCCTGATAAATACCCCTTTCATTCACCATTAGCACATAACCATGACATATAACAAAATATGAATTAATGTCATATTTTCACTACTCAAAATGGATGATCAATTTCATACTAGGTATTATTACTTTGAATTCATATAAAACCAATTTTATGTATTTCATAATATTTCACTTTTGCCAAAGAGTGAAGAGGTGAAACTTCCAGGAATAGGTAACAGACATATGCCGGCCATTAAAGTTTTATGAAATTAGGGCTGGTATTTGTAAGATATGATATTTTTCATCAAAAAATTATCTTTACAGAACTTTTGACCTTGAATATTTATGTGCACATAGTGTTTGGATCCATTCTCACATTTGTAAACACAGATAGAGGAATGAATATGAGAATGAGATATATGTTGACTTGAGTTGATATCCAAGCTGTGACACTCCAATAATGACATATTAAGCCAAAATACTGTTTTTGCTTATGATATATTTAAAAAATGAAAAAGCATTGAAATAAGAACACTGAACACTTATCATATGACCTTCATGCAGTAGAAGATGGGCGTGGATACAAAGTCTTATTTTTCCTCAGCAATTTGTAAATAAAAAAATAAGTTCTTATTGCTCAAATTTGCTAAAATTTCCACTCAATAGATTACTATGTACAATTCATGGCTAAAAAACCAAGGATATTGAATATAAAAGGGGAAAAAGACTCTTTTAAGTTGTCAAATTAGGATATATAATACCTCACTGAAAATACTAAAAAACGGCTGCACTTATTTTCCTCAGCATTTGAAAATGGCTCAAAACTAAAAAATGCCTAAACATTTAAGGTTGCATTGGCTAACAGCACACCATATTGTACTGTATCTTCAGTACTTTTAGGAAAAGCAGAAAAATAAGCTGTTTCTCCATGTATAGCTGTACAGCATGGGTTAAAAGGTCACAATGTCACAGTAATAAGCCAGCATTACACTCCTACCATGACAGGACTTCAGACATCATAACTTTCTCCAGCAGAAAGGACCACTGTTTTTTGTTGCATGCAAGCAATGCCAGGAAACAATCCATTAATTTGATACCAAACACATAGGGGTACATTCGGACCTCAAATCTTGATTTTACGTAATTGTTGTAATTTCCATGTTTTTTTTTAATGCATTACATGGGTTTTGGGGGACTTTTTGGTAATTAATCTTCAGTAATTAACAGTAAATGAACAGAAATTAGCTATTGTATTCCAACATGTGATTATTGATGTCTAAGCATGCTGCATGTGAATTTTGAAGTCGGTTGGTGCATTCTTTTACAAGTTACGACAGTTTAAAGTGAGAAGACCATGATTGCATACCCTGATTGTGCTTATCACCACATGCCTTTTTTTAAAAGCATAATTCTAGCATAATTGTCACAGAAGGGAAACTACATGCATTACGTGTAATGTGTATTTTTGTGTTTGTTTCTTTGTTTTTCAGGTGATTTGTAAATAGAATTTGCATTAAAAAATGTGTTATTTTTGGCTTGTCACCTGATTTTGGGAAACTCTGTAGGCAAAAATGTGAGGACCCTAGTTTTTTTTCTTTTGCTTGTCAGCTGATTCGGCACCAGAATCGAGAACCAAAAATGTGAAGGATCCTTTTTTTTTTCTTCTTCTATTCTTTTTTGCTTGTCAGCCAATTTGATGAAAGACAATTGTCTTTTTTTTCTTCTGAAAATGATACCGGTATATAATATCATAAAACATAAGACATGAACAAAAAATGAACATATTTCATGGCAATTTAGCATAATTTTGAGCCGCCTCAAGCATAATCCCATTTACGCTAGCCACATTGCTTCTATATTGAGTGAAAATAATCATATTTATTGGCAATGAATGAGATACCAGGGAATATTGCACACAAGTTAGGGCCAATATTGCATGAATTGCAGATGAGTGCAAACTGAGGTATATACAACGTATACGGTAATTCAGGTAGATATTCCCTGGTATTCCAGGATGTAAAGCCACCCAATATAATTAATATCTCTGATCATTATTTACTTAGAGAAGGCGTAATAAACTGTAAAAAGTACCACAGTAGCGTATTTCTACTAGACTTTGAAGTTGCTCTGCACAGAAAAGGAGTGACTTGGTCACTTGCACTTGCGTAGTGCTGTTTGCATGCTTGCAAATTGTAACAAGCGTTATTTGCACACTTACACATGTAGTTCAGTAGCAAGCGTTTGCACACTAAAGGGCTTTTTACACTTGTGTTTCTTAACCCCGGACTTTCTCTGACCCAGGACTATCGTTAGTCCCGTACCAATTTTTTCAGCTTTTTACACTCGCCAATTAGTCCCGTACTATCTCTTGTCCGGGGCTAAGGAGAAAACTGACCTTTTTACACTCGTATTTCTTAGCCCCGGACTTTCCAAACCACATGAATATTCATAATTACGTTGTGTACTGTACACGTACACGCACGCACCGGCAGCACTTGATTACCTCGTTTCTGATTGGTCAGTGAGGGTCGGACTTCGTCTGCGTCGCTTAGCCCAGGATTATTTTTTCGTTCTGTTTACACTCACTTGCTTGGCACCGCAATTGTGGTGCTAACCCCTGCTATTTTGCAGGGCCAGATAGTACCATAGGTACCGTACTATCGGTGGGGCTAGCCCACTTTGGCAAAAACGAGTGTAAACAGAAAGTGGGCTAAGGATAGTCCCGTACCAACGGTGGGGCTATGGCCCCCCCTTAGCCCCACCGTTGGTCCGGGGCTAAGCAAAAATTTACAAGTGTAAAAAGCCCTTAAGCAAGTGTCGCTCAACAGACAGAATATGGTGTATCAATTATTGCACAGCCAATAACAACAGTTAGCCTATGGGTAATACTTTGGCTGGGACATATAGTATAGGTCCTAGGGTCCTATACTGGTATACAAATGATGCACAGGTTTGAGTGCGTCAGTCAGAATTGTATGCATAAGCTACATGTAACTATGGAATGCTTAACCCACAAGGCGAAGCTGCATGAATGGGTTTAGGCTAATTAATTCCATAGTTTACTGCGCATGCACACAAGTGCGACTGTATCATCTGTGTTATAGAATGGGGAGAATTAACTTTTCTTGCCGAAGTGCAATTTTTTTATCAAGTTACCCAATGGCAAATTTACTGGATGCATTTCCTCTTGGCTTGCCATAGACAAAAGCCTGAAAATCTTACATACAACAATATAATCACTGGTACTCGACGCATGGCAAAAGTACTGGACGCATTGTTTTTTTAGCCAATATAGAGATGCCAAGTTCCCCAAATTTTTATGCGTGAGATTTTCATGACTCGGTGTCCTCGGTGCGCAAGCGAGGGAGTGAAGCGACTGAGCAGGGGGATCAGGAGCACGGTACGGAGCTTTTTCAATTTTTAGCTCTTAATGGTGCGATCTGGTGCATACCTAAGTGACTATTTTTTACTTATTTTGAAAGACAGAAGGGATATATACCTTCAGTCGCAACTATCATGTTAATCCTTTGACCAATGCTCCCGATGCGTGAGAAAAATGGGTGCCATGCGTGAGATCTTGAGACGGACCCTAAATGCGTGGGTCTCACGCAGAATGCATGAGACTTGGTAGCTCTGCCAATAGGCATATCTCATACTGAGTGCGCGATTGTGATGCTTGCAGCTTTTTATATTTATTGTGCGAACTTTTGCTACGCAAGTGCACAATAACACATTTACCTGGTACCGGTACCTCTGTGAGGCAGCATGCATGCACGCAGCCAGTAGAAAATAAACATACTGCAGGAGTTTCGCTAGCGGTACCGGTAGTACCCATTCCATAATATGCATTTCATTGAATATATAGGCCTACATATGCTCTCATAAACATATTGCACGTTGAAAATCAAGCGGGCAAAAGTAGACCCCCTATGCATTTTCAATGCATCGCTATTCACATTGTACATATCGGTACCGTGTCCTGCAGATAATAATGTGAATTTGTGATTCGTCTAACCACTAGTTGCATCAGTTGGTACTCACTCCCCAAGTCAAAGATAAAAAGACATGCACCATGGTTCAACCAACCTCCTGTGCCAAAATTCGACCACATGCTAGCCCCGGAGACCGCGCCGCCAGGCGCAGTCCTGGCGGCTTCCCCGCAGTTTCGCTTATGTTAGTTCAAGTATTCTGTGCGCTTGTGCAAGTGATTGTGAATTCTGTGAACATCGGTGAGCTGCTTATAAAACATCATTTTGTGCATCACAAGCAATGAAATGCATCAAACAGTCGCCGATGATCAACGATAGTCATTTAGGTTTCATCGACCCATGTAAGTATTCCTAGTAGTTTCTGTTGAAAAATTAAGGAAATATAGCGCCGCAAAGGCACCCGTTTGTTCAACATGAAGATCTTTTATGGGAGCACGGCGCAGCCGCCACACTGTGTGTGGCGGCTGTCGCAGTTAACCACATGCAAAAGCATCTCAAAGTTTTTCATGGGATTCATTGTAAAGTACAGGCTGCCACATTTTGGATGGCGTACGTTACCCGACATATATGGTCGCATTAAAGCCAAAGGCGGCTAATTGCTTTAAACCATCCAATTCATCTGATTTTTTTTAAACTTATAAAAGCCACAAAAATTGTTATGGTGACTCTTCTTGGCCTGGGTTCAACCTGCAGCACACACCCTCCTTGTCGACCTTGCTTGGTTGAGAAGTTGAGTCCTGTACTGTAGCTGCTAGAAATTTATTGAACAAGCCATTTCGCATCAAACCTCATACGCAGTCATCAAACACATTAATTTACAGCAATAACAACACTGGTTAAGCCTGGGTTAGAACAGCATAGCAGGGTTATATTAGCTCATTTAACTCACCTACAAAGCCCATCTACAGTGAGGAAGCTTGGTACTGTGCTTGTAGATTGTACACAATAGTGTATGGAGGCTTGGCAGTCACATGTAGGTCAGCAGCAAACTTCACACAAACCCCATACACATTTACACAGTCTACTGGTGACGTCAAAGGGGGCGCCTTTTCCCTGCGTGCGCGTCCGCGTGCATTGTGGGATATGTTTTGAGTGACTGGCGCTTGAAGTTCATGAGTTTCTCTCTTCCTGCAAGCTGAGGAATAATTGGTAAGCATGATTTTTCTATTTTTTTTATACATGCGGTGGTTGTTTGATGTGATAAGTTGTTGCTTGGTGTCCGTCATGACCGAAATGATTTGTATTACTCAGTCTGTGGCACAAGATGTAAATAGTCTAGTTAGCAGCTAGCAATCTAAAGTCACCATCAAGGGGGCCATCCGTCTCCGGCGGCCCGCCCTAGCTCTCGCGATGCCAGCACTTCGCGTGCCGCTGCTTGCATGGCAGCTGGTGATGACATCCCATAAAGATAGTCCGGGAAGCGTTTTTTTTTTTTTAAGACGGCACAGATTGGGGCATGGCGCGTGTTAAACCTATGGGAAAAACGTTGGGTTAGGGTTTTTGGTTAGGGTGAGGGTTAGGGTTAGGGTTGGGGTTAACCCCGGGACGCTCCGTATACAGTTACACACTGTGGGAGCGTCCTGAGTCAATAGAGTGCTATATCGGTAAGCTTGAAAAACATACACAGTCTGTCACAGATTTTCGCACCTCCGTAAGTTTCGAATATCACGAGGAAAAAACGTACTTTTATAGTATACATAAGATTCTTATCTAATTAATACCCTTCGTTCACCTTGTTCTTGTTCACACTGGTCCAATGATCTTGAAAAAAACGTTTTTTTTCACGGCCATATACGGGTCCGTAGTCCTAGCTCCCCATCCCATTCACCACTTTCGAAATCAGTATGCAGTACACTGCGCACGTAAATATTCATGTGCTGGCGGAGTCGCAATGCGTTTAGCCTTCTGACAAGGCCTGCGCGCGCGCACCCACCCAGAAAGCAACGCAATATACAGCGAGAGGGTTTGCCAACAGTATGATAAGGCCTTGCCACAAAGCTACACGACTTGACGGCCAGCGCATGCGCACAAATCTCAAATCCATTGACTGTATAAGATGTAGTTCTCCCGAGTTCCTCTCGACCGAGTCGCATTTAACTCATCAAACCGAGCAGAAAGGGACTATTGCCAGAACCAAAAGTTGAACGCAGTCAGTCTTCAACATTACATCTTCACCTGTAAGTCTTCATATTGCAGAATTTTTGCGATTTCATATTGATTTTTAGGCGCTATACTTCGCCTGTCATGATCATGTCTGCTACAATGCGCAGCCCCAACACTGCGTGTTGGGGCTGGTCGCAGTTAGGTTGGGGTTAGGGTTAGGGTTTGATGGTTAGGGTTAGGATTAGGATTAGGGTTAGGTTTAGGGATAGGGTCCCCAATAGATTTTTAGGGTCCCCAATCTGCGCCGTCTAAAAAAAACACGCGTCCGGGAAACCCGCTCATGAGGCCTGCTAAGCTACCCCACGTACGAGCACTGAGATCCGCCTCGCGAGGCCTCCTGAGAGCCTCATGACGCCCCCGGGGAGAGAGACTCATGAAGCTCGATGTTCACTTTTTATTCATCTCACATCTGACATATAAATTGTCGCAACTTTGCATAGGTCTAGTTTTTTTTTTTTACAACAAACGAGTTTTAATCAACCGATGCACAGCAAGCGACCCATCAAAACACAGGCGCCAGCAGGTTCGCTCCTCAATGCAAGGCTGGGCCTGATCCGACTACATACCGGTACAATGTATTTTCGGTGCTTTTTTTCTGCGGCTCTCACCTCTCTGCGCACGAATCGGCCTCGTGAAGCCGAAGTCTGACATCTTTTTACAAAAATTTGTAACAAGAAAAATAAAATCAACCTGATCTTGTGCATCGCGGTATTCCAAATTACTATTCCACACTGATACAAACAGAGTAGGTGCGCAGGTGGGTACTCCAGTTTGTTAGCAAACTAGGTATGACGGGTTCACTTTCTTCGTCAATCCCGCCGTCGGCTAACCTTTGGGTGCTAATTTTTCTGGAATCATCCCGCGACGCGACGTCACATCAATTCACGTATCCAGCACATACGATACAGACAGCGCGCAAGCTGTGAGATTTTCAGAGCGAGCTTGAGCACACACCGGAGGATACTGTATCTGGTTTTATATGCAGAATTATTTGTTATTACTTGCAGTAAAGTCCAGCCTAAGCACAGCTTCAAAATGATAGCTATTAACAAAAAAAAAAAAAAAAAAAAAAAAAAAAATGTGAGTTTGCAATATGTCTCTTGTACACATCCACAAATTGTACACCATCCCTTAATTGACTTGACCTTTCCAGATTTCTGATTACCTTCCAGGTCATGCTACTTATAATGATACAATTTGTAACTCTTGGGCGCTAATCCTTGTACACAGTTACTGTATATCCACTTCAAGTTCAGGCTGGTCCCAGTTACTACAGGTACCGTACGTAGTATTATGAGAGCTCTATTAGAGAGAATAGCAAGTGGCTTGAATAGGTTTTGTACACATTTGGACTTCATCAGCTAACCCAAATCCCGGATTTGGGCAAGTTGTAGACAATTTTTTTAAAATTAAAGATTGCCACCACCAAATTTTGGATGTGACTGGTACCGTATTTAACAATTGATGACATTTTCTTTTTGTTTGGTGAAAGTATTTCTAAGTTAATTGCTGTGCAACAACTATGTCTTTAGATACATACGGAGGTATACAATATTGTGCATAGTTTTTCCACTAAATCATATTCATTTCTGGTCAGTTTTCTTCTGTTTGCATTTCAATTTGTTGTAAACATACTCAAAAAGCTGCATCACTTCGATGATCCTTCGCATTTATCCCCAAGTTGAATTATCCTTAGGGTTTATGTCAGGTTTACAATGTGTTGTAAGTGTGTGCGTGTGTGTCACACACAATCACACTGGTATTATAGCTTCTGACCATTCAAGCATTGAGGACGAATACTGGTATACTATAGGGCTTTCTATAGCTCAGTCAGTAGAGCACCGGGCTAGCAATCCAGAGGTCTTGGGTTCGAATCCTGATGGAATCCCATTTTCTTTGCTCATTTTTCCACAAGTTGTGATTGCATACAAAATGTTCAAGTACCGGTACTTACAGGAAATGATATATGTGATAGGTCTTCTTTTTTGAAATCAGTCCTCTTTGCAGAGTATAGTCATATATAAATCTAGATTAATCTTCAGGAATACTAATTCTGAAAACAAACAAACAAATGAAACCTACAGACTGTATGCTAGCAGTATATGCAATAGGAGTCATTGTATAAAAGTGCCAGTGTTTATCAAAGTTTTGATACATGTACTTCGAAGTCATGCAGTCACATGCAGATCATCTATTAATTAATGAATTGGAATGTCATCCATTTGATTTAGCACACAATCATGCACGGCCTGGTCACACAGCCGAAAAGTCGCGTAAACACATGAATCATGCAAGAAATTTGAGCCTTTCATGAGTTTGTCTGACGTGGAACCTTCGTAGTTGTCTGCCGATGTGCGCTGGATCAGCGCTTTACGCGATTCTAGGTTTTGAGCAGCTCAAAAATCGGCTTCCCATCAGAGTTTACACAGTACCAGCTATTGCCCTGTTTTACGTAATTTTTGCATAATTTGCGTAGTTCTTACGCAGACAGTGCGCAAAATACAAGGAATGTATGCGGGGAATCAGTGATCGTTCGCGAAGATGTTGCGGCTATCGCGTTCATGTGCGATTCATACTCAGTTCTTTAGTGATAATGCGCAGATTATGCGTGGTCTTCAGTGGACCTCAGTCATCGCGCACAACCACGTACATAGTATTCGCCCTGTTTGGGGCCATTGCGTGCCTATGCGCTGAAAGTGCGTAGTTTGTACATGTAAGTGATTTTTGCGTGATCTTTCCGTTGTTCTTGTGCAATTCATCGGTGATTTTCATTGTGTAAATCAGCGAAAATGCTCAACGGACAAGCACGCACAACCAAATTTCTTCCGTGATTCATGCATTTACGCGACTTTTGGGCTGTGTGAGCGACCCCTAATATTAATCGTTGTTATGCCAGCAAACAATTTAACATGCAATGCCTAACAACACTAGGCTATCACCTGGATTAAGGAGTGAGACACAAGGGACAGAAAAGAAACAATAGTCAGACTCTTGTTGTTGTTGTTTTTAAGGCGCGTCATTCATATAATGATTACCAAACAGATGATGACACTAAGAGGTACAAATAGTATATATCACATTTCTCGATCTGCGTTTACGTGTACAGGCCCTTCAGCTTTGTATTCATTCACTTTATGATTGTTGATGCTCCCCCTCTCTTTTTTTTTTGTTTTTTTTTTTGCTTGCTTTCTTTATGAGGCGTATTGCTTTGTGTCTGTACATAAGGGAACCTTTGATACTTTGCAGTATTTGGTTTGGTGTAAGTATGTTTTGTAAAAATGTCAAGGTGAATTCAGTCAAACCTGCCCCAGCGTCCACCTGTCTATAGCGGCCGCTGAAAAATCCCCCTGAGAGAAAAGCCCTGTTAAAGACCCTGTATATAACAGCCACCTGTCTAATGCAGCCAGCGGCCACAAATTTTGTTTCCCGTGGTAGACTTTAACCTGTCTATTGACCGATTCTGTGATGCGCTATGTGTATTTTTGGCATGGGCAGTGCCATTATGCAGTGTCTCAGCCGACCCCCCCTTCCCACTCCCCACCCCCTTCCGCACACGGAATGAAAAACTGATGTACAATGTATGGTTGTTTTAGCCAATGGGCGTGTTGTACTGAGTGCGCGAATGCTTGCTTAGTGCGTGAACCTTTGTTACAAGTGCGCGATAAACATGTTGCCCGTGGGGTGGGGGAGAGGAAGGGGGGGTTGGCTGGGACACCGAGTGGCTGCGCCCAGTACCACAAATTGTCTGCTACCCTCAACGAACCCGAATCGGTCAATAGCAGTAATTCACACGCAATGTTCAGGGATCGCAACCGCTGCATTCATCCAGGGAGGTCCACCTCCCTGATTCATCACTCATTCAGTCATAATAATGCACTAGTGTTCAGCTTTCTTCACGACTGTACACATGGGACTGTGCGACCAATGATAAACACCAGCATTGTCCAATGCATTGTGCATACGTATGTATACACATGCAAGTACTTACAGATGTATACAATGATGATACATGTACATGTTATTATTGTAGACAATGCATACAAAGTTGGATAACCTATCTACTGTATAGCGGCCACCTGTCAAAAATGGCCACTCTTTTTGTTTCCCTAATTGGGTTGCTGCTATAGACAGGTTTGACTATATACTGTACAGAGTATATGCCAGGCGAAGTTAGAATGTCAGATGTGCAAGTGTGAGAGGGAAATATGTCAAAGGCATTAATGCCTGCTAGTAAAGGTACCAGCAAGCAAATGAAATGTTTTGCCTGATATCTATAAAAATGTTTTATTTTCTCTGTGTATTTACCAGTATACCTCTGATATTCATGACATGGTGCTGCTAAAACCCTGGTATTTGTGCCACCGATGTTGTATGGACTACGAGCCAGATGTACTGTACTGTACTACGATTTTTTTTACCTGGCACAAAAATGTCACTCTTTCCTTTCAAGTACAAACACAAACTGAAGTGTTGCAGAGTACTCATTTATTTATTTTTTCACAATAATGCACATGAAATTTACATTGATGAAAGTTTGCTAGCAATGACAGCACAAGCTCAACTAATACTGTTCATACTGTATCTGCTGACCTGATTAGTCACTATTAGAAATGGTTGTAAGCCATTTTATATGATACATGTGTAAAATAGATGATGGAAAACCATCATAAAGAAAGTTGGGGAACACATGCGATCCTGCATCACAAAACCAACAAAAAGTCGCCAGACAGGGGCGGATCTAGCTTTTTGTCCCCGCCGAACGAGTTCGAGCAGGGGACTATGAAACGGGCTCTGTACGTGTGTGTGTCCGTGTGTCCGTCCGTCCGTGCGTCCGTCCGTGTGTCCGTGTGTGCGTGTGTGCGTCCGTGTGTGATCAAAATCTTCAATTTGCTACTTCTCTGTCATTTATGAGCCAATTTTGATTCTGTTTGCTTTATATGATAGCACTACATGGGAGCTTTGAAACTTCTACACAGAATTTCAGTCGTGACCTTTGACCTTGACCTTTGACCTATATTGTACATTTTGCTACAAAATGCTACTCCTTCGCCATTTCTAACCCGATTTCAATTCCGTTTGCTTTATATGATGGCACTAGGTGAGGGCTTCAAAACTTCTACACAGAATTTTGACCTTTGACTTCTTTGACCTTTGACCTTGATTTTTGACCTATATTGTACATTTTGCTACAAAATGCTACTCCTTCGCCATTTCTAACCCGATTTCGATTCCGTTTGCTTTATGTGATGGCACTAGGTGAGGGCTTCAAAACTTCTACACAGAATTTTGACCTTTGCCTTCTTTGACCTTTGACCTTGATTTTTGACCTATATTGTACATTTTGCTACAAAATGCTACTCCTTCGCCATTTCTAACCCGATTTCGATTCCGTTTGCTTTATGTGATGGCACTAGGTGAGGGCTTCAAAACTTCTACACAGAATTTTGACCTTTGCCTTCTTTGACCTTTGACCTTGATTTTTGACCTATATTGTACATTTTGCTACAAAATGCTACTCCTTCGCCATTTCTAACCCGATTTCGATTCCGTTTGCTTTATGTGATGGCACTAGGTGAGGGCTTCAAAACTTTACACAGAATTTTGACCTTTGCCTTCTTTGACCTTTGACCTTGATTTTTGACCTATATTGTACATTTTGCTACAAAATGCTACTCCTTCGCCATTTCTAACCCGATTTCGATTCCGTTTGCTTTATGTGATGGCACTAGGTGAGGGCTTCAAAACTTTACACAGAATTTTGACCTTTGCCTTCTTTGACCTTTGACCTTGATTTTTGACCTATATTGTACATTTTGCTACAAAATGCTACTCCTTCGCCATTTCTAACCCGATTTCGATTCCGTTTGCTTTATGTGATGGCACTAGGTGAGGGCTTCAAAACTTCTACACAGAATTTTGACCTTTGCCTTCTTTGACCTTTGACCTTGATTTTTGACCTATATTGTACATTTTGCTACAAAATGCTACTCCTTCGCCATTTCTAACCCGATTTCGATTCCGTTTGCTTTATGTGATGGCACTAGGTGAGGGCTTCAAAACTTCTACACAGAATTTTGACCTTTGCCTTCTTTGACCTTTGACCTTGATTTTTGACCTATATTGTACATTTTGCTACAAAATGCTACTCCTTCGCCATTTCTAACCCGATTTCGATTCCGTTTGCTTTATGTGATGGCACTAGGTGAGGGCTTCAAAACTTTACACAGAATTTTGACCTTTGCCTTCTTTGACCTTTGACCTTGATTTTTTTACCTGTATTGTACATTGGCTATAAAATGCTACTCCTTCGCCATTTCTAACCCGATTTCGATTCCGTTTGCTTTATGTGATGGCACTAGGTGAGGGCTTCAAAACTTTTACACAGAATTTTGACCTTTGACCTTGATTTTTTACCTATATTGCACATTTTGCTACAAAATGCTACTTCCGGCGGGGACATATATTACGCACCGCGTAATTTCTACTTTTCCTTGTTATAAAGGGGGGGGGGAGGGTGTGGGAGGGGGGTGTCCCCCCTCTTACAGTAGGGAGAATTTTTGAAAATCTGTGTGTGAAAATGGCATTTTCTTGCATCTAAAACACCACTATTTAATAAAATTACAAGTTTAAAAAAAAAGATAAGATTTTTAAAAAAATGGTCCCCGGATTTTTTTTTTTTTTTTTGGGGGGGGGAGGGGGGGGGTTGCAACCCCCCAACCCCCCTTTAGATCCGCTTCTGCCAGATATGGATATTTTAGTTAGGGGCACATTCTTAAAGAACAGACTTTTAAAAGCTTTAAAATACCAGTATGTATTTAACTCTGAATTCAAATCCATGGACTCTCCTAAACCTACCTAAATACTGGAAAGAAAGCACACACTCTGGAAAAGTGTGAACTGAGAAAAGAGGCTCCAAAGTGTAAGGTCCATTCAAGCACTTCATCTTTACCAAGCCATGCTAGCCCTGCAATGAATGGGACAAAAAAACAGGATGTAAACAACCATAGCAACAACAATGAAGGCAAGCTGAATGAAGGGACTATCAGAAATGAGAGTGAAGAGCTTGTAAAGGATTTTTAGGAAATGAAAAGGGGACTGTACCACATACCTAATCACACCATTCTACCAAAAAAAAAGTGTTCTAGAAAAAATTGCAACCCCCCCACACTTTCACATTTGTTTTATATGATCCCCAACTTCAGAGTAATGTAGTAAAGAAGAACAGCTCTTTCAGAATATCTGAAAAATTCAATATTGACTAGGTTGACCATTTCACCCAATTTGTTGTTGAAAAGGGCATGATATTCAGTGCAGTTGATGTAAAATCATTATTCATGCAACAGACTGATCACCAAATGTACTTTAATTCAGTCATATAGTCTTATACGAGTATGCGGCAAATTGTTGATTGAATCTCATCAATAATGGGAGAGCCAGAATCAGTACCCTAGATGGCCCAGTTAGATTATTCGGCAAGATGTTGACATGTACTCTTCAAATATTGACCAACCAGGCAAAATTCAAAAGATGCACCTGTCGAGATATGACCTCCAACAAATAATAAGGGGGGTAAAAATCAAGGTACTACTGAGTACAGTTGTAGGTCACTGCATGTGGCAGTATATCCCACACAGTAGTGGAGCTTGCTGTTGAACAGACACGTGAGTAGAGAGAATACATTGTACGTTTGTACCTTGTCTACCTTCGTGTAAATGCTCACTTTTGTCTCGAATTATGGGTTTTAGTAAAATGTAGTCTCTGTTCTATTTATAAAAAGTCATATGAAAGATTCATTCTGAAATAATTATCTTTGCTATCATCATGATATGCAGGTAACATACAGAGTTGTGTTGTGATGCTGTGCTGTTGTTGCTGTTTTCATTTACTAAGAAGAGTAACAGATTTGTTCCTTATCCTTTTTTTAGTTTCATACAATGCAGTAGTTTATACAATTTAGTTTTTGTAGCACTATAAATCTATGGACAAATCGAATGTGTTGGCTTTGGTTTGTATGCACTGTTTCTTTCTTTATTTTGTCTAGGTTCTGTGCTATTTCTACTTTTAAATTTTCCAAACATTCTGAAAGATTTTTCTTCTGATTGAGTCTCTTTTTATTCTTCCCTTTTCAGGACTTTAACCACCATATTGTGATAGAGAGGAGACTCATTGAACAAGAAGCATGGGTGTCATGGGAATCATCGTGTCCACTATGCTATGCCAGGTATGAAAGTTTGAGAATGACCTGTTTCCTTATGTAAAGTACTCATGCTTCTGGTTCACGGCATTTATATGTCTGCCAAGTGTTGTTGTTTTATAGAAAGAAAGAAGAGAGAGAAAAATGGGGCCCTACACAAAAAATTTGCCCCAGACAGCACTTAATATAAAACAGACATTATAAATCTTAGTGAAATATAAACAAGATTATTAGATATATATGTATACAAGTCTCCACGAGGGAGCTCAAATCGTCTCCACGAGGGAGCTCATATTGTCTCCACAAAGGAGCTATACAGTAGGTCTCCACAAGGGAGCTCATATGATATTTATGAATACCTCAAATTCTTTAGTGAAGCAAACTCAAATTACTATACAATACATGCGCGCGTGTCTGCCAAGTGCCTCATAATGTTTTCATGCTGGTATTCTGGATGCCCCCTGTCTATGTAAATAGTTTTGCTATCCTGCCATTACTTGACAACTTCTCAAACCACTGTAAAGCACAATATTTTTGCTGCATGAAATTTCTGCGAATTTGAGCCGACAGCCGTTTTCACGGCATGAAATTTTTGCGAGTTGCCTCTAACACTCAATGCATATAGTGTAGACAAGAACTTTCATGTGCATTTTAATTTCGCGAATCTTGGCTCTCTCGAAATTAAAATGCACGCAAACATTCCTTGCTTTACAGCACCTTGGAAGTTCAATATGTATCTGTAAGTAAAATAAACCTTAAAAATTTGAAGGAAAAGGGGTTTTCAGTGATCCAAGGTTCTTAGATATAGGACAGATTGCCAAATTCCACACTTTGTTCAATAATACCAAGAAGTATTTGACGGGAAATCATCAAACTTTGTATTCAATTATTAAAGACATTAAAAAGGTAAGGCTAATTCACTTGCTTCATTTTTGATGGACTGAGTGACGGCCAGGGTTCATTTCAGATTTTGCCATGGTAACATTACAATGTATGTTGTTGTAACTTAATACCAATTAGTACCATAACTTTGTGTAATACAGTATTTCAGAATTCAATCCAACTTGGCACAGCTATGAATAATGAGAAGGCATTTTCACAATTACCCTACAATAACTTGTGAACATGAGGGTCAAAACTGGTACATGGATGTACTTAGTAGAATAGGGCAGTAAACTGATAAAATTATGGCATTTAAGATTGTAGCTGTTCATGTATGGAATATGACTTGAAATGCATGGCCTTATACACCACTTGAAATATTACTAAAGGTTGTAATGTTGCATGGATACTCTAATGCCCCCAGCTTATCGTAATTGTCAACACTGATCTTTATTGTTCAAATTTGCCATCATCCACAAGTCAGATTTCCGTGTTTTGTTCTGTGGATATTTCCAGTGATTTGCAAACAGAGTTTATCTGTATTAATTACAGGAAGTATTTTATCAATGACAATATAAGTAATTAAAGCTGTTATTAGAATACGGCCCAATGCAAAGTCCAGCAGTTTTACCCTATTTGTAGCTCTCTTGACCTGGATGGCTCAAGTGAGTGCTTGCAATCAATTAGTGAGGAGTATCCATCATGCTTTGTAGAAAAACTTATTTCACATTTTCATCTTCTATTTTTCAGCATCCTCTTTTGTTGCATCTCTTCTTTTTTTCACCAGTATTTCTGCATCTTGCCTAACTTTCTTTTCTTTTCTTTGCCATTTTTTTTTTTTGGGTCAGAATTCAGTGAGTAAAAGACAACACTTTTTGCAGTCATTTACATCGTACTTCTAAGATCAGACCATTAGCAATATCTTTAGACCTTTGGGATTTATATATGTGCTAGAAACATGCATGTGGCATCCATTACAGATATCATGTGATGAAAATTAAGTTGGTTGCCAACCTCTTGGTTACAGAGGTATGTGTTGGGGTGCATTAATAATAATTGATAAAGTAGCTCATGCTTTAGATGATGCTTCCCACACCATCGGTGTTTTTCTCGATTTTTCGAAGGCTTTTGATACCATTGACCATCAAATTTTGTATTATAAGTTAAGCCATTACGGTATCCGTGGGAGGGCTTTAGAGTGGTTTAAAGACTATCTCACAAACAGAAAACAATTTGTTTACATAAATGGCTATGAGTCAGGTATGACGTCAACTTCTTGCGGTGTCCCCCAGGGTTCTCTTCTTGGCCCACTTTTATTCATCCTGTACATCAACGATCTCCAAAATTCGTCACAGATTCTTTCTTTTATTTGTTTCGCTGATGATACTAATTTATTTCTATCTCACCGCAATCCCAATACCCTCGTAAGTATAATGAATAATGAATTGAAATCTGTTCAGTCCTGGATTTACGCTAACAAGTTATCATTAAATGTTGATAAAACACATTATATGTTATTTAGCAATTTTTTGCAAGTTATTCCTGATGATGTTAAGATTAATGATATTAACTTAACCCGAGTAGATAGTACAAAGTTTTTAGGACTTTACATCGATAGTGACCTTTCCTGGAAAACTCACTTTAATTTTTTAAGCAAAATGTTGTCACGAAATACAGGAATCCTAAACAAACTGAAACATTTTTTGCCCAACCATATCTTGCAGATTGTATATTCAACCATGATTTCCCCATATCTTAATTATGGAATTCTTGCGTGGGGTAACGCATCTAAATACTTACTGGATTCACTTTTTCTTCTTCAAAAGCGAGCGATCAGAATTATTAACCATGCTGGGTATTTATCTCACACTAACGCCTTATTTCAGAAAAATAAGATTTTAAAACTGATAGATTTGTTTGGTTATAATTTAGGTATTTTCATGTATAAACTTTCCTCAAAAGATCTTCCTGGTGTCTTTTTACAGATGTTCATAAGAAACAATTCTGTCCACCACTATCCAACTCGCCAGAGTGACGCTTATCACCTTCCACGAACTCGAACAGTTTTCGCTAAAAACACAATTATGTATACAGGTCCTAAATATTGGAATGATCTCCCAACAGAGGTTAAAAGCTGCTTGTCATTATCATCCTTTAAGCGTAAACTCAGACAGCATGTATTGAATAGCTACAACACACAAGTGCACTAAAATTCCTTTTTATTATGCTGATGGCTGCTCTGTTATACTACTCGGTTGTTGCCATGTGAACAGACTCATGCATATACATTTTAGTTGCATGCTCTCTCAAATTCCTTCCCATCGGTGTTTTTCCTTCCACTTCTAGTAAGACCATGGTCGTGTCGCATAGTTTCCCCTCCTTTCTTTCTTTCCTTTCTTTTATGCATCATTGCAGCTGGCTGGTATATCACATATAGGAATTGCAATTGATTCATGTTCTCCATTTTTTAAATCTTTCCCCGTGTCTATGGAAGCCGGAATGTTTAAACCCTAATAGTACTTAAGTATTCACGTCATTATCACTCCCATGTCTAAATTGCTATGAGAGCAACTGCTATAGTGTGCAGCATGTGGTTACTTGTTCTCATTTTATCACACACATAAATGCATGTGAGAAGAATCTTCTGAGCCCCGAGTAATAGTCATTCTCTTTTGTTTATCATACTTTTGGTCTTAATTGTACCCGTGCTCCTCATCCTGTTCCCCTTACTAGGCTTTTGTTGGGACCTACACTCAACAAGCTTTGCTTTTTAGTAGGTTCCATCGTATTTCTCTTCGCATCTTTTACTTTGATTGAAAATGACACATCGACCGTTATGTATTACTTTTGTATTCCTATTTCTTCATGTATATATCCAAGCTGGACATTCTGTATTATATTTTGTTATATACCATGTATTTTCCATCGAGAAATACGAAAATAAATTGAAATTGAAATTGAAATTAATGTGGCTTAGTGTGTTACATACAGTGTATTAACATTTGCTTGCATTCTCTGTATGCTGCATGTAATTCAATTTTTATTTATTTTTGTATCATAGGAAAAACAGTCACTAAAATATTGGGAAAAGGAGAGAGATGGAAAATGGTTTGAATATCAATTGCAAGTGCTGATGGATGAAACTATGAATATAAGGGAGAGAAATACTAGTAACAGATACTAATATAATGAAAGAATACATTTATAGGATTAAAAGATAAGAGTGCTATAATGCTTCAGTATTTTTATCGATGTTAATGAGATGCTTTCACATATATCCAATATCCTACTCCACTTTGTGTGTACATCCAAGGTTCTCGGCTTCCTCTGGTATGGCCCAAATCCGATTGGTCGGATGTGGCTGCACTCCTGCGGCATACGGCTGGAGGACCTCAAGAAGACGGGAAACCTGCCCTACCTGGTGGCCATCTTCTCTAAAGCCGCCACCGCCTTCTTCTTGAATGGCTTCCTCAGGTACAGGTGTCGAAAAAGGTTAAAGGGGATGGCTAGTATACTGATCAGTGGGAATCAGTGGGAATGCTTGGGGATGATTGTTCCCATCCATGTGGGATTCATTTAAGAGTACATTATATATCTATTGTTCTGTGAAAATTATTTGCTTCAGAATGGTGTCATATTCTCGTAATGTGCGGTTTAATGTTTCCAGGTTTATAGCATGCCTGTACAGTGACGGGGCATTAAACTGCACATTACTTGAATATGAGACCGTTCTGAAGCAAATAATTTTCACACAACAGTAGATACATGTATATAATGTAGTCTTAAATGAATCCCTCAAGAAGTGGAACAATCATCCCCCAGCATTTCCATTGATTCCCACTGATCAGTTACTAGCCATCCCCTTTAAAGGGATGTTATTGTTTTGGTTGAGATGAGGATTCGGCTTTTAAGTTTTTGCAAGATGATTAGAAACCACTTATGAAATATCAAAGAGCATACTATTCTATAAAGAGGAATGATAAATTATTTGATGAAAATTGGTTTAGAAATGGCTGAGATATCCAAAAACAGAGTAAAACAAAGCGATCCTAATAAAGGTGGGACTCACCCTTTAGTAGGATTGCTTTATTTTGGATATTTCAGCCATAATCAATATCAATTTTTATCAAATAAACTTTGAAATCTGTTAGAATTGTATCCTCTTTCATATTTTGGAAGAGGATTCTTATTACTTCACAAAAAGAAAAAAGAAGTTGGAAACCTGAACCCCATTTCAACCAAAACTAAATCACCCCTTTGAAGTGCTGAGTCTCTTCTCCCTGCTGCTGTTTCACAAGAACAGAAATGATTTTTAGCCCATTGCTCTTTTCCTTGGTTGTTGTGAAGTATCGTTTGTACTGTGCATTGCTCGTCTTCATCTAATACTTGTTTGAATTGTGTGCACCCGTGCATCTCATTCATCTGTTGAATGAAGCTTTTTTTTTTTTCTACTGCTTTTTTTTCTGTTGTTGTAATAAGTTTGAAGATCTCTTCACTGCTGTGAAGAGATCACTTTTTTCTAAGGTTTTTTTTTTTTTTTTTTGCTGAATATGTCCAAAATATTTTTACAAAAGACATCAGCTTCAGAGAAACTGAACTAAAATTTAGCTAGATTCAATTGATTCTCCAAATTTTGAGTGCTATGATGTGCAAAAGAGTTAGAAAGAAAACTTTTGCTATGTACAAAGTTGATAAAGCCCTGCAGTTATTACCACCTACTATTGACTGTTTGTCACATTTTGATTTTGTATACACCCACTTATATGTGCTTGTGTTTTCTCTTTCAAAGTTTAGTAAAATCCGTCACTTTCCAGGGTATATACAATTTATTATAAGAACAATAGCAATGATAATGATAATTTTGAATGATAGTGATAAAATAGTTCTGTATAAGTGTAATAATGATAATGACAATGATAATGTTGATAATGATTGTAACGCTTTTCATGCCATGGTGTTTGCTTTGCAACATACTATTTCACCAGTCACAGGATCCAAACCTGCATTAGCACTGTACTCACTCCAGTCCCGAGAGATTTTTTTTAATCAGGCTGTCACTGTATCATCATTTGTGAATTGAATGTCAATTCCCTCTTCTTCTTCCTAGATCTGGGATGGGCGTGGTTACCTTGGAGGAGGCGTTCTATGCCAGCGTGAATCTGTCAATCATCCTCGCCCTGCTAGAGGCGACGCACGCCCCCTTTCATGGGTTAGGGCTGCCAGCATACCTCGTCAACATCGGTTACGATACAACCTGCCTCATCATCATTGCACTATTTGTCATTGCATTCTGATGAAATTTGAAGTTGACGATGATGAAATATGCCGGTTGTGCTTCTGACGATGATGACAACATTTGGTGGGAATGAAATTCTGAAATGTGATAATGGTAACAAAGATGTATGACATCTGCTGCCTATGAAGGTGATGATGATGATGGTGGTCATGGTCATGGTCATGATGATGGTGATGAGGATGAGGATGATGATGGTGGTTATGGTGATGATGATGATGATGGTGATAGTGATGGTGATGATGATAGTGATGGTGATGATGATAATGCCAGTCATATAGTTATGATGTTAGTGTGAGTGTGCTGATGATGTAAATGACACTGCTGATCTTGAAGGATTATCAAAGTGTATCAAGTGGATCAAGACATGCTCTTTCCTGTAGATATTCTGGCTTTTAAAAATTTTTAAGTCTGAGTATTTCCCCCATGAAGTTCTTCTCTGAAGAAGTAATGCACAGCCTTAAGAAATCACACAATGAATTTCAGAGATCAACAAGGTTCATTCTGAAGGCAGTGTCTTAAAGATAACAGATCTCACGGTATTACCCCACAGGTAGGTAAGTGACTCCAAAATCTTGCAAGCCATTCATCTATATGTGATAAAAATTTAAAGCTGCATTACAAATCTCTGGTAACGGGGAATTGTTAGTTCATCATCTCTGTTTTTACTTTCATTTGCTGCTTCATCTCCAGCCACCTTTATATACATTTCTTTTTCTAGTCACTGGTAATCAAAATATGCATTTGTATTCTATTATATACATATTTATATATATTATATACAGGGCTCAGCACTAGCAATGGCCTGGTGGCCCTGGGCCACTAAAAATTGATATTAGGCTACCAAATTTCCAAAAAGGCCATCTTTTGGTGGCCCGATTATGCAGCTAAAATTAAAATGAATGTGTATATACATATGTATGTATTTCCTTCTACTTCGGGCTTCTGCGTTTCTTTTTCAGATCAGCAAGATTTCAAATTCAAAGATTCAGTGGCCCAAGTGGGCTACCAGCAAAAAAAGTTAAGTGTTGAGCCTGTGTGAAATGTGAATGAACTAATGGGACACAATGAAATCATCAAGATGTTAAACAATTTTCTGTCATTTGCTGCATGTTGCATTACTTTCAGACAAAGAGATGTTGAGTGACTCGTACACATTTGCCTGTCATTTCTGTATTTGATATTGTGTGTCTTTAGATGTGCGTTGTTTAAGACACTTTTAGTGCATGATTTGATATCATCTTGATTTTAGTGTATCACTTACAAAAGTTGTGTTGTTCTTCCAGATTATACCTTTGAAAAAGGAACATTGTTATGGATGTGTGGGACTACATGGGATGTTTGCATTGTGATGTTTACTAGTAATTTTATGTGTGATACACTATTGCAATCATGTACTTATTACTGATTTATTTTTCTCAAATACTGGTCTTCCATGTCAGTTGAAAAGGATGTATAAATGAACAAAATTGGTTTCTGTCATACAATGTACATGTTTTAATCAGTGCCAAATTTTTGAGGAATGCATTGTATGTTGTATCAGTACATACATGCTAATCCTTAAACTGTCTTTGATGTATAGAATTTGAACAAATATAGACCAATTCTGAGGGTGGTATTTCATATTTAACTTTCAGTTGCATAATGTATAAGTATATATTTGTATCTCTCTTTTTCTCTCCGAGTCTTTCTGCCTGTCTGCCCTTTGTGGAGAAAAAATCCTTTTATGTACCAGAACAGCTATTGTTAGCTTCTTATGCCAATTGATGTGGAAAGACACAATTTAAATGTTCAAGATTAATTGTGGTTCCTGTTACAAGGTATAGTAAGTGTATGTTTACCCAAGTTTGAATGCAGTTAATGTATGTTGGAAAATACAGAAGTTTGTGTTACCACTTCTAAAGCAATTGGGTTGAATATTGTGATGTTTTCCCATGTGCTACATTGTATTCCCCGAGAATCCTTACTGTGCTCTGTTCACCAGTTGACGATTGCACTGGAGTGCTTTCTTACCGATTGGTACAGAAGTCTCGAGACTTATTGTTCATGAATAGAGATTACTTAATCCCCCTAATCCATACTGTGTCACCATGGCCTTCCTGTTGCACTCGGACACATTGCTACATTCGAGTGGGCTTGTTAACCTTCAACTAGGTCAAGTTTGGATGGATTACTGATTGCTGATGAAAAAGCAAAATACAATAAGTAAAGCACAATGCCTTTGCACTCAAAGGGTTAAGGGACATTCACTGTGTAGTACTACAGTGCACTCCCGTTATAATGAAATGCTCGGGACCGGCAGTTTTCTTTCGTTATAACGAAATTTCGTTATAACCGAACAATACAATATATAACGAAAACAAGGAAACCACGTATATATATCATATTCTGTTTGCTGAATACTCATCTTACCCTGGAAAGCTATGTGAAATGTGATAGGATAACTGTATTACAATAAACGCAAGTTCCCCTCAGAAACTGTGCGTGACACAAGGAGCGAACACACGGTGGTGTGAAGCGTTCACCCATGCAGAGACGCTATAAATGCTTGTTCCGCTACGTATTTTCGAAAGTAATTCGCATTTCGTTATAACGGAGCACATTTCTTTTGTTTTTCTTTGTCTGTGGCGCTCGGAAAAGACTTCGTTATAACAGAAATTTTGCTATAACCGTGTTCGTTATAAGCGAATTTTGCACCATGGACTTTAATGGTGATAATTTTGGGACCAGAAGATTTACTTCGTTATAACGAAATTTCGTTATAATCGTGTTCGTTGTAACGGGAGTGCACTGTATATTCACTTGTTTGGATAAAGTATGAGAATTACACCATCACACGTTTTGATGCAGGACAAGTATGTTGCACTATTACACTGGGGCCAAGAAGTTTTTGAATGACTATAAACTACAGTTTATGTTGTGCTGCATGGAAGTATTATATTGCACAAAGTGTATGTGTGTCTGTTCTTATCCTAGAGATGTCATTTGAAGATATTTCTCCCTCCTGTGCTAATTTGTTCCTCATAAAGGATAGAAAAGCTGCAAAAGTGTATATGCCAACTGTCAGCTGCCAGAGTCATGCACTCAAATTGGAAAACTAAAAAGAACAAAACTTGTTCAGTGGATTTGAGTTGAAAGACTTGCATTGCAAAACAACTTGTGTAATTTTTTCATGCAATTTGGGGTGTCATATTTCAAATTAGCATGATAATTCTTAGCATGCTAGCAGATATCTTGTTGATTTCGGGAAAAGCAACATTGCTGAATGTCAAACCATTTACGATCTGATGTACATGTATCTCAGAAAAACAAACAAACAAACAAACTGACATTGTAAGTATCAGTGTAAGTTAGCTGCACTTCAAAGTACTACTATGAGTAAACTGTATTTCACAGTATCCACATAACTTAGCTAGATTTTTAAGTACATGTAACAGAATGTGTGTAAAGCTTTTAATAGTATGTACCATTTTCACAACAGTCATGAACAAGTCTTCGATGTGTGAATATGGTATGCTGGGAGCTTTTACAGTGTAGTGCTTCTCAAATTGGCTCTGTTCCTTCTCTGATCCTCACTCAGTTATCAGGAATCAAGCAGTGGGTTTCAGTCTTCTGGAGAAGTGTGAAGTGTTTCTACACTTTCAAGAAGTTTTAAAAAGTTCTTGTTCTTTTTAAGAGTGCTTTCATTTACTCGCAAGCGGGACATGCTGTCTTAACTATTTATACTTTTTGTTATCCAAATTTCAGTAATACATGTATTAATCCGCATGTTGGTATCGCATGGATCATCATTATGTAGCTGTCAACACCTTTACTAGAGCATAAGATTAGCACCATACAAGATGATATATTTCTGTGTTACTTGTGTAGTTGAACTTGCCACTGGCATGTACCCTTTTCTGAAATAAATAGATATATCAGTGGAATGCTGACTAAAATGCATATACATGTATTGCATGTAGTGTTTCCATTGTGATGTGTTGTGTGGTTATTTCTATCACTACAGGTGTGTTGTTCATATCAGATGAATCTTCGTACAACTACAGTGTAGCTAGCCTGCCCTTATAATTGGTACAATGTGTATCACTGTGGGATCTACAAAACCTTGTACGTGTATCTAGAAAAATGTCTCGTGTTCAAGAGAGCGAAATAGCATGGCAGCCAAACCACCACAACAAATGGGATCACCTTTCCTTTGACATGCTGCGGTGGCGGTGGCTTCATTTTGGGGTAAGACAGCTTGGATTTGGACAGAACATCATTTAACCGATTACAGAGACTCCAACCCAAAGTACCTTCTGATCTGGAGATTCTCCCGCCTGAAACCCCTAGCAAACGGGAGACTCAAAGTTGATGTGTGCGGAGCGCGAAATTCCCAGGGTTCTAGATGCTCTCTGGTGCTATCTAAGGCTTATTTTTCAACATACGATAGAAATATGTAAGAAATCCTTTCCAACGGGAGACAAAGAGCCAGGGCGGGAGAAATTAAATCTAAAACGGGAGAACGGGAGATTTTGCAAAAATGGGTGTTCAGCGAGAGATCTCCCGTCGAAAACGGGAGAGTTGGAGTCTCTGCGATTATCTGACAATTAAAACAAATGATTTTCTCCAAAATTTGTGATACAAGGTCTTGTCACACCACCAACGATATGCTTTCTGACCCCAGAAGCTACCCTACCCCTAAAAAAAAAAATTTTTTTTAAAGTTCCACAGTCCCTTGTACATATGTGTACTGTGCACCAGGGTGAAACGGACATAATATCAACTTGAAACAAGTTTTCATTTTTTTTAAAATGAAATAACAGAATTTATTCACTGAAAATTAATCATGTTATACACTTGAGGTTTCCACGTGAAACACAGATAAACCTTTTCTGCTTTTCTAAACCTTCATGTGTATATGCAACTATAGAACTTTCATAGTTAGGTATTTATTACATAAGAAAAATGTGAAAGTATTCATACAGAGATACCAAATGAAATCCTCTAGCCCTTTCATTGACCCTAGAAAGTCATTTAAACCTAAATCTTTTATACAGGGGCTAACACAAGAGTCTTGAGTGTGTGTGAAGACCTAGAGTGAAAGAAATGTGTACATGAGGTCTACACGATGGCCAGTTCTCGTACATATGGTAATGAACAACTGCCCAAAGAGAAACCCCGACAGCTTTGAAATAAAGTTTGAGTAATTAGATATCACAACTATTTCTTGAGTTAACACATGTAAAATGTAAAACAATTGCATGAAGACACCGCCCCCCCCCTTCCGATTTTAAGTACTTGATCGGAAAAATTGGAAGTTTTCACAATAGTTTGAATCCAAGATACATCGGGAACAATGGAATCCAGCTTACACTCTTAGAACAAATGCAGTGACCCGCCCAAGGGATTAATATTCTAAACATACTTGTTTGTTGTTCATAAATACTTGTTTCAAAAGTGCTTGTCTCTGAACGGAGCTGCAAATGATCACATGTTGTCTTTAGCACAGTAGACTCTTGTTGTAAAGAACACAGTTTGAAAAGAAAAAAAAAAATCCTGCTTTAACAATGTACATTGTCAGTTCATTGGTCCCAAATTTGAAATTTCTTTAAATAGTACAATGTACAATGTATTTCACTGTTCTTGCCACCCTGCTATGACAAATTCTTGTGATAACAAATTTCTTAATCTTAAAGGCCCAAATTCACGAAGGTGGTAAAAATGAAACCATGGTTTAAACCATGGACAAAAACCATGGAGCGCCAAGTGTCGCACGGAATATTTCGTTACGAAATTGGTCATTTCGCCAACAAAATGACTGTTTTGTTAATGAAATTATCATTTAGTGGACGAAATGTTCATTTAGTTACAAAATGTTGTCATTTTGTTACAAAATAATCATTTCATCGACGAAATGACTGATTTCGTAACAAAATATTCCATGCGACACTTGGCGCTCCATGGTTTTTGTCCATGGTTTAAACCATGGTTTCATTTGTACCACCTTCGTGAATTCGGGCCAAAGAGTTTATTATGTTGAGAGTCTACAGGACTTATTTATGGAGTTCACATACAATCCTAGTCACAAATCACAGAAACAGAACAATGCTAACATTTGGTCTGCCATATTCCAAAGGTATTTGCTGCTGAGATGAAAGAGGCTGCAACATTGAGAGATTTTTGCCTATTCGCAAATGAATTAAAAACTTTCACCACTACTTCCTTGTGTCTTCTTTGTGCATTGTACAAATGCAAAATTTTCCAACAATCTGCTTTGATTATATTACAGACTTCTCAGCAAATCTGGAACTGTAATCCATCATAATTCCAAACATTTCTTCAACATTCAAGCTTCGCAGACACTGCTCTGTAGGTTCATGATTACAGTGGCATCACATTTTCATCAAAGACTGTGCTCTTTTCTTTGACGCAGACCGCTGTCTTGAGTTCAACCACGTAATGACAATCTTGCACGATTAAAAGCAAATAATCACAAAGCTAATTGTGATGCATACACAACTTGCCTGTTTTCTACATCAGGCCATTATGCCATGGGGTGCCCCATGTTAAATAGTATGTAGACCCATGAAGCAATGTCTATGGATTAAACATAGATAACTCTTTTTGCTGAGATACAAATAAAAGGCTATAACAGATGTAAAACTACAATGTGTATTTACAGGAAATTGTCTATCTCTAACTTTTCACATCAGGAATGAGTCCTTGGTGATTGGTGAATCCTAGCTGGACACGTACTGTGTTGCTAGACGTTCAAACTCGGCTTCCTGCACAACAGACAGAAAAACATTTACAATGAAATTTTAGTCTCCCTTGTTTGTAATATGGTTTTATTGAGAATCAAATGATTTCACATTATATGGTGAAAGTATGCAATGCAAAATCCTCTGTAGATTATAGAAGCCTACACAAATAATCATCTTGTACATAGAATTCACTCTTTTTGCCTACTTTGAAAGCTTTCTAGTAAAACACAGGTCATTTCAGAGTGTTACTCAAGGATAGATCTTGCCAAAAATATGAATGCCAAACTTAATACAGTGCACAAAATCAACAGTTTTGTCCAGTGAAGTCCAATATACTGTAAAATCAAAAATATTTGCGGCATGAAACTACAGTGAATTACCACTGGCATTCAATGCATTGTAAAGACAAACACTTGTGTGCATTTGATTTTTTAGTGAATCTTGGCTTCATGCATGTGAACATTTTCTGGCTTTATAGCATATTACATTTTGGGAGAATTTGCCGGAATTATAAGTTTCTCACCTTGTCTGAGTAGTCTTTCATGAATGGATGTCTTGCGTGAGAGTCCCTCAATTGTGAGATGTACCTATTGGTCACCTGAGTTGCACAGAAGGAAAAAAACTGCAACTTACACTGGTACACAGATTGTGTGCCATGACATGAAGAGCATGATTCTCAACATAGAGAGGCAGAGTTTTTGGCACAAGATGTATCCACTTGTATCAGAGCATGAATATTGATGAAAATTTCCATCTCAACGACCTTGTATATCATCTGTAGGTACATTCTTGTTAATTTTTTTTTTTCACCATGGCATTTACATCGGAGAAAAAATGGAAGTTAAAGCATAAACATCAAACATTGCTTACATATTCGCTGCAATATCGCCCCCCCCCCAAAAAAAAAAAATATATAAATAAAATAAAATAAAATGAAAAGGTGTATTTTTCCATTTTCAAAGACTACCGACAATCAATCAACAGTCACACATTTCTGACATCTGTGATTACAGAATTCACCAGCTTTCAAAAGTCGCAAGCCCCCACCGCAGCAGCTTTCAAACTAGGTTGAATACATACCTCTGGTGCCTTGCCGAGGTGTTGCGAAAGGACAATCATGTTGATGAGAGTCTCAGGGTTATTGCTGTCCTGCATGGAGAAAAAATGCACGCAATCTTGGTTTGACTAAAGAGTAATGTCGGTCTTTCTCTTTTCAGGTAAATATTATGATGGAGTAGACTTTGATATCTTGCTCAGTATTTACTTATTGGTTTCATTTTTTGAATTGCAAAATGCTTAATACAACTGAATAAAGACAGGAAATCTAGTGGTACATCAACAGGATGGATATAATGTCCATGCATCCATTCAAAAGTCTGAAAGAATGATGACATGCTGACATAGCAATGCCACATAAGTACCACAAACATACATTGTAGCTACTATCTTAGTAATTACTTAACAGCACTTGCATGGAATTAGTATTAGGGTCGAGAGCAGAATTTGTGCACAGTGACGATCATCATTACTATTCCTAATACTAGATAATTCTTTACTAAATTTCTGTTTTTTATATGAAATTGAAAGGAAAAACTTCTACCTTTTGCATTATTTATTGTTGTTGTAACAACCTGGAAATCATGATTTTTATCAAGGAGGAAAGGGTTACAGTTGATAATTATTAACCACAAATATTATTTTTATTATGCTTTCGTGATCAAACCAATGGGAGTGCTGAGAGGTGATGACAGCTGAGAAGATTTCCACATGATGTTGCAACCAATATCGCTGCTAACTTTGCTGAACTCCTGTATCACTGTTTGTCAGGTTTTACTCCAACATTGTGTAGAATAGCACTGTAAACATGGAGCGAAGGATTTCTTAAAAGTCTGTGTATCCCTTTTGCAACCCTGAAAATTTGATTCCTTTGGTATACTGGTATACTGTAGAGGAAGGTAAGTCAGACCTTTCCTCAGAATGATAAAACTAGAAACTTCTTTATGATGGACGGGGGAATAATACTCAAGATTTCCAGTTTATTCACTCAGACTGTGAGAAAATCTGTTATTCTTGGTACAAAAGCGGTGCATATTCTCAGGTGGTATGCAATTAGTTGTTCATTTTTTTTTTAAGCTCTGAGGTGTATTACCGAAAGATTTCATACGCGATGTTGCGAGACATTCTCCCACAATGCAAAATTTTGTGATGTTTGCAAAAGGAATATATGTCCTTTAAGAGCCTAAACACTTTCTACTGTACGAGAGTCTGGACTGACTAACCTTATTCATGGCCTCTTGCAGAACGTCCTCTGCATCCTCCATCTTGTTCTGCTGCATGTAGGCCGAGGCCTGGCCGTTGAGGAGGAGTGGGGTGGAGGAGTTCTTGTCTGCCAACTCCTGGAAGATGTAGAAGGCATCTTGGAGCTTCTCTCCACCCTGCCAACAAGAGAGGGCGACATTACGGCATCAACAGCATTGACATATATACTTGTATATAATTGCTGGCTTTTTTTAGTATGTTTAATAAAGGAAGACACTTACATTCATGTCTTCTGGAAAGATCCAAAGCATGTGACTTCCAACACAGAAAATCAAATATTTAATGTGTTCTAATACAATAATCTACAGTAGCTTGAGTAGGTCTAGTCTGAAGCACCCACTTTGCTGCAGTGCTAGGCAAGGGCCCTCTTAGGCTACTGTAACCTCTCACAACCCAATAGTTATAAAATGCCCTTTTGACACTGGGCTTGTATGGATAAAGGTGAGAGCCCTCACTCAATCTCCTGAAACACAAAACCTTCAAAACACACCATTCAGCTCTTCCCCAAGTACCCTCTCCTGAGCCAAGCATTTACCTTCAAATTCTCATGCAGCAAATCTATGACAAGCTAGACCCCCTCAAAGAAGAAACAAACAAGACACACAAAAAAATAAAAAAATGAACAGTTAATTCTACATTTAACTAATGTGCCACCTGTCAGCTATGCTATTTTAATGTAATTGTTAAACAAACAAAACCCACAAAAACAAGGAAGAAAAAACAACTTTACAATGGAGGCAGCTCTTGTCGAATATTTTGTTCATCAAGTGTGAAGCTGTGAAAAAGCTTCGGCTCATGACCACTGGTGCACAGGATGTATTTTTTGAGCACTCACCACAGCTAGGTTGAACCAAGCCTGAGCCAGCTGAGTGAGGGTGGCATCATCATCCTTCTCTTGCATCCTCTTTACTTCTTTCCTGGGTATAGAAAACAAACAAACAAACAAGTGAAAACAAAGATAGGTAAGTAGATATTTAGATATTTATTTATCATGTATCTACGTTTTCCATTTTTTTTAAAACAGGGTACTCCTTTCAGCTCACTAGGAACGGCCAAGCAGCCCTCCAACACAAAGAAAATACAATTTCAGTAAAAACACATTCTTGCAGATAAGGGAACAAAGAGGAAACACAAATACAAAACTAAGCAAAAACAAATACAAAAACTATTCAAGAGAATTAAGCAATTGGTGTATACAAGCCATTTGTGGATAGATGTATAAATATGTAGATAGATAGATAGATAGATAGATAGATAGATAGATAGATAGACAGATATATAGATAGACAGATAGACAGATTAATTGACAAATACAGAGAGAAACAGAGAGAGAGAGAATGACTTTCTCTTAACATGATGCAGAAAACAAACAAGTGAACAGAAAGACTGAGATTTAATAGACAGACAGGTATATGAAAAGAAAAGAGAGAGAAATTTGTGACGGATGAGTCAATAAAATCTATGTCCACAATTTATCCAGATGTGAACATACTGTAATTGTTCACGGACACAAAGTACTACAGTGTTTGATGCTATATGCATGCCCCTATAAGCAACCTTCACTGAATCCAAACAGAATATGTCAACCATTATCTCAGGTTCAATGCCAGTTGTGCAAGAAACATGTAGCACAGAAACATTTCAAAAATACATACACTTACTTTGCCAAATCTGCCCCTCATTAATGCCATATACAATGCTAATTTCACCAGATGCACATAGCATACACTCAACAGCAAAATACATGTACTGGTACTCACTTTGCCAAATCCACCTTGTCCAGAGATAAATAGCACTGTACAGACATAGCGATACTGTGGATTGAAAACACAAAGTGAGGCGTCTCAGACAGATGTGAACAAATGAAAAAATCCTGGTGCGATGCAAACTGACTTCGACCATGCTTGATGAAGATATTGTACAAATGTAGATGTATAGGTATACTAGTTGGCATGCATTGATAATCCTAATTGCGAACTGCAAGATTTATTCCGTTGATAGTGGGATAATTATAAGATAGTTTGCATCAAATCTTTGATCAATCTGCCAACTAGTTCTGGGATAGAACATCAAAATTTCCATGATTTCTCTCTATAACCAGCCTACAAAAAGGAAATCATTGAATACCAGCTATTAATAAATGTAGTACTGATTAGCTTACAAACAAATTACACAATGTGTATCATTGTAACCTATGATGAGCCTTGCTGTTTGACAGTTTACATGTTCCTTGCATAATGAAGGTAAAGCAAACTACCTTTTTATGTTGCTGTTTGCAATAAAACAAAAAAAAATGCAACTTCAAGAGAATGTCTCACTTTGTTATGTGAGATATCAAATAGAGATTTAACAAGGCTAATTGGAACAATCATGGCAACAAGAAACTTGGCATGAATGATATTCTGCAATTTCACATCCACTTACCATTCTAATGACTCTGACTGCCGTAAACACCTCAGAGCAGAGTCAAAGTTCTGAGGAGAAAATGAAAATATCAAGACATACAATACAAAGGTAATGTTTGGTGTGAGTCTCCATATATATCAATGACATTTGATTGACTTTCTGGAGGAATAATAGCTGTATGTTCATGTTCACTACAATTATTTTTGTTGCACAGGTTTGTTTTCAAAATATCAGTATTGTTGCATTATTTTTTAGTAAATGCATTAGAAATCTGCTTAAGGACAGGCATGGACTAAAATACTTAAGATTTTGTATTTCACTTTTTGGGTTTTCCTACTTGATGTAACTACTAATAATTACTGCTTTCTTCATGTGTTTTTTTTTCTCCAAATATATATAAGTCTAAAAAGAAAATTGCACTGACATACATTACTGAAAGTTGGCACCCCTAACAAACACTCACAAAAGGCAATGAAACAGAAACAAGCAACCAAATCAAGAAACAAAAACCTGAAATGCAACACAAGCAACATACATGTGTATACTCAATGTGAATAGCTCAACTCAAAACACAATTATCTCTATCACAATTATCCCAACCCCATCTTCTTTTAACTGTCATTCATTCACAAATGCATGGGTCGTACAGATGTTTTCCTTCTATTGCTTGAACAGTATATGTCTGCAAATGCCATGTTCGACTCACCTGTTCATGGTAGTAGATAGAGGCAGCCATGAGGAGGAATGTGTCGTTGCTGGCGTCCACGCTGCTGCTCATCTTGGAGTCAAGCTCAGCCACAAGCTTCTCTCTACACAGGAGTGTGAACAATTGGAACAGCAATGCTATTTGGTGCATCTTCTCTAGAGTACTTCATCATGATGTGAATCGCCATGCTACGATTCAAGAGATCGATTTTCATACTTTGTCGTACCGGTATGTACCAGTAATTAAGCTTGTGCCACAGCAAGCACCCCATTTCTCATTCATACTTGTATATTAGACAGCAACCTTCGGTGTGTATGGTACTTAGACCGAGATGGTGTCATCATGCAATCATGATAATCACAATTACATAGAGCTAGAGTTATGGCATACATGTACCTTACAATCAGATTTCAATAGTCAATTAATCATGATTGTCTACAGGTGCTTTACTTCCAGTTTCTCACAAAATTGTTATTTACTTGCATAAATCTCCAGCACAGGATATGCAACATAAATACCTATGTCCCAATCCCCCATAAAAAAAGAAAAATTTTATAATATATGGTGAAAGAGACACTCAGCATTTTGAAGGTGAAATAAAAATCCAATGTCACTGTAACATCTCCAGTATTGATTTTGGTAAGAAGATTCTGTTGCTCAGATTCAACTTCTCCCTGACAAGATTTGAGATGATCATTTGCTACTGTACATCTACATGACTGAAACCTACAAAATTCACAAGTCATCGGATGGCAGTATCTACTGTACCTCTTGTCCGGGTTGGCGAGGTAGTCTGCAAACATCCTAACAGCACTCAGCTCAGAGGAAGATGATTTTGACACCTCATCCAGCACAACTCCGTAGCGACCCTTCACAAAGCAAACAAGCACACAAACAAAGAAAATAGAAATAAGTGAACAAATAAATATGTGTAGAACAACTCTACAGAATTTGGTACACAAAATAATAATAATAATAATAACAATAATAATAATAATAATAATAATAATAATAATAATAATAATAATAATAATAGTAATAATGATAATAATAATAATAATAATAATAATAATAATAATAATGATAATAATAATAATGATAATAATAATAATAATAATAATAATAATAATAATAATAATAATAATAATAAAGAACCATTCTCACTCCTCATAATGTCCTTACATTGGCTCAATCAACTGTACACTATACCTATCCAACGACTATCTTAGAATCTTCATTTTGAACGTTTTGCGCTTACAATGTATATGTCACTGAACTGCTGTGAGTTCTACAAAAGTACAGAAAAAAAAATCTGTTATCAAAAACCGGAAATATACCTCTGTAAGCTGTTTGCCATCAATACAGTAAAATGGCAGATAACAATGCCTTCAATATACTTCCAGACTCTGAAACTAATCAAGAAAGAACAAAGCAGAGGCATACAATGTGTTGGACCAGGTATAAATGCACAATATCTCAGTGCTAATATCATAGTCTTAAAAAATATTGCAAAGCTCTGATTACTCTTACCCCTGCAGCATAGGCCCGGTACATGAAGACATCTCTGGTGAGAGCAAGCTCCGAATTTGATGGCTGTCAAAAGAAATAACAACACATACATTTAGTGATACTAGTACAATGTAGTAATATTGGGTTTTTAGACGTTTGGTTTCAATAAAACTTCTTACAGGTAGAGCAAAGCAATATTACTATGGAGATATCAATGTAGAACTGATACAGATACTAATGCAAGAATAACGACATGGTACTCATACTAGTCAGATAATAATGATAATATAATACATTACATTTGTATTGCGCTTAATACAATGTTTCTAAGCACACAGGGAAAGGATGAAAGGAAAGATGAAAATGAGGGAAAACAGACATATCAAAACACAAATAAGAATAACATGACATTTAATGTGTACCAGTCATTTAACACATACAATAATTAAATCACACCTAGCACATTAACTTAGGGAAGCAATCAATATGGGAAAAGATGGTGGTTTTCTTCTTTTTTCTTTCTCTCTCATTTGTTTTTGTTTTTGTTTTGTTTTGTTTTGTTTTTGTTTTTGTTTTTTGTTTTTGTTTTTTTTTTTGGGGGGGGGCATGTTTATCAATGACAATGTGCACAGAAAAGTGTCAACACCACACTGCACTGACAGTTTAAGCAACCAGCCAATACAGCCTAGTTTGTATTGTAAGTCAACCAAACCATCATCTGGATTCCAAGATTCAACTGCTGGATACATGTGTAGAAACCCAAGCATGCTTTTGTGCACAGTTGAATTTTGACATGGGAGGTCGAACCTTGGTACAGGTTTTTCATACTGTCATTACTGTATCAAGTGCACAGTACCCTTTGAGACGCATATCCTCCACTAGTAAAATTATGAAAATTTCATTTAATTTCATTTCATTTCATTTATTTCCACTTTCATAATTGGTTTACAAACTTTGCATTAAAAACAGACAGACAGACAGACAAACAAACAAAAATACATGGTGTCAAATATGATAGTGGCGGAATAATGAGAAGCCCAAAGTAGGCTTATTGAAAATGATCCCTTAAGAAATATTGTGATGTAAATATATGTAATCATTTATAATCATTGGTTTGTAAATCAAAAAGTACTACACTACAGAAGAATTATCTAAACATGCTAATCCCTGGGTATACAATACATGTAGACTTCTAGAGTCTTGTTCTTCTTCTTGTTCTTCTACTTCTTCTATCTATGATTATGACCTCTATTTGCAGTATAAAGTAAGTAGAAACTAGAATCAAGGTGACTAGAACTACTAACCGTTACACCTAAAAAAGAAAGGAAATTTACACAGAAACGGAAATCTATGATTGGTAGATCATTGGTACGTTGGAGTACTACTACTACTCTTTACTAGACTGAGTACTAGGGTGCAAAATGGTAAAGTTTTCTTCTTTTTCTTCTTCTTCTTTGGCAATGAGCATTCTTGTGTTGTGGGAAGGTCAAAATAGTGTTTCACTCTATTCAGGCTCACACTACCTAACGTCAGTCACCATTTCCGCATTTGTGACTAGCTACCCAGCCAGGGCCAGGGTCTTCTTCTTCTTCTTCTTTTTCTTCCAATAAGTACATCACTCTCAAAGAGTATTGTCGTACTGGGTGCTATAAGTGTGACTACAGGAACGAACATCACATCTGGTGCAAGAAGATAAACTTAATGGTGCAAGTAAAAAAAACACCTCCTTAGTATGAGGGTTATCGGAGTGTAAGTGGTTTCAAACTGCTCCGAAAGGTCTCGAGAGACGGAGCTGAAACCACAGCTGTGGGAAGGCCGTTCCAGATGCAAACAACACTTGGGAAGAAACTGTGTTGATAAGAGAGGATTCTGCAGTGATGTTGCTGAAGTTGGATATGGTGGCCTCTGGTCAGGTCTGATGAATGATACAGGTATGGTGGGGAAGCAGGGATAGCAATAAGGCCGTTGATGATCTTGTATAACATGATGGCCTTGTTGTGCGCACGACGCTCCTGTAGAGACTGCCAGTGAAGGTTGTGTACCATTACAGCCACGCTACTTTGTTGGTTATAGTCAGCCGTCACAAATCTTGCTGCATGTCGTTGGACCATTTCTATATCAGATATGAGTTCTTTGGTGTGGGGATCCTAAACTGAGGAGGAGTATTCAAGCGTTGGACGGACATATGTCTTATAAGCTTGTTCCTTGATGTTGGACGGACACCTCCTCAGATTGCGCTGAAGAAAACCAAGTGTACTATTACTCTTCTTACAGATATTTTGTATGTGTGGTTTCCAGCTAAGATTGCCATGAAGTGTGACTCCGAGATATTTCGCTTCATCAACGGTGCGGAGTGCTTTTCCATGGATTGAGTACTGGATATCTCCTACGATGTTCTTCCTTTTGTTTGATATCCTGAACACTTCGCACTTCTCCGCGTTGAAGGCCATTTGCCACTTCCTCTCCCATTCCTGTATGTTAGCAAGATCTCTGTGAAGAATGTCAATGTCTGTAGGTGAGTCAATTATACGGTATAATAGGGCATCATCAGCATACAGGCGGATATTTGAAGAGACACACTCTGGGAGGTCATTGATGAACACCAGAAAGAGCAAGGGTCCAAGGACAGTGCCCTGAGGCACACCAGATGTTACATGTGTGATGTTGCTTTTAGTCCCTTCTAGTATGACCTGCTGTGTACGCCCTGTGAGGAAGTCCCTGATCCAATGTAGGATCTGTCCCCTGATTCCGTAGAAATGGAGCTTTTGAAGAAGGCGCTCGTGTGATACTCGATCAAAAGCTTTGGAGAAGTCGAGCAGGATGGCATCCATCTGTTTTTTATCTTTACGTCCAGTGGCAAGATCGTGAACAGTTACCAAGAGCTGTGACTCGCACGAACGTTTCTTCCTAAAGCCAAACTGGCAATCAGAAAGAAGCTTGTGGTTATCAAGGTGGCAGATAATCTGGCTGTGTATTATATGTTCAACAACTTTACAGATGATAGATGTCAGAGATATTATGGGCCTATAATTTTCCGGTCTGTGTTTGTCCCCCTTTTTATAGATTGGTGTGACATACGCTGATTTCCATTCTTGCGGGATCTTTCCTTGGTGGAGTGTGGCATTGAAGAGGAGTGTCAGAGCAGGGGATAGTTCATCTGCCACTTCTTTGAGGAGATAGGCTGGTAGACCGTCTGGACCACTGGCAGAGTGGGTCATGACGACATTTAAAATTTTATGTAGAGCTAGAGGCAGCTCTAGCTATCTGCATGTCACTGACTTGGCTTACATTTCGTTCCGTTAGTTAGTAATCCCCATTTTTATTTATAAATTTAGCTGGCTGTTTTGATAAAGGCAGACAGAAAATATTTGCTAACAGTTACATGTGAAACAAATGAAGGCGTTGCCGACGTGGCCAATTATTTACTCACACCAATTCTAGTAGATGGGACAGTAATAAACAAAGCCTACGGCTACGGCCTACTTGCGCTAACATACAGTACAACAAACCGACTTACTTTTAGCTTCTGTGCCTCATTAATACACTGTTGAAAATTCCCAATGTAAAATGAATTCCGAATTTCGAATAATTCGTCCACATCGTCTTGCTTAGGGGGCATATTTGTGCTGTAAACGGGTCAGGTCCTCCGAGTTTCCTTTCACTAGCAGTAATACACCGGCTTCGCTTCCCGACTGCTTGCATGCGACACGTCACATCTGCCACCGTACCTAGGTACCTGCATACCATACCACCGTACAGTATAGTATTACCACTACACTCGCATTACAGTCATGTGTCCACCAACACCCAAACAAGTGTATCACGTTGGCTTGATTATACACTGGAGATGGTTTATTGCCAAATAATGAAGCTAAAGAGCCAAAATGAAGCATTTTAAAAATTCATTTATTTTAAATATATATATATATTTTTTTTTTGCCTGCCTGTTATGTTGGCCCCGATTCGTACTAACTTTGTACATGTAGGAGAGTGTATTGTATTACTTGTAATGTATTGTCAGTACATTGTATTAATTGTATTCATTTATATCATTGTATCATTTTTTTTTGATGCTCTCAATTTCATACAAGTACTTAGAGGATGAAATTTCGAGCAAAAAATTACACCATCATGTGTGTCAATTTTTATTGTTTCTAAACAGTCGGTGTAAACAACCGTGGTGGCGCCCCTCTTTATTTTTTATTTTTTAAACAAAAGAAATAAAGAGAAAAAAAAATCAAATGAAACCCGAAAGTAGCACCAGAAATGTATATATAGATTTATATTTTTGCGCCCCACAACTTTACGGAATTCCTGGATCAGCCCCTGGTTACTGAATGAACCTGTCGAGATAGACATGCAGATATTATATAAATATCAAATATTTCTCTCCATCTCTCCCTCCCTCTCTCTCTCTCTCTCTCTCTCTCTCTTCTAATTATTCTTTCTCTTTCTTTCTTTCTTCTTCTTCTTCTTCTTCTTTTTTTTCTCTACATTTGCAGAGTTCTAGTCAATTTCCAGAGTCATCTATTTAACTAGGGTCCTGTCTAATATTGAAAAATTTGAAACTTAACAATTATTAGTCACTCCACTTTTCTTTTTTTTTATTTTGTTTTGTTTAATTTTTTGTTGGTTTTTTGGTCGGTGTATGAAATTACGTTAAAAAACAACCACACCTGGCAAAGCAAAACAAAAGCCAACACATTCATTATTCTTTTGAATTTTTTTTTTCGGATATTATGAGGACCATGATCGAAAGGGATTTCGAGCACAGAATTGATTTGTGATTGTTCAAACCCCATTACTTAGGTTTTAGTTTTTGAATAAGCAATGAAACTAGGACAAGCCAAACGTAGTGTGAACAGCGAGTCGGGCCTACATCAAAGTAAAGATACTACTATAGGGCCTACGATGAGATGGACCCGGCTTCCATTTTTTATAATCACGTAAATAATTTACTAACACTGATGCGACCACTGGTAATTCAATCTTTTAGATCATACAACAAAAGCACAACTCTCAAATGCCTTCAGCTTGAATCGAGGTCACTGCAAATGGATCATCCTTAGTTTTGTTAGTGTGCGTGTGTGTGGTGTGTGTTTGTGTTTGTGTGTGTGCGTTTTTGTCGTTGTTGCTGTTGTTGTTGTTGTTGGGGGGGGGGGGGGGGTTCTTATTTGTGTACTGATTTTTTAGGTCACCGTGTGTATTAATCATTCGTGGTTCATGAGTATAACCTGTGCCTGTCAGTGGTGGTGTGGTGCGATAGTGTGAGTGTGCGTGAATGTGTGTGTGTCTGTGTGTGTGTCTGTGTGTTTATGTTTGTTATAATGAAATATGTGTTATCATTAATTAATTTGTATATTGTTTATGAAAACGTAAGAAAAATAAAAAATTGACAAATTAAAGTTTGTGTGTATTTCTCTTTCCCTCTTTCAATTTCCCTCTCTATGCACTGCGTTAGTTGGTTGATTTCCATAATTTTGCAATTTTTGTGAAAGTAAACCGATTGGTTTTAAAAAATTATTGTGTGTGTGTGTGTGTGTGTGAGTGTTTGTGTGTATGGGTTGTGTATGTATGTATGTGTGAGTCTTTTTTGTGACAAGAGTACGAAGGAGTAAAGATTTTTCTTTATTCTGTTTACTAAGTATTGCTTTATTAAGTATCTGAACGATAATATAATAGGGAACATTTTCAAAAGTTTGTATTTGTTATTGATTTGTGTAAATCTTTACTATATCTTTTGTAAGCTGGTTGTTGAGTACAATAAAAAAAAGTATGACTTTATTGTGTTGACCAAATTTTGTAATTTTGTCAAAGGGTATAGTTATATAGTATGACTGCATGGATTATGTTATCATTTTTAAGTATTAATTGAATGGATATACAACAACACCAAATACGAGAGAAAAGTAAATGAAGAGGCTTTGGGGAGGTGAGGGGAGGGTAGGGGAAGGGAGGGGACAGAGGCAAGAGAGGAAGAGGAGGGTGGAAGAGACAGAATAGAAGTAGAGGTTCAGAGTAAGGAGAGGCATCTAGGAAGAGTTTCTGGGAGTGGGTGTGCTTGTTGGTTCATGTACAACATGATTTAATTCCTTTGTAATTTTGCTGTAGGCCTACTGTTTTCATTTCATCATTCCGTTCCTTATCAATTTAATGGAATGTCAAGTGCTTCGATATTTTTGGCCTTTGATTTCGACTTCTAATACTGTGCGAAAATGGTACACAGAAAAGAAAATGTTTTCCTTATTGTGATCAAATAATGCAACTTTGTTTGATCAAGTGTACAGTAATACAAGTTTGAATGACTGTCTTAGGTATTATTTTGAAGGGTTGGTATAGTTTCGGTTGAGATGGGGCTTCAGGTTTCCAGCGTTATTTGATGATTTTTTTTAAGATAATGAGAAACCTCTTATGAAACATAAAAGAGTATATAATTATAAGAGGAATTCAAAGTTTATTTGATGAAAATTGGTTGTTGAAATGGCTGAGATATCAAAAACAAAGCGATCCTAATTAAAGGTGGGACCCATCTTTCGCAGGATCGCTTGTTTTACTTCGTTATTGGATATCTCAGCTATTTCAAAACTGATTTTCATCAAATAAACATTGAATTCCTCTGAATTGTATGAATTGTTTGAATTGTATGCCCTTTAACATTTTATAAAGCTGTTTTTAAGTATCTTGCCAAAAGTGAAAAACTGGATTCTCTTCTCAACCAACATTATATCATGGAATTAAAGACATATCATCGAAATAAAAGTGATGTGGGTGTGTGAGTTTGTTGGGCCGGTCTATTCTGTTGTCTAAGCAGCTCAATTTGTGTTGTATCTCACCGAACGATGTCACCGCAAACATGCTTCCCAACTTATACAAAGCGGGCAATGGTTTCCCTCTTAATTGCAGAATGCTTATATGAATATTCATTTCAGCTGCCAGCCATTTCACAACTTGCTAGCACGTGTTTTTTTTTTTCTTTCTTGTAGTGGCTCGATAGTAATTTTGTTTCCACAGATGACAATATGTGTGTGTGTGTGTGGGGGGGGGGGGGGGGGACAACCACTTTGAGACAGGAACTCGTTCTATAGCTCTTGCCAAATCAGTTAGGCTACAAGTATGTCACGCCAACTGAGCACGAATAAAAAAAAAAAAGAGATCACAAAAAGTAGCAAGTATCTCGAAGTATGATTATAAGGAAATTCATATGAATTGTTCAAAAATGTAACGGAACGTCAAATCTCTCCCTCCCTCACCCTGCCAAAAGAAGAAGAATTAAGAATGAAAGCCGAAAAAAAGATACATTGAATCTCTTACGTAACAAATCCACTCAAAGCGAGTACACGAAATAAAAAACGACACAAACAAAGAAAAAAAAACACTTTGGGACCCCTTTCCAATCTCTATACGTTCCATTTGCAAAGGAATATAAAGTTGGCCTATCCTATCTGATAACATGATATTTTGTGAAGTTAATATTTTCTTGATATGTTTATAAGTTTTGAGCACTGAAATATGTGTATAGGTTATTTTGATCGGTTCTTTGTTGCACTATAATCATTAGACACATTTGCCATGCCATCCTTGTTTTCAAGTAAGTTTTTGCTGTTATTTTGTTAAGTTATTTATTTCGAATGTGAGAAAAGTGAAACGACAGTGCACGGAAGCTGGCAAATCTGATGACGCACCCCTAAAAGTCTACCAAACGAACAATGCTGTCCATAATTATTTCAAGATAATAGTGCTAAAGATATCAAACAGAAATCGCTGATCGATTTTATGTTTACTGTCTGATCGCATGCAGGACAAACAAGGTTCGTATACGTAGCAAAAGCAATGACACTTTGTCTCTCTTCATATTCTAGTATTATTTCTTATTTTGAAAACCAAATTCCATTGTAGTTGGGTGGCTATAGTTAATCAATCATCTTTAAGCCCATTTTAATTGTATCTATTTTACAAATGAGATGTTGATTAGTGTAAGAAAATGATTAAAGATAATGTACAATATTGAAGAATCTGTGAAAACTTACTATCTTGAATCCATACGGACTGAATGTCTCCGATATCACCGGGGTGTTATCAAAGAACGGGAGGGTGAACACTTGTAGCCTTCCACCACCCTACACACGCCACATCAATCCCTTAGCCTTTCGGTCACTGCCCTTCCGAGTAATATTCTTTTAGTTTCTTTTTCCTTCAATTAAGTGTATTTCAGCTGGAATCGTTTACAAAAATGCAAACCCGGCCTGTTCCTCGATGGTCGGTGAGTAGTGGTTTGATATTCTAAGTTCTTTCATGGGGGGGGGGGGGGGCAATGACACTGAACTTTAATTGTAGTTTGGCAGGAAAACAAAAGCGAGAGCTTTCGAAAGGTACATACATGACCTAGCTGTATATATGCCCGAATATCATTTAAGTCGTCGTAATTCAAAACAAACGGAAGCAAAATGAATGATATAAAAACAACAAACAAAGTTGTTTTCAGATCATTTGGGCTTATGCTTAAACCAGTTTGTTAAAAATAAAGTGCCTCATCTGATTTGCCTTGGATTTAATAATCGAACTCTCAAGTGAAGCTGGATTTTGATAAATAAATCCTAGTACAAATGTATTTTTGTTATTGATGGGGAAAGCATGTAGTTTCTCTTCTAGCATATGCATTTTTCACTCTTTTCTTGCTATCTTTCTTTTTTTTTCTTTCTTTTCAACATTTCTTTAACTGTTCTTTCTTTCTTTCTTTTCTTTTTCTTTTCTCCCTCCCCCTTCCCCTACCTTCTTTTTTTTTGTATCATTAGATATTACAAAGAAGAATTTTTTATTCCATGTGCAATATACTTATTCAATAGTACTCAGCGATACTGAGTCAGTTGGAGCTGTTTGGTTTCTACCGTAGTCACTTTCTTTCAATAGTTCTTCAATAGTTCAATAGTTTATTTATTTCCATCATCACAAAGAAAAGAAAAGAAAAAGTTGACATAATCCAAAGTGATAATTTTTTTTCATTTCTCTTACACATTCGTCCGAAAAGGATTTTTTTTTTCAATACAATATAAATTATACACGAATGATGTCGTAAAAAAGAAACAATGCACTTTGTCATGGCAACAAAAATAGTAAATAATCACAATGATGGAAAACAGTGTTCCACTAAAAAAGCCACGCTTGTAAAACGTGGAACACTGGAACAAAACAACAACAGCACCAATTTGTTATACCAATAAGACATATTCATTTTAAATTCTTCTATATACTATTGTACATTTTACTCATTGATATAATGATGTTGATACTATGAACAATACTTACTAGGATTTTAGGATGCAAACGTATAAACTATATAACATATCACATTTGTGGCACAGACACTATGGGGCCAGGTGTGCCAGGAAAATTGAACGGAAAGGAAGATATGCAATCGGCCACAAAAAAACATAACGACGACAACAACAACAACAATAACACAATACACAGAAACAACAGAATTTGAGGAAATGCACTCAGACAGATACTGGACAACGAAGAACGAGGAAAAAGGAGCAGGGAAGAATAGAGAAGGAAAAGGAGAGGGATGGAAAAGGTCTGTGGACACACTACAAAATCTCAAGGAAAAGTGAAACATGACGGGTTTTTTCATTGAACAGAATTAACTGGTATATCTAGAAAACAAATATTTTTTGAGTTTATACTTAAATGTAATTAACTTCACAGATTCTTTTAGATCATTATCTAAGCTATTCCAAAATCTGGGTCCGGTATAAACAAATGTATTTTGAGTGTGTACAGTTCTAACTAAGGGAAGATGAAATTCTTTAGATTGTCTAGTGGGATAGTTATGTACGTGGCTGTTACGGTGAAATAAAGAATAAAATATTTTGGGTAGATGATTGCAGTTGTAATTAAACATAAATTGACCAAGTTGAAACAAATACAACTCTTTTATTTTCAGAATTTTGTGCTCAAGGAAAAGCTTGTCAGTATGTGCTCGGATATGAAGGTTAAAAACGATTCTGAGCGCCATCTTTTGCAGAAGAAAAAGTTTATCTAACAATGTCGAATATGTATTCCCCCAAGCAAGAATTCCGTAATTCAAGTACGGCAATACCAAACTTGAATAAAGCGTAATCAAAGCCGAAGAAGGAAGATAATATTTCAATCTATTCATTATGCCTATGTTACGTGCAATTACTTTACAAATATTGTTTATGTGACACTTCCATGATAACTTATTATCAACACAAACACCTAAGAATTTAATAGACGAAACCTCTTCTAGGGGAGTAGTGTCAAATATAACATTACCTGGTAATCTATCTAAAGAATTACTGAAAAACATATACTTTGTCTTCTCAATATTCAGTGACAATTTATTTGCATATATCCATTGTGAGACATTCTTCAATTCATCATTCACTGTACTAATCAAAGTATTAGGGTCAGGGTGGGAATAAAAAAGATTGGAATCATCCGCGAATAATATGAAAGAGAGTTTATCTGAAGATCTATAAAAATCATTAATGTAAACTATAAATAACAGTGGGCCTAACAAACTTCCTTGCGGAACACCACATTCTATTTTCTTCATAGAAGAATCAAAACTGTTCACATGTACATATTGAAATCTGTCAGATAAATAACTCGTAAACCATTGCAAGGCTTTTCCGCGAATACCATAATGGGATAACTTAGAAAGAAGTATACCGTGATTAATCGTATCAAAAGCCTTTGAGAAGTCCAGGAAGATGCCTATTGTATGCGAAAATGTATCAAGTGCATGTGTAATCTTTTCCACAAAGGTAAGTAAAGCGTGGGTGGTGTTGTGATTTTCTCTGAATCCAAATTGAAAATTCGTAAATATATTACTCATATTGAAAAATTTTACAGTTCGGATATATACTATTCTTTCCAAAATTTTAGAAATTGAAGTTAATAACGATATTGGTCTGTAATTATTGACATAATTTTTCTCCCCTTTCTTATATATAGGTATAACTTTGGCAGTCTTCATTTGACTTGGTACAAGCCCAGTACTAAGTGATAGATTAATAATATATACTAAAGGATCTATTATTTGAAGAATTATATTTTTCAACAAATAATTATCGATTCCATCACAACCTGGGCTTTTCCCTTCTTTCAAATTATTAATAATATCAATAACTTCTTCATTATACGTAGGGTCCAAAAATATAGTTTTAGGATTAGGTATATCTAAAAAATCAGAAAACACTTTATTAGATGAAGGGATACTTTGTGATAAATTTTTCCCAATCGATGCAAAAAAAATCATTAAAAATTTCAGCCATACCAGCAGGTACATTGCTTAAGGTATTACCCCATCGTACTTCTGAAATACTAGATGCATCATTAGATGTATTCATAACATCTTTTATTGTTTTCCAAGTATTCTTAATATCATTTTTATATTTCATTATCTGGTTGACATAAAATTTTCTCTTTTGTAAACGCAATAAATTAGTAAGCGCGTTTTTGTAAGTCACATATTTTTGTCTGTTTTTATCCGTAGGGTTACTCCTGTATTTATAAAACAAATTATTTTTTCTATTAATCGATCTTAAAAGTGATTGGGTTATCCACGGGAGTCTTGGAGTTCTTTTATAAGAACTTTTCCTTGTGCAAAACGGAATATGTTCATCAATTTTAGAAGTGATAGTTTTCATAAAATAATCATAAAATAATCATAAAATAATCATAAAATTTAATCTTTTCTTAGGCGTCTGTAGATTTGACACATGAATTGTGTTTAGGGATTTCTATGTATCATAAGATGCCATTTAAATTTGTTATATGTATTATAATAATGTTACTTAATTTGTTATTGATGGGGAAACAACATGGTATATGTAGTCTCTCTACCAGCATATGCATTTTTTCTCTTTCTCTTTTCTTCTTTTTCTTGCTTTCTCTCTTTTTTTTTCTTTCTTCCTCTTCTTTTCTTTCCCCCTCATTCCCCTCTCACCCTTACTTCTCGCCTCGTATCACTTGATATAATGAAGACGTTTGGTTATATTTATTTATTTTCACCACTCGATTTGTTTTAACTTCACGTGCATTAAGCACACTAACACAAGACCATGGTAAATTGTTTGAGTAGATGCGGATTGTCTCGCCTGGAGTGTGCCGGGCGTTGATCGTGCTAACTACACGAATTTGCATGATTCGGTTGGCATGGTCACTGCCTGGCTTGCACCTGGTGGGACATTCCGCATCTAAAGTTACATGAAGTTACATGAAGGTATGCTACTCATGAACACTGCATTCCAGCTTGTGTCCTTAAAGGGGCATTCCGCACGATTTTCATAATTTCACATCATGCCGTACATAAATCAACTGCTCCATGTATAGATTCGTGGAATTTATTGTGGTCCTTGAGCAGAGAAACCAATAAATTGAAAATCTTAAACAAATTACACTGAACAGTGATGATGACATCAGAGCCTCATATATTTCAGAAATGTAGCAGTGTAATTCCATTACAATACCACTTGCTCAACGAGTTCACCTGTGAAAAATCCATGCATACCTTTTTCTTTTGTTCTGCTTCCTTGAGCCCCAACTCATGCATTCTTATGGTGAGGCTGTCATGTCATCATCCTTGTTCATTGCAATTCATGATAGATTTTGAAAACATTCTCATTACTTATCCCAATCACTATAAATTCTGAAACTCTGTACTCAGTTTGACTAATTTATAGTTGTTCAAATGTAAAAGTCTGAAAATCATCTGGAGGTCCCCTTTAACTAGGGCACTATCGACAGGTTGTCTTTGTGTCTTTCCCAGTGCAGTCTTTGTATATGTATTTCTTTCTTGTAATTTAATTTAAACACAGTGCAGTGCATAAATGATGTCCTTTTTCTCTTCTCTATATCAGACTTTTCCTTTCCTTTTACCACTTCTAGTTGGGTGTCTCCCTTTTTTCTTTCTTTCTCCCTCACTCTCTTTCTTATTTCTTTCTCTCTCTGTCTTTTTATCTCTTATTAGTCTCTCTTCCTGGTTACTCTGTATTATGATTGTGAAGATATTTTAATTGTGTTTTAATTTATGTGGATTGTATATTATGTGCGACTGCTATTAAGTTATATTGTTGTAGTTATATCTTTATGTCTGAATTATGTATACTTTGTATAATTTGTATTGTATTTTTTCACCTGGAAAATGATTATCTTTTTTTTTTTGTTGGAAGAAAGACTAATAAAGATATCTGTATCTGTATCTCTGTATCTGTATATCAATTCTCTCTCACCCTCTCTTCTTTTCAATGTTCTCAGCGTGCTCGTGTTTGGATCGAACTGACATCGCTCTGCGGGAAAAGTACATTCAGGGAGGTGTAACTGGTACACCATAATAAGGAGATGAAAAGCTAGATAGTGTTTTCCTGCTCTACATCAATCAACGTGATGGGCTTGCGTTGCGACAAAGGGAAACCAACAAAACGCTAGCTATCGTTTACCTGCATTATTTGTTATGGGTGCTTTCAAAACATGAAAATACCCCCATTCATAGCGTTCCGAATCTCTCGACGCCTTAGTTCATATTGGCGCTTCACGTCCACTCCCCCGTCAGGAACCTATTGATTGCCGTATGAATAGTTCAAGAAGAGTAGCGCGCGCACTTACCGTACGGATCGGAGCCCATTCATAGCTACCGGGGAAACCAACCACGCTCCTCTACTACCACCTGTATAGTCTTACCATCAATCTTTGATCTGCAATCTCCACCTAAGATAAAAACTTTGCCACCACATCGCTGTTATGCAGATACATACCTGACACCTTTACTGACATGTTTTAGTGGGTCAGAAGAGCAGGTAAGTACTTGTTGATTTTGCTTACACAGTTTGAAGACTTTTGTTGAGGTACTTTTTTCTCGGAACCAGACAGCTACCAGCCAGGATTACAGTTGGATATATGCACCTGTTCCACTAGTGGCGGTTGGCACAAGACCCTCCCCACACTTCCCCCGAAGTGTCCAATCCAATGCTGGAGTCGCTCAACTGCCGCTGCAGCGGGTATATGGTGCTTTGGTGACTCGTTTCGACCCGTCCAGGCCCGCGTTAGCCCAACCCTTGGCCCATAGCTCAACTTTTGACCAGCGTTGTCATAAACAATCTTACTGACCTTTTAGTGTTAGCTATTTGTGTGTACCCCAGTGACCCCCAGTCTTTCCCTTTTAGTAGGTCTAAAACAAGTAAATGTGTGTTACAAAAGTCTAGACTCTTGAGTCTTGAATATTAACGTTAGGTCCTTACTTAATACTAGTACTGGCTGAGCTGAGAAAAGAATTAGAGAAGGAAATATTTGATTCATCTGCAGTAAATTAATATGTTATCCATGAAATGTTATTTGATGTCAAATTATGTATGGATGCCAGTTGAATTGTTGTATTTTAGAATCACTGATTAGGTGATTTGTTGGGGTAGTGGTACTGTTGATTAAAAATAGCCACGATGATCATAAAAAGTTTTTGTTTTTATAATTGTTTTTCTCAAGAAAAGTTGATGTGAAAATCTCAATTCTAAGATTGTTTTTGCAATATCATACAGGGCAGAAAACTATAAATAACTACCCATATTATATTGTGGACTGCAGTGGTGATTAAAGGGGCAGTTAGAAAGTTTTGAATATGAATAATGTAATTATTAGGCAACTATTGAAAATACAACAGTTGAACCAACACGTACCGCTCGGTGCAAACATACTTGACTTCATCAATATTCTTGTTTGCATGGTGTATAGCTTTCAATGACTGAAATACTGTAATTTTCTTGCATTATTCACTTCCAAAATAGAACAGTGGACCTGAGATTGAGATTGGAAAAGCCATATGATAATCAGCAAAAGGAAACTGGTCATTGAATGCTGCTCTTTAGGAATCAACAAGATGGCTGGTGGATGTTAAATGCTGAAGGCACAAATGAAGTCTCAGGTAAGACATCACGGTGGCAGATAATAAAAGAATGAATTAAAGGGGATTGTGTGTGCCCCCTCCTTTAATTTTTTGTTATTTTTCTTATGATAAAAGTATGTACTGTGGGAGGGAACCTCCCTTGTCAGCCAATTGTGCTCAAATTGTGTTCAAGCCTTTTTTTTTTTCTTGTTTGTTTGTTTGTCACCAGATGAAACCTGGAAGTTGCATGAGTAAAGAGGAAAATTTGCACCTAAGCTTTTGTTTTATTATTATTATTATTAATATTTTGCTGCTGTTGCTTGTCAGCCAATAAACCCCGGAAGCAGTACGAGAAAGTTCATGCTAAAGCCTTTTTTTTTTTTTTTTTTTTTTTGCTTGTCAGCTGATTAAACCCGGAAATGGCACCAAAAATATAAACTGCTTTGTGCCCCGTCCCCCCATTTACAGAATTCCTGGATCTGCCCCTGCATCATTCCACATTGGGTACACTTGATCAAAGAGAGTCGCTCCTTCCCAGTAATCTGATTTTAGCATCTATTATACAAATAATGTACTTAGCAGAGTCAGCTCTTATTCAGGGCAACTGAAAAAAAAGAGAGAAATGTGCAATATATTCATGCACTAGGTAAACCAAAGACTCTGGTTGGAGGATGACTGCTCTGGATGTGTTTGAAGGTATCTAAATACATTTAGATATATATGAACATATTTTGATCTATTATTATACAAAGAGCAAAAAAATGACATTCCTAATACTAGGTTAGCAGTAATGCAAAAGATTACACTTTCTGAATAATTTTTTTTAAAGGAATTCATGGATTTTTTTTTTTTTTTGCCACTGAACTGTACCAAGAGTCATTCCCATTCTGAGGGAACATTGGATCCCAAGTTGTGTAAACATACCAAGCCCAACAGGGGTGTGGAAGTGTGGTAAATGTAGAAAGAAGTACATGATATATGACGATATTATATGAATATTTATTGTCTGTTTATTCATTGAGACAGGAATTTGTTTTTCACTGGTAATAGGCAACAGAATTATATTAATCCAATACAATACGGTATTACATTTGAATTTTATCGATGAAGACCCAGACCTAGAGCCAAGATTTTGTAAACATGACTATTGTGTACCGTACCTCAGTGAGTGCAGCTAATTTGTTCGGGTTTTTCTTATGTTTTTTCTTGGGGGGGGGGGGGAGATCCATTCTCCCCCTCTCACACTCACACACATGCACACACACATATGCCATCACTTTTTCCCTTTCCCTCTCTCATTCACAGTCTCTCTCTATATCTACCTACCTATCTTATCTATTTCTTTGCTCATCTCTAACTCAGGTCTATTTTTCATAACCTCTAACTAATCTTAAAGAGAAGGTAGGCATGTCAAGTTTTGGTTGAGATGGAGATTCAGGTTTTAACTTTTTGTGAGATTGATATCAAGTGTTAAAGAGCATACAATCTAAGAGGAATTAAAAGTTTATTTGATGAAAATCGCTTTTGGAATGGCTGCGATATCCAAAAAACAAGCAAAACAAAGTGGTCCTAATAAAAGGTGGGACTCAACTTTTATTAGGACCACTTTGTTTTGCTTTGTATACTAGAATCTCGGCCATGTTAAAGCAATTTTCATCAAATAAACTTTTAATTCTTCTAAGATTGTATATTCTTTGATATTTCATAATAAATTCCTAATTATGTAGAAAAAAGTTAAAAAACCTGAATCCCCATCTCAACCAAAACCATACCATCCCTTAAATCATTTCAACTTTCACAGGTGTCTAGTACTGAATTAGAGAGCTGCATGTAAAAATGATTTTTTATACAGACATGGTAACATAGAAACTAATAATGTGACATTTTCATTGTAATATCCTTACATTAAAGGCAGTGGGGTAAAATATGTTGAAATGAGGTGTAATAACATGTTCAACAGTCAATTTGTTTTTACCTCATTAGTTAAAAGGCTATTACCGGTATATCAAATGATGCTAAAAGTAAGTGGAATAGTTTGTAACTTTTAGTTGATTAATTCGCCTGGCGACATTGGTGAAATCATTGTCTCATTTAGAGTTGCATCCGGTTTGTGGAATGTATCAATCTAATTAAGCCATTAAGATGATAACATTTCACCTGATCACTCAGTCTGTATTGAACTTGCTGGCATGTGTTGTCAAAAGAACAATGCCACTTTAGAATGCAGTGTGTGCATGCTCATCACACTTGTGATTGTGCATGCCGTTGCCATAGAAACTTCCTCTTCTTTTTTGGTCCACAACAGATCAATTCTAGCATCAGTGTAAAGTAACTCAACCACTACACAGAAAGAACAAGGTGTCTTTTTTTTGGTATTCAGTGAAAGGAGTAGCTTGAATTGCAAACAAAACCACAATTGATACAGGAAGAGCAATTTGCTTGCCATGTAGTCTATGCATCCATGGTAATGCAATAGAATGTTCTTTAGATTCAAGTGGAGTAGAACATGAGCAAGTAGAAAACTGCAAGAATGATAAGACTCCTGCATTGTTTTTGAGAGATGGCTCTAATGTAATGCTGCCGATGTGTGGTTTTATTTTGCTGTCATATGAAAAGTCATCTTGTAACATTTTTGGAGAAGGAAATTGCTAGAAAACCCAGAGGTTGATTAAATCAATGACATGGAGTTTTCCAGAAACACAAATATTTGAACTGATCTGTGATCTGAAAAAAAACAAACAAACATTAAGTTAAGTGATAATGTCACTTAAAAGTATCAAATATCTCCTGTATATATCATCATCATCATCAATCATATTTGATTATTTTTTTACTTGAACTGAAATTCACAAATGAAGTATGATGCATATATTTTGTTAATTGTCTTTGGCAAGTGTGTGTTTTTTTTTTATAGAAACCATGATCATACAGCAAGCCCAGACAGAAAATGTTATGTGGAATTTATAAAAGAGCTGTGTAGCTCCTTGATTAACATCTTTTTTTTTTTCTTTTTAAATGGCCAGGCACTCTTTCAATGAATTGATCACGGTGCATTTTATTGACTCTGTGATATGGTAAAGCTTAAAATAAATTCACTCTACCATGACATGCTCAGTGAACTATTCAATGCTTGATTTGCTACTCATGTCTTGCAACAAAAAAACAAAACAAAACACAACAATAGACAGTGACTTGTTTGCATAGCAGTCAAATCATTGAATTCAGAAGCAGGTTGTAGATTGCCTGGAGCGGCGTGTACCGTTTAATTATTTCTGCAGCCAGGCATGGAGATGTATTTGCCTTTCTTGTCTTCTTCGTGTCATCTTTTTGTCTTAGATTATGTAACCAGTGGTCTTTGCGCTTGCAGTGTAACTGATATGTTTGGCTGCTGAACAATGATTGTGCTGCCAGACTGTAGAGGAGAGAACATTGTGTTTGTGGAGAATCTTCCTGTCTTGAATCATAAATTGGCTTGTAATTTTTTTTCTTTCATTTTCTTCTTTGCAATTCATTTTTTGACAACCATGCCAAAGTTCTGATGTTACAAGCTAGTCATCCACGTGAAACTGAGTTGAAATATTTGGAGAGAATCTACATTGTTTGAATTCAGATGGTAAGTAATCAGGATTACGTATTGGATTGTCTTGCACAGTATCCGGAATGGGTAATTACAGGGCATCGTCATACCGGGAACTATAACGCATATTTCAAGAATAGATTGTGTGTGACCCGTTGAAGATGGGCTGATTTTGCTACAACACGCATTTTCCATAGACACCTGCCCGAGTATACTCGGGACTACTAGTCTTCAATAGGTTAAGTGCTTACTCACATGGAAGTGAGTGCATTTATCTGCATTGTCTGTTGGTCTTTATGGGGTGATGTGAAATGATCAAGTGATTTTTGTTTGTTTTCTTATTTTGTTTGATATCCCTTGTTCCCTAAAGAATTTCCAGGGAGAAAGGGGTGCTGCTTGAGTGCCATGTGACATGCTTATTGTAGTGAGACAAAGTCATCATTGGGGATACATATTTATTGTTGACAGTTGCTCTATACTTACCCATTTCTTCTAGAGTGTGGTAATTCCCATAATGTTTCAAAGACATTAAAAAATGGTTCTGAGATATTCCTAGAGAAGACCATTTTGTACTTCCCTCTGCCTTGTACAGTCACCATTATGTTGAATGAATCAGTGATTGAATGAGTTTATGTCCAATGAAATGACTTCTATCTGAGCGGTCTGTAGCACAAAGTCATAAAAAAGGAGGAAAAACTTCTGGTGTGCTGATAAGAAATATTTTTAAAAAGATATGCAGGGTTTTAAGTTTTCTGTCAGCAAAAATGTCTGCAAAATATATCCTTGTCCAACCTAACTTCATTTTTTCATAGATTTACAAACTTGGCATTTTCTTGTTCTCGTAGTTCAACATGTTCTCATGACCTCTCAATATATTTTGATGTTGTACCCACATTAGCAAATTGTGCCATTTCAACAGAGCTATGTAACTTGGAATAATGGAGAAACACTTCCTTGAATGGAATGGGCCATGACACACAAAGTACAGTATGCCATTATTCTCTCTGAGAACTCCTAAGTCCATTGGGTGCGTATGTGTACATGGCATCGCCTTGGATACATCACATCTCCACGGAGATAGATAGCACATGGCAAGTAGATGGTCTTGTTCAAGGCAATGTCCAAACAAAAAGCTCCATTGTAATAAGTTTGATCTGACAGTGTATTGTTCACAGTCACAGCTCTAATATCATTTATGTCATCTGAGTAGATATGTGATAATTGTTCCTGAATCCATGTGAATAGATTTTCTTCCATTGAACAAAGATGGGATTATTACTTCTCATTACACCCAGGCAGTTAGGCTTGCTCATGGTGTTCAAAGAAAATCATTATTCCGTCTTGATGCCTGCATTGCAAACTTTTGAGAAATAAAATTCTTAATCAGGATGAGTAATTGGAGTCTCAAGATTATTTCATAGTTATGATTAATTTGTTCTCACTTGAGTGATGAGTTGGGACATAGACCGCATGAGGTGCTTTTCATAGCATGTTTTTGGACATGCAGACGGGTACACTATGGCATAATAGAAGGTCAACAAAACAGATAATGCTGACTCATGCATGTCAAGTAAAAAAACTCTTATAATAAGTGAAGTATGTACTTCTCTGACTTCAGTGTGTTTACATTCAAGTCTGAAAGTCTGAGATGTTAAAAACTGACAAATGAAATCCTCAATTAAGTTGATTTTTACCTAGCTCTGCCAAGGATGGAGGTTGTGTTTTCGTTGGCATTGGTTTGTTTGTTTGTTGGTTTGTTAATCTGTGTAGAAAATAACTCAAAAAGTTGTGTATGGATTTGAATGAAACTTGCAGGAAATATTGATAATGACACAAGAAGCAGATGATTAAATTTTGGTACTGATCTGGCAATTTTTATGGATTTTTGAAGGATTTCCATCTTTTGGCTGATAGGGTCAATGAACTTGGGAGTTCAAGTATACGTGCACTGCGCTCTAAAGCGCGTGCTCTGCTCGGGCAAGGCACTGCGCAGCTAGAAGCTGATGACGTAAACAAAGGGCTTCTATAAACTGGGAAATTTGGGGATTTTCAGCATGTGTGTATGGGTGGAAATGAGCTGCTTGTCTGAGGTTTGCGCTAGCTCTCCGAGTGCTTCTCTAGTTTTTCTTCTAACTTTTGCCTTGTTTATAGATATCTCTCTTTTGTCATTGATTCAGATTGATTCATGAGGGGACAAAAGTCATGTCTCATCCTGAGGCCATGGAAGTGATGACCTCTGGGTCAAGGGTCAACGACCCAGGTCAGGGTGATGGACAGCTGCTCTGTTGGGGCGGGGGCGAATTTGGACAGCACGGCCACAGTGGGAACGATGAGAACGTCGGCTCAGAGGGCGCCCTCGTTGACCAAGTGGAGAAGCTTGTCGGTCTGCATCGCATCAAGCACGTGGCCTGTGGGGCAAGCCATACAGCTGTAGTCACCGGTGAGAGCCAACAACACACTCGTTACATTTATGGGCTAAAAAAAGTTGCCGAATGGCATCATTACTTTTCTTCTACCAGTTTGGGAATGAAAAATTAGAGCCCCCTGTGGTTGAAATATCTGCACAGCCAGAATTGGATTCTGGATTTTTCTCTGTGGAACTGTATGATGGGCTCCAAATCATATGACAATATTTATCTTATGTAATTCCCAGAAGTATAGAACCTGTGATCATCAAAATGTTGATTATTCCAGTATGCATGTGAATGTGCCTGCAATCATTTCAATATCTTTATCATTATCAATTATCACTCCCTCCTCACTCTCTAAACTAGTTGTAAAATTTGATTATCTGCATCCTGCTGTATTCATAGCAGGATAAGAGGTTATTATAGTTTAACAAGAAGATATTAGTTCTTTGAATAGCCATATGCTTTTAAAAGTAATTTCTCCTCAAATGGAAGGGCAGTGTATAAAGATATTTTGTCTTGGCACATAGTAAGCATGTTTATGAATTCTTGATACTGCCTTCATACTTGAATAATCTTCTTATAATAATAATTTTTAGTATCTTTGATTTGTTAACCTGAGCATCCTTTTTTGTTGTTGTTGTTGTTGTTTTGTTTTTGTTTTTCTCGAAGCAGTATAGCAGAGAATCGATGATAGATATAAAGACCCAGCTCTGTATATTTACACAGCAAACATAGGACTGAATATGATACAGAACAAGATAAATGTGTGGCAGGTAGAAAGAGTAAATGACAAATTCTGGAGTTTTTGTATTATCATAATTGTTAATATATACATTCGGGTATACCGTTGTTGATATGAAACCGTTTTGAATAGTTCACCTACAGATCACTGCTCCTGCATAATAATACAACAACAGTTATATGCATTACTGTTCAGTTGGGGAGATAAGATGAGAAAGAGTGAATACTGTTTACACTCCTGTTTGGCAGTCTCCCCAGCAAACGTATTCTCACCATTATCATGCATCACCCCAAATTGACGTAGTTGTGAGATTCCTATGGGTTAGTTGACTGTTTTGCCGAAGATGTCAAGGTGTCCATATCAAAGCCAACCATCTCTGTCGTCAGCAATGCAAAATGAGGAATTCATTGATTTCTTCTTGGCATGAATAAAGGGAAGTGATCCCCATGACTGACAGATCTTTATCTCTGTGCATTCAAGTGAGTGATATATGGGAAGAAGAGTATTATACCCCAATCAATGCATACAGCTGCTTCAAACTCAAATCAATATATTATGTCAAGAGAGTGCTTGGCGTGGAGTAATCTATGCTAGAACCGTGCGACCCCTTAGTCCTGCCTTTGTCACCAAAGACATGTCATAGAGTATAGAATATATCAAACTCACAATGTCCTTCACTCTAAAAAATGAAAACATTTTAAATGCTGTCACTCCTCCAGCCTTCTTGTAAATATTACATTTATCACTCAAAATGTTTGATTTACCATTTCTTACATGATACTTCAAATTTTGAGTCATAAATTTAGCATTTTGAGTGTTTAATTGAACATTTAACAAAAGGTTGGAGGAGTCACAACATGTAAAATGTTGATTTGCCATTTCATTTTCCAGAGTGTTTGAATTAATGATGCCCCCACTTCCCATTTGAATGAGATATAAATGAGACAAAATATAGGAATACAAGAATATATTTCAAAGGTATGTCACTATATATTTCTGTACATGAGACAGATTGTTGTCTGCGTGGAAAGAACTGTGTTCATCAGAAATCAATATATTATTCAGCAAGCATTCATGCCAAAGTGGTGAGGAAAAAGAATGATATAGGTAAAGCCATTACATTGATTATAATGCCAAGGAGATTCAATACCACTATATCTAAATGACACTTGAATTGTTCACTTGCTTTTTTTCATTCTTTACTCAAATTTTGTTTAGTGATATAAAAATCATATTCACAGAGAAACATATACACATGAAAAAGAAATGATAGCAGCTGGTATTCTACTTATTAATGCTGCTTGATTTTTTGTCTTAGTGGAGTGTAGAGACACATATAGTTTACATTCTATTTGGAAAGTATTCATATTTTTTTCTAGTTTGTGGTATAATTCACATGTGCAGTCATTGCTTTACAATGAAAATTTGTATATCTCTCTCCCTCCGTCTTTTCCTATATCAGATAAAGATGAAATACTGACTTGGGGGAATGGCAACAGTGGACAGTAAGTAGAATTTTGGTCACGACTCCAAATGTTTATGTAGTAAAATCTTGCTACAGGCAAGATGGAACAGTGTTAAGAAATAAGTGGTGTTCCACTCTCTATAATCAAGGAATAAGTGAATGACAAGGTCTCATTAATTAAACTTATAGTTTCCCCTTTCCCCCTTCCTTCAATAGCTGGAACACATGATATTTAGGTACTATTACTGCATTTCTCTTGATTCAATGTCAGAAAAAGTATAAAAAAAAAACAACAACCTGCATCATTGATATTGAAGGTAGCTACCAATTCTTATATAAAAGGTAGCAGACCTTTGGGAAATTTACTTAGGAGCATAGACTCCTAAAGTAAATACTACAAGAAAAGTCATGTGGGACAACATAAAGTGACTTCTGTGATGAAAGTGTACAGAATTTAGATAATGCATCTAGTACAGTAGTATAATGAAAGTGTTGCTTGCTGAATGTTGGTCTTATAGTGATATTTGCATTAAATCAAGCATAGGCCTAATATGATTATGTTATCTTTAATATAAAAGAGCATTGCAAAATACAAATGGAGCACAGGTAGTTTAACTCTTTATGTGCCACGTTCGCATGTCCGACTCGGTCGACGGCGTGCCAACTTCGCATATTCTGCGCAAACACACAAACCCGCCCAAACCGCTCGATAAATCACCAAATGCCGCAATACAATGAAAGCGTGTCTCGCGTTTCCGTTCCTCTCACATATAGCTTGCATTTTATGTGGTGATTGACTGACAAATGGTGTTATGTACTGGATTTGCGCTTAAATTCTAAGTTTCTGTCACTGTTTTGTGTGCAGAAGGCATGCCTCTACAGTAAATTAGCTACTTGTCATTTGAAAGAAAAACTATCACAGATTTGTCAGACAATTTACATCAAAGCAAAGCTTTCCATTTTCTCTACATTTTAATCACTATAAGTCGAGCTAAACAGAAATCTGTAGAAGTAACATAGATGTGAAAAACAGAATGTTTTCTCAAAGCATGAAAACGGTGATGTCTCAGAATAATGTGGCACACAGGGGGTTTCCACCATGGCACATGAAGAGTTAAACTATGATTCGACAGGCTTTCAAGTGTTCCTACTTTTCCTACTTTTTCCTACTTTTTTACTGCTTGTCCTACTTTTCCTTCTTTTTGCTCAAAATCCTACTTTTTCCTACTTTTTCCTACTTTTTTGGTGAAAAAACCCGCAAAAAAAATGTGCAAGGCTACTTGAATAGTTGATATTCAGAAATAATGAGTAGACTCTAGTTGCAGATTCTTACCAATGGGGAGAGCCTCTATCTTCAACATGAAAGAGGGACAACACAATCCAATCAACCACAAGACTGCTGCCAGCCTCAGCTTTTGCTCCTGTGAAGACCTTTATGTGGTTGATACCACTGATATTGCAGCCTAGGACTTGGAGCAGTGCTGAACCGGCTCTCATCATCGGTCATAATTACCAGGTAAGCTTGCCATACACTTAAAAGTAGAATTTGACATCAAATCAGATAAACAGAGAGAAATGTGTAATTAACAGATCCCACAAATTGTGAACAAGGAATGAGAACAACAGTAATTTCTTAGCCATCTTGAAAGATAAAGACTAATAGGAGAGCTGAAACCTCTTTATGGACAATCTTAAAAGTTGATGGCTTTTTACATCTTACAAGTATTGTATCACAGGTAAGACATACATTACCTCGAAGAAATTAGAAGAAAGCAGGTGATGGAGGAACTTCAAGGAAAACAAACACAAAAACAATTTCACTATCATTTAAAGATTGATTGAAGTTGAAACCATGAGACATTGAAGTCCACTTCCTGAAGACACAGAACTATCAGGAATATAGAGAGAGAAAAGCCATATGAAGCATACCTGAAAAAAACCCAAACAAGCAGGAAAGCTAATGAATGTGAATTCCACAAAGAAGAGCAAGTGTGTGAATGTTTTAAATTGAACCGCCAAGAACAGTTTGTTAAGTTTGGAGGAAGCAACTTGCAGAAAAATTAGAAGCCATGACAACTTTTTATTCCACAGATCTTGCAAATTTTAGTTGAGGCTGAACATCTTTTTATTATCCAGCTAGTTAGAACAAGATGCAAGAAAATGGTAGAACAGAAATCCCTTAATGAAAGTGGTTTTAAGTGTGATGGATCGTTTGAAGTGACATACCCAAAATATTGAACCATGTGAAAGAGTCTTGGTAAAATGTGAGACAAGGAAACTTCTTAAAGAAGAAAAAAGTGAATGGATGGATGTGTAACATGTAAGTTGTGTCAACATACAAAGCTGTAAGTTGAAGGTGAAAACCAAAAGAACAATGGAGAATATCAAAATTGAAAGGACACAAATACACTCTATTTAAGGGGGATGAGAACTGCATGGTAAATATACAGATCATCTAGTGTGTATTTGCTTAAATGACCAAAACAGTTTGTTAATTGGAATTTTCTGAGAAATCAGAGAAGCTGGCAAGGACTTAAATGATAATGACAGTCCCTGTTTATTCCCTTGATCTTGTAAAGAGTAGTTTATAAAATTGACAACTGAAATACTGAGCCAGCAAAATATCTGGAGAATGAAAAGCAGAACCTCAACCTTGTAAAATTTCAAAGGCTGAAGGATATGATATTCTCAAAATTATATGAAGAAATTTGATTTCAAGAATATTGAATGAGCTTAAAAGTGCCTGGAATGATATTGCAAAATGGAGAAACTTCCTAAAAAGATCAAACAGCTGTATGTATATTCAACAAAAAGGGTCATGATGAGCTGAAAAGAAGTTGAATGTAAAGAATTATTAACTATCTGCGGTGAATTTGGCAGAAATTGCAAACAGTAAGAAGTCATTGGAAAGTACAGAATATGATAAGTTTCTACCATTCTTTCTAGATTAACAAATGTAAGTTCATTCAAGAATACATGGAATATTACAGAACACCAAAGAAATGAAAACTGATTTATATTCATTATCTACAGAAAATTATCAAAAATAGTCATTTTTGCTACCTATAAAGTCAGTAAGACTACAGACAATAAGAAACAAAAAGCAGATGTGCATATATGCTCCTCACTTTTGTAAAGTGGAGTCATTTGGTTATATTTAGTCTTCTGTTACTCTACATGTGACAATACTACATTTCCCTGATTGATACTGAAAAGTAAAGTATTTGATTTTTTTTTCTCTGTCTCTTTGGATGTTTTGTGTACTATTGGTTAAAGTGTTGCAAATTGAGCTTGCCTTTAATATGCTTCCATCTATATCATATGATAATACCAAGATAATCTGTACCTCTGGAAATTCAGTGGTGGACACTGTGCCATGAACTCACAGTATATGAGTGTGTAGATTTGTACTGGGCCAGGATTTGCAAAAATAAAGATGTTAATGCATTGGTAGGTATAATTTCACTTCGTAAGGCCTCACTGTCATGAGACAATCCATTCTTCATGCATGTCTTGCCAGAAATTATGATAACACATGCTCTCAGAGACTAATACTGACTGCTACATATAAGTAGTTTAAATTCTCCTGTTATTTTAAAATGTTTGAACACATGTTACGTGCTTACATGGATTTGAAATTAAAGGTCTCTTGGAAAGTTAATCTATTGCTTATCTCATGGTCATTCAGCAAGAACTTGAAAGCATAGTGGTCTTGAGCATTACTTGAATAGCTTTATCAAACATCCTTATTTCCAGTCTTCTTCGCACTTTGAAGTGAAACATATCTTCACAACTTTAAATGAATGGAGATAAAAGTGTCATCTTTTTATTATTGATTGTGTCAAATATCCGTATTTCCACTCTTTTCCACATTTTGAAATGAAGCACATGTCTTCACAACTTCAAAACATTCAAATAACTGTAGATAAAAGATGTCATCTTTTAATTATGGAAGTGTACAACATACCTTTGGCATTAGTGTATAACTTACACATCATGGAATGTTTATGACATATTTTGTGGGATGATAAGATTATGTGACCGTGCAACACAAAACCAACAATAAGTCTTACACACTAATTTTGTGTTAGGACTGAAAATAGGTGATATGGGCCAACCCAGCCAATCTTGAGTTTTTCTTATTTTCTGAAAGAGCAAGTCTTCTTCTATATTATACTAAAGTATGGGATCATAAAACGAAAAGGAAATTGTGTTTATAGCAATCTTTTTCTGGAACACTTTTTTGGTAGAATAGTGTGATTAGGTGTTTCTCATAGAGTTCTCTTTTCACCAAACTGTCCATACTCTTAACTTTCAACTCCAATAACTTTAGGAAGGATGATGCTACTACTCTGAAAGTTGGCATTGATCATCTACAGAATGTGTTAATAAAGCATGCAAAGCTTAATCTGTTAATCTCTTCATTGTTGCTGCTCCATCGGTTAACATCCTGTTATTTGTTCCATTCATTGCAGAGCTAGCACTGCTTGATAAAGACTAAGCGCTTGAATAGACGCTATACTTCAGAGCCCCTTTACTCAGTTCACATTTTCCAGAGTATGTGCTTCATTCCAGTATTAGGATAGGTTAGGAGAGTCCAGTTATATCGAGTTATACATCATTTTTGTGCTTAAAGTTTGCTCTTTTAAAATCTTCTCTTAACTAAAAATCCATGTCTAGCGACTTTTGTTGGTGTTGCGATGCAGGGTCACAATGGTAGGTGTTCATGTCAATCACAGAATGATGTCTTTTCTATGCAAGTATTAAAGCCCCCGTTCCACTATGCCGTTCTCGCTACGATTTGACAATTTTCTCAGGTCGGGAAGGATCGGGTAAAACCTGAGCCGATCTGGACACAGTACGATGTTAGAACGCTCTAAGTACGCTGCAGTTACGACTACCAAGTGCTTGCTACGCTCTTACTACGATGATCGGGAATTAGACATTGCGATCTCTGCTGCTGCCGGTACGCTTTAGAACGATGTAGCTACGCTGTTAGTGCGATGTTGCCGATGTTATCCGATCAATGCACGCTGTATCTACGCTCTGAACGATCTATACGATCTTATCACGCTGTTACCCCGTTCAGAGAGCTGAAAAGTGCCCGATGTGCCCCGATGTACCCCGATTCGACTGTGGGTCAGCAGTCAGTCAACTTATTAGCATGCAGAACCGAAGAAATATACTGTGGACCTCGAAGATTCATTCTTCTTTTTTTACTTTTGATTTTCAAAGTTGTTGTTGCTTCGTTGTTCTCACTACTCTTTCTTCATCAGCGAGCCCGTGCTTCTGTGCCTCCAGTGCCCTGGTTATGACCCATCATTCCCCTCTCCTCTCCCCTCCTCCCCCCCCCCCCCTTGTCCACCTTGGACTTGCTACCTTCTTCACTACTATATCTTTCTATCCTCTCATCAATTTTTTCCTTACAAGAGAGCCGCCATGTGTTTGTTAATGTGCGTCCGTATGTGTGCATGTATGTGTGTATTACTCTGTCTGTCTTTTTTTTTTTTTGCTACCGCTTAGAGCTCTTAGGGAAGTTTGTTGTTGTTGTATTTTGCAATTATATATTTTTCTCTATGAGGGGACTGCATTCTAATACTACAAGCTCTGCTTTTTAGCAGTCCCCTCCATTTCCAGCAATATTTTGTATGCATTTACCACAGTGACGTAACTGTTATTTGTATCTCTGTTAATAATTTGCCTGTATCTCTTTTACAATGTTATTCTGTTCATCGCATTGTGGTACTGATTTCATGACGTCTGTGTATATGAGCGTTTCTTTGTATTTTTTATTATTTGTTTGTTGGAAGTGAAATAAATCAACTTGAACTTGAACTTGAAGAGCCTCCTCAACTCACGGTTCTTTTGCAGCAATGCATTGTATAAACAAAGACGTGCTGATTTTTCAAAGGATTTTTCTTGATGTCCTTGCTTTTATAGTCCGTCTTCCTCCAGTTGTAGATGATTTCATATTCTTCAAAATTCTGCTATGTCCTCTTCCTCCTCTTTCAGCATCACGTGCAGTCTCTCTTTCTTCGCCCTTTGGGTAGCTGCTTCGCGGCTTTCTTCTCTTCTTTTTCTTCATCTCTTCTTCTTCTTCGAAAATTACAGCTAAATTACTTCCCGTTCTTGTGCCGATGTTACTACGCTCAGAAAGACCTTGTTACGCTCATCCCGCTGCGTTTACGCCGTCATTACGCTCTCCCCGCTGCGTTTACGCTGTCACTACGCTCTCCCCGCTTGCCGTACGATTAAAAATATGTCAATTTTGATCGGGGAGATCGGGAAGAAATTTTGAACCGGTTCAAAATTTCTTCCCGATCTGAAAAACTGCCCGCTCCAACCCCGACCTCTACACGCTGCTGCTACGATGCTTCCGATCCCCGTACGCTTTTGCCGCTCTCTCCCGATCTGCTAGATCGGGACAGATCGGGGTCCAAATCGTGATAGTGGAACGGGGGCTTAAAGTAAGTGATCAAGATTCATATTGCCTGTACGATTGAACAAGCATTTCTGTTTGTTTCCTGACATTGTTATAAGGAATGTCTGCCTTTGTTGTATTTTTCAGGCTCTCCCAGGAGCAAAAGTGAGGCTGAGGCAGCAGGGTTGTGAGTACAAATTAAGATTTACATGTAACATCAAGGGTTCTGGTGAGTCTCGACGAAAACTACTCCAAATTGCCTGCACATGTCCTGATTTATTCGTACTTTTTTTCTCAAATGTCCTACTTTTTCCCTCTCATGTCCTACTTTTTCCTACTTTTTAGCTCACCTGAGCCAAAGGCTCAAGTGAGCTATTGCGATCGCCCTTCGTCCGGCGTCCGTCGTGCGTCGTGCGTCGTCCGTCGTCCGTCGTCCGTCGTCCGTCGTCCGTCGTCCGTCGTGCGTCGTGCGTCGTGCGTAAACTTTTTACATTTTCATCTTCTTCTTGAAAACCCCATGACCGATTTTCATCAAACTTGGCAGGTAGCATCCCTAGGGGGTTAGGAACTCAATTTGTTAAAATGGGCACCATGCCCCACCCAGGGGGCCTCCAGGGGGGCCCAAACCCCCCAAAATTAAGGAATCTGTAAAAATCTTCTTCTCCAGAACCAGAAGTGATAGAGCTAAGTTAATACTATGACTTAGTACATTGATGACTGTAGTTTCAAGTTTGTTCATGGCAGAATCAGGGGTGCCCCCCTTGGGACCCAGGGGAGGGGGGTGGGGGAGGGTTCTAATGGGGCCTAAATTGTACATTTTCATCTTCTTCTTGAGAACTCCATGACCCATTTTCACCAAACTTGGCTGGTAGCATCCCTAGGGGGTTAGGAACTCCATTTGTTAAAATGGGCACCATGACCCACCCAGGGGGCCCCCAGGGGGCCCAAACCCCCCAAAATTAAGGAATCCGCAAAAATCTTCTTCTCTAGAACCAGAAGTGATAGAGCTAGGTTAATACTATGAGTTAGCACATTGATGACTGTAGTTTCAAGTTTGTTCATGGCAGAATCAGGGGTGCCCCCCCTTGGGACCCGGGGGGGGGGGGGGGGGGGGGTGGGGGGGGGGGGGTGAGGAGGGGTCCTAATGGGGCCTAAATTGTACATTTTTATCTTCTTCTTGAGAACCCCATGACCCATTTTCACCAAACTTGGCAGGTAGCATCCCTTGGGGTTAGGATCTCAATTTGTTAAAATAGGCACCATGCCCCGCCCAGGGGGCCCCCAGGGGGCCCAAACCCCCCAAATGAAGGAATCTTTAAAAATCTTCTCTAGAATCAGAAGTTATAGAGCTGAGATAATACTATGAGTGAGTACATTAATGACTGTAGTTTCAAGTTTGTTCATAGGAGATCCAGGGGTGCCCCTCTTGGGGGTAGGGGGGGGGGGTGGTTGGAAGGGTCCAAATGGGGGCCTGAATTGTACATTTTCATCTTCTTCCTGAAAACCTCATGATGGATTTTTGTCAAACTTGGCAGGTAGCATCCCTAGGTGGTCAGGATCTCAATTTATCAAACTGGGCACCATGCCCCACCCAGAGGGCCCCAGGGGGCCCCAATTCCCCCAAATTAAGGAATCTTGAAAAAATTGGGCCCTTATTGTACATTTTCATCTTCCACTTGAGAATGCCTCGTCAAATTTTGGTAGAGCTGTGAATAATTTAGATTAGTGACTGCGTGAAAGGTGAACTTGCGATACTCAGGTGAGCGCTAGACCCGCGGGTCTCTTGTTTAGAGATTATGTTCCTACTTTATTCCTACTTTTTTACATTATCCCGCTTGAAAGCCTGTATGAATGTATACATTATGTGTATACAGAGATCCCTTGTATATTTGTTTGCAATATTAACTTATTTCATGTATTGATTTTTTTTTTTTTTTTTGGGTGGGGGGAAGAGAGGTTTTCTGGCACTCTATTAAGCCTTCAAAATCTAATACTTGTGATTGATATAAATATGTATATGTATGTGTAGGTTGGGCTGTGGTGAGAAGGTGACACATACCACCCCTCAGAGGCTCAAGCTGGCCCAACATGACTCCGTGGTGGCGGGCGTGGTCTGTGGTAGCAGGCACACCGTGGTGTGGCTGGAGAACGGCCGTGCCTACAGCTGCGGGAACAACTTCTACGCCCAGCTGGGCTACGACTTCCGCATCAAGAACTACAAGGAGAACCAGGTGGGTGATGTGAGCCAGATCCAACATTTCCAATTTTTCAGCCTGGTCTGCAATCCCAGCAGTCCTGTGTTGGATTCGCGACTTCCTCAGCATTTCGAATGGACTGCAACATTTGCATGGTTCACCAGTCTCTTCGCAACATAAGAGAATAATAATTATACATTTTCATGTTTCAATTTAACAAATGGAAATGGTAATAATACAGCAATTACCAAAGAAGAAAATGGAAATACATTTCATCTAAAATAAAACATATTCCCCAAAACAACAACTACAACACATACACACACACACACACACACACCCACACAAATACGACATACACAGAAGTATAGTATAATCTGAGAAAATGGACAAAGCATCCAAGACCTATGTGTTTAGTTGCAAAGATTTCAAAATCAAATGGGGAGCACTTCTAAACAATTGGAGACAATGAGGCTATTCAATGAATGCATGGCAGATGCATTGTTTGATAAATGTAGGGGCAGACACAACACTTGCTCTATGTAAGTATACACAAGTACAGGAATTCTTGAAGATAAATGTTCAGTAACAATGCAGTGCACATCGTTTCATGTCTAGAGCATTTAAGAGCCTATCACAAGTCAAGAGAGAGAAAAAAAATCCAAAAGTAGATAATTGATGTCTCAGCTTTCTATTCTTCCTGAAAAGATTACGCATTCAAGAAATGAAAGAAGTTGATACTTTGATCCCATTCAGTAGGGTAATCCAGACGTGTAATTACCACACTTCTCTGATAAGATAATTTCTTCAAATCGACTGTATAGTCAATATGATGAATGGTCCCAAAGAAAGATGAAAAAAACTGTATTGTCAAGATGGAAATGTGAAAGAAAAACATGACATAATATCTTGAAGGTTCAGATATATACTTGTGGGCATAGTTTTTAATAGGGTGTGAAGTGGATTGGCTTTGTAACTAAGACAGTGACATTTTTTTTCCCAAACTACATGAGCAACTGAATATTAACTGTTTCCATTTTCGGCCCACACAGAACAGTGAACAATGATGTAAAATTTTACAACAGAACACCTGTGAAGGTTAGTAGTTACATGTTCCACCCATTTTGTGGGATACAGTACAAGTGCAAGAATGGCATATGGAGTTCTAATCATGCAATTTATGTGGAGAGATTGCACTCAATTTTACAAAGATTATTTAAAGCAGGGGCAGACCTAGGAATTCCATAAAGGGGGGTGCAAAAAATATTTCTGGTGCTACTTCTGGGTTTCATTTTATCTTCTTCTTTTTATTTCTTTTGTTTTAACAAAGAATAAAGAGGGGTTGCGTGTCCGGTGCGCCCCCTCTGGATCTGCCACTGTAAAGGATAATCATTCTACCAACAACTGTATACTAAAAATGAATCATTAAATCCCCTCCTACTGCTTACAATGAATATTCTAAAGAGTAATAGTTTGATAGCATGAGCTTGTAGAAGAATTTACCTCAAATTTGCATGTGGAGTCAGTAAATACAGAAATATTAGTAGTACACATCAGTGAAGTTTGAGGAATATCAGGCAATGTGTTCAAAAGTTATAGAATGTAAGTTTTTTTGTAAGGCAAATCCAGATGCAATGTATTAGTATGTGGGTAAGGTTGAAAATTATTTTATATGAAAATAGATTGTAATATGTTGATGCTTTTGAGTGTTTATGGAGCAAATTATATCCATCTCTTGTATACTATTAGTAGCGGGTTGTGATACTTCCTATGTTTCTATTTTCCCTTTAATGGGTCCATCGAACAGTTAAAGACAAAAGATTTATTTTGGTATTCCACTGAGAATTTTCAGACTCTATTATGTGGAATAAGGTTTTATATGAACCTCTCCTCACTAAAAAACAAACAAACAAACAAACAAAAATGATAATACAAAGTAATCTTTTCTCGTTCTCTCTTTTTATTTATTTTCTTTTAATGCCACACCAGTGTGCTTGAGGGAAATATAAATCTGTCAAATCATACCCAGATATATTGGCCCTGTTGCCTCAAAAAACTTTCTGACATAGTATCCCAGAATAGTACTCGACTGCCGTTAAAGGAAAATATATAGAAATCAGCTGACTGGCTCCGAGTAAGGTTGCTTGGCTGACTCTGTTTAGTTCTATTAACCCTTTTGCCACTGAAGATTCTGTACATAATGGCCTATTGCTCCCTGGAAGGTACAGCAATATTACTCTCATTTTGACAACTTTCTAAATTATGCAAAATAGCTCACAACATGTTTATTTTTGTCTATTGTAAGTTATGTTTATTTGAAAGCCTATTATTTAAGACTTTTCCATGAAACTTATGTGTCACAGAAGTAATTCTGACCATAATGTACTTTTGTTGACTTTTGACCTCATTCAAGTTACATTGTAATATATTTTATATGAAAACACAAAAAATGGTAAAGCATTCAACTATAAAACAGCAGACGGGCGGTTTTGGGCATTGTAAGGAGTAATAATATGGGCGGTTTCGGGCGGTTTAGTGACGAGTGGTTTAAAGATAGACCCTTGTGCAGCAGGGATCCATTCTGGCTCAAGATATCAACTCTGTGTAGCCAGATACTGAAGGTTAATAGCACTATGTTCCAAACAATTATTTCCAAGCGAGAAAGTTGCATCCCAATTTTTCAGGGACGGCCTCACTTCCCCATGTTTCAACGAGAACACATCACCTAAAATTATTTGATTTCTCATCTCTGTCTTACTGTATCAATCAGAACTCTCCCCCCCCCCCCCAAGTTTTGTTATCACTCTTTGGTATTGCTCACAAGTGTTTGTATTGCCTGAGTTGAAGTGTGGGTTTTGCACTTGATAACAGAAGTGTATTGCCTGTGTACGATTAACAGTGAGCATTGCTACACTGCCAAGTAGCAGTGATTAATGAAACATTATAATCTTAGGCTAATGTCTGTGTCAGTTAAGTTTAAGTAGTAGTTCGCCAAAGATTTATGAGTGGTAAATCAAATGGGAATCCAAATGCTACATAAGTTTATTCATTTCTTCTATGCAATGCTAAAGTCTTCTAGCATTGATAGTGTTACAGGAAAGGCTTCTTTTTTTTGTGGGGGGATGCTTTTGACAGCCACAAGTTTGCCTTTCATTTTCCATTTGTATCTTCCTGAAAGAAATTTTACTTGCTAATTTTGTTGTTTGACATTACTGCTATTCAAAGTATTTGTCCTGTAATTGTTGGTATCCTGTGGATGCTGTCTTTTTCATAATAGGGTGTGATAATTAAGTCTAAATTCACTTCAAAGATGTTGGTATTGATACACACTGCTGTCAAATGAGTTTCTTTTAATATTTCTGAAGAAGCCTCAATTAATGTTTTTGCTCATATCTATTAATTCCTGCTATCAGAGTAGCAGTCCTTCAGGTGTAAAGTCTATATAAGAAAGAATAATATAAACTGTAGTTTAGATTGAAAATTGCTTGGAAAAAAATTAATTGGATGGGTGGTAGTATATTTTTCTAGACAAGAAGTTGGTAGAGGTAATGAAGCAATCAAGATTTTCCTTGGCAGGTCATGAAGGAACGACTCATAGACCAAGTGGCCGGAAGAGAGCGCCCCCTGGAGGTATAGACAGGAGAAGTGTTCACATCACTTTGCCAATCTGTAAAGAAAAGCATCCCACAAAAGTGCACGCCTAGTTAGACACACCCCTATAGCAAACCAAAGAGACACTGCCATCCGTAAGGCCTGCACCCCTGCCGCACCCCCAAGATGTGGTACATTAATTCCACCATCATTCCCCTCTGCACCAAACACAAAAGCAAACAAAGACAACAAACAAACATGTAAACAACCCCGAAGCTCATCAAATGCCAGGTTGTTGTATGAGCATGTAACAATGTGCATCTTATCTAAAGCCCCAATCATTCAAAGTAAAAATAATGAATTTTTCTTTTATTTTGCCAATGCATTATCTAGTCTTTATACTACAGTTATTAATCTCTGAAAATGCTCGAAAGCTGTGAAGATATAAATTATTAAAGTAATTATATATTTGCAGAATTGTTATTGGCTTTGCAATGTGGCATTTTGCTTTCCATTCATGACAGATTCAAGGCAAAAGATTGCAGGTGAAAACATATGCTTCTTTTCCTATTGTATATAACATAACATTCTTACCCCATCATTGGATAATATTTTTGCTAAAACCTCTGTAGATTGCATTTTTTGGATCTCTTGAACTTTGTATATCTTTTGGTTGCTACAATGGCTGATATATCTGTAACAAAAAAAAAGAAGAAAAAAAAAAGATCATCGGTCAGATTTGAAATCAACAGTTGGAGAGATCATATTATTTAATTTTTGTGACACACAGAAGATTGAAGGAAGCATTATGTAAGGTTAATCCTCATTTCTGTATGGCAAACGTGAAATCAATTCATTGCTGCCTGTGGAATATAACAAAATCTTCATTGAAGCCACACAGTTTTGAAGAGATGACATCAACATTTGATTTCATTGCTTTGTGGCTTTGTCAGGACCAATGTGAAATTGATGACAAATGATTATTTTTTTTTTCATTGACTTTCACCCGGATAATGTGGATTTTATTTGCAATGCTGCTCTGTGTTACATCATTTTTACACATCATATTCACCTGATACTAACATTGATTTGACTTGGCATCATTCATGCTACTAATAATTCCATCATGTTTCATTTTTGTTGTTCCATTCTCCTGTCGTATTCATGTCATGGTTGTTTTACCAGTACTTGCTTCCAGTTCATGAAACCAGTCCTAAATAATGGAAGGGCTCGAAAAAACAACAACAACAAACAACCCCCCCCCAAAAAAAAAAAAAAAAGGGGGGAAAAAATCAAATCAATACAGAATATCAGAGACTCCAACCCAAAGCACCTTCTGATCTGGAGATTCTCCCGCCTGAGACCCCTAGCAAACGGGAGACCCCAAATTGATGTGTGCAAAGCGCGAAGTTCCTAGGGTTCTAGATGCTCTCTGGTGCTATCTAAGGCTTATTTTTTCAGCATACAATAGCAATAAGTAAGAAATCCTTTCCAACGGGAGACACAGAGCCAGGGCGGGAGAAATTAAATATTAAGCAGGAGAACGGGAGATTCTGCAAAAATGGGTTTTCGGCAGGAGATCTCCCATCGAAAACGGGAGAGTTGGAGTCTCTGGAATATATCCCCCTGCAATGATGAAAGCTCATATTATTTTTATGTCATAACTCTGTACAAGATAGAAATGTTTGCTACACAGCCCTAAATGCTTTGAATGAGGTATGTGTGTGAAACGGTATTGAAATATAAAATGTGAGTTTTACACTGCTACTTCTACACTGCTACTTTTACACTGCCAGGACTAACAGTTGCCACCTTAAGTGGAATAGTATTGATTGTTTACAGTTGGTATAGGCAGCATGCAATTAGATATTTTTTTCTAAAAGTTTCAGTTTGCATATTTTTTATTGGTGCTATTACCAAATGAATGGATGCACCATATGAATACATATAATCCTGCTTTTCTAACTTTTAAGACTCCACATGGCTCAACTTCAGTTTGCGACCCATCACCACGTAATTCTGATAACTTACTGACATTGAATCTGAATAAACAGAACTTCATTATGAGGTGATGATTTGTCTGGGAAGTAAGAAATTTTAGTATTTTCTTAACTGAAAAAAAAAGGTATAGTATTATTACTAGCTCAAATTTCAAAATTCAAGGATGTTTTAAAGTGTAGATCTTTTTTGTCTTTATAAAGAATGTTACCATGATGTTTCAAATAAACCTAGTTTAACACTGAAATCATGCAATCGTACATCCATCTAAATTTCACAGTTGATTGTCTCAAAACTATGTTGATCTGTTTGTAGGCTTTCCTAGTTTTTTTTTCATTTATTTATGTAGTTTGTTTGTTTGTTTGTTTGTTTGTTTGTTTTTTTTTGGGGGGGGGGGAGTGGTGGGGTATGCGTGTGTGGGTAGTAGGTGTAAGGATGTATAGTTGGACAAATTATTGCATAGCATCAAGCGATTTTAGAAATTCCAATATGAATGATTGTTTAATTTTTGGAGAAAATATCAAGTTTTTTTTTTCTTGAGTGGCATCATATATTCTGGGCATCAGCTTTGCAATTTTTTTGTAATTTACCTCAGTATATCAGCAGGATGGCAATATTTCATTGAAAGTAATTTTTAATCACTAGCTTTAAATGTATTGTATATATTTACTATGTTGATATATGCATGTTTCCTCTTATTGTATATTAGAGTTGTTGTTTGTTAATGTGTGAGTTATATTTAGCCACATATGGTTGTGTTTACTAACATACTGTTTGGTAAAATTAAAAAAAAAAAAACTATATGTGGGCATTCTCACAAATTTATGGTGGTTGATATTAATTTCATCATCAGGTTGGTGCCTTGCTTGTTATAGCATTGATGATTTGGGCTCTGCTTGTGCAGTAATTGATCAATACAAAAATAGTTTGCAAAGTAAACACTAAGAAACTGAAACTTTTTTTTTAAGATTATGAACATATCAAAGGAGATAAAAGGCACTGTAATTATTGGTTACTCAAATTCTGGACTGAAGTGTGCAGACTTGTACTTTGATGGTTTTGTAGCTCACCACAATTCAACAAAGTTAGATACTGTGGACACCATCGACTTGAGATTTTGTCATACCATAATAAGTCAATAATTAACATTTTACTGAATATCTACGAGTTTAAAGAAATGCCACCGTAGAAACACACATCACACAGATGAAATGCTGTCTCTAACTTACACTGACAGTCGAGACCATGTTCAAATTATATTGAAGTTAGATAAACAGGTTTGCATCATACAGAGCAGTGAAGTTTGATTTATTTGGATAAAAAATTACAAAATCATGTAATTCTAAGATAACGGCAATGCTGTGTAGTGATATGAATGACCTCTCATCACTGCCAGCATGATAGCCAGTCACTGGTTATGATTTTTGGAGGAAAAAAAAGGGGAATATAGCATCACCACTAGCGAAGTGTGGGATTTATCTGTCATCCTCAACCCACATTACTGAACACTCAGTGTACAACAGCATTGAAAGATTGGTGATATTTTGTGATGATGGATATATAATGTTCAGTTTGTTGATGATTTAAGTGATATTTGAGGTTACAGGTAGATGCTCAACCTCAATGATGATGACAAAACATTGCTCTTGTCTAACAGTAATTAAACAGTGGGTATTAGGATATAAAGCTGGACATTACTACACTTGTACTGTAATTTCCAACCCTATATGAACTCTGGGAATATATGAAGTGCTGGTCAATCCATAAATCACTTGGGACATTTTGTACTAGAAACATAGTGAAAGAGTTCCCCTCCCCCCCCCCCCCCCCCCGCTATCTTTGGCAGTAAAGTTAATACACAGTGTAAAAGAGATAGAAAAAATACATTTCTGTTACCATAGTGATTGCCTTTCCATTTAACCATGGAGATGTTTGTACTAAATTCCCTGTGAAAACTTCCAATTTTCCACCTTTTATCACAAGGGATGATATGACACTCAAACACGTAGAATGTGCTGTGAGTCACTCAGCACATCACTTATTCACTACCAACAACTCAGCACATTTTCTATTTATTTGTAAACTAAGTCAATTATTTAAAATTTGTCTGCTTTTGAGTAGAGCAATTATAATTACACAACATAGTTAAAAATGTGCTGGATACAGTATTGAATTTTCTTAAATGTTATGTTGCAATTTGAAAGATATTCAAAGATATCATTGTAGACTATGGCACCTTTGAAAGGAAATGGAAAAAGACATTTACAAACAAAGGACCTCAATGATTTTCTTAAAGTGGCTTCATGTACTTTATTTTCTGTGGCAATCATACGAATTATAATACATAAAATCAATGTATAGGTGTATATATACATACATGTATAAATATATATATTCTAGTGGTATATATCAAACATAGAGGATCAATTGACTTCTTACTTTAATTTTTCTCCAGGGTGAAGTGGAAAAATTGTTGTAAGAATTTTTTATCTTGAATAGTGCTGTTATATGGCAGGCAAAATGCCCAGCTATTCTTGTGTAATTTTTGCTAGTGTTACTAATCTGTTTCCATGTTGATGAGGCATACACCCCTCCCTTGCAGATATCCCTAAACATATTTGTCCAAATGGTCAATGCAAGTAGACAAAATGGCATTTTATATTGCACAAAAAACGTTCAATTCTTTTCTTCTTTTTTTCATTATTTTTCAGTGGCAAGGGAAAAAGTAGGCTGTTTCAAGTTATGCTTTTTCAGAGCTCTGAAGTGTTCTGAAAAAGGTCCGATGTCTCATGTTCTATTGGGAGTGCAAAAGAAATATGTTGTTGGAAGTTGCCTTCATAAGTTGTCCTGAGTAGCCACATCAAATAAATGCTACTATAGTGGCCACTTGACAACTTAAATGCACAGACTATCATGATCAGGGCTTGACATTTGTGGTGGCCCGGGGCCACTAAAAATTGGTGTCGGACCACCAAATTTGTCTTTTGGTGGCCCAATCAGGCAACAAGTATTCCAAGTGGACTGTTACTTTTGCTTTAATTTCGGACCACCAAAATTTCAGATGTATGAGTTCAGACAAAAAAGTTAGTGTTAAGCCCTGTCATAATATATGATTAGGTCGATCCCCTCCAAGCACTCTACACATACCATGAACAACATTTGAAAAAAAAAAAAAAATTAACAAATGTCACTTTGAAATATTCTTCTGTTGCTTTCTCAGCATAAACCATGTAAGACAACTGCAGTAATTTGTAGCTTAAAGCTACACTACTCTATCAAGCCATCTGAGAGCAGTGCTGCATTTAAAAAATACAAATCCTCTTTTCTCATTGGCAGGTCCTGCCCCACCTCCTGCGTCCCATCATGCATCGGAAGGTCACCCAGGTCGCCTGCGGGGAGAAGTTCACTCTGTTCCTCTTCGATACAGGTCATGTGGCTGGCTGTGGGTGAGAAACATTGTTGCAAAGAACTTCCTTTCTTCCTTGAATAACACCCCTTTTATTTGGTTTTTCTTTATCAATACATCATGCAATACATTATCCTATCTATTGAAAAGTAAAAATCACATCAAATATGTGGAGATTGACATGTAGAATATTGTGTATGTTTAAGTCATTAGAATTCTACATCTAGCATAGTGTTCTGTCTTCTTAATGTTTCTTGTATGACCATATGGGAGAATGTCCAAACAAGTTTTTTTAATTTCTGCTTGCTCTTACTATCTGTCAGATACTGTACATGCCATGTGTTAAGCGAGTCTAATTTTTCATGAATCGGGACTTCCTGACAATTTCAAGAATGGTTAAATTTGCGAGTGTGGAATACAGCACTGAACGGAGAAATGTATGCAGGCACATCAGATTCAGGTTGGGATCAGAGATAATATGTGACCCGCTACAACAAAAGGATCCAAAAGTCGGGGGAGAACAATTTTCTGAAAATGGCATGATATTATTCCCATACTCTTCTACTTTAATTTCATATATAGCACAACTCATAAAAGTACTCTGTTGCGGAAATATCGATGATTTTATCAGCCCATGTCAAGTGGTTGAGGAAATCAGAGTTTCGAGAAAAACGCCTTCAAAGTTGTCCTTCCGACGCTATCGTGGTCATGGGGAGGCGAGACAGTTTTCACCGCTTGACAATAGAAGGCACGCTCCTACTAGCGACCTCAGCCATGTTCAGTCAAGCTTAGCGCCAGCGGTCTACACACCACCAATTGGTAATCAGGATGCCACGCACTGACCAATAAGATCACTCCCTCGTTGCTAGGGGCGGACGTCTACATATTTGTAGCTGCGGCGCTAAATCCAAATCTTCGGACACGTTTCTCTTACATTGAAAGTCGGAAAATTATGGCCCAGAAAAACGCTAATTTCTTGCCTTTCCTTTCAGCATTTAGCTTCGAAATTTCGGCATATGATGGACAAAACATTACACTACAAAATTATGCCAAAAACAGAAATCCGATTGTTTTGACCAATTTTGATGATGTGACTTGAAACTCAATTTTCTCGGCTCGGCCGTCAGCGACTTTAGGATCCTTTTGTTGTAGCGGGTCACATATTTTAGTATGTTTGTAAATTTGCAAATAGCATCTGACTTGCAAAATACATGAAATTAAAACCTTGTGAAATATTCAGCATGTATAGTTACTGTATTAAACAAACAGGATAAGCAAGAATATAAAAGCCATCCTAATAATCCATGAATTGCTTCATCTGTCACTAATTTCCACCATGTAGTAGTTGGACTGTCTGTATTTCAAGTTTTCTGGTGCATTTTCTTTGCCCATCTGTTCTGAAAAGTGCACCCTTTTGGGTTAATACCAGGCATGATTGCTGATCTCCCATTCTCATGATCACTTTCCAGAATATGATACAATATTCTAAAAATTGCAAACCTGACCATCGTTTCCAAAATCAAGACTCAGGTTATGAGTAATTTCACAGATTATTGCAACATTTATAGATTTGTGGTTGTAATAGGGAGCTTGCACAAGAAATTGACATGAAATTGTGGCTTTTTGGAGAGAACGTATTAGGGATTTAAAAAACAATATGAACTAGTGTTCAAATGTGATAATTTCTCATTTTACAGCCACAGGGAATCTTGGCTATTATGTTACACAAGAGTTCTTGATGTTAGTTTATGTTTCTGGGGAAAATTTCATTATTTCATGATTTAAGATCTTGAAAAATGGGCTGTTAACTTGAAATGCGTTTCCCATTATTTTTTTTTTTAGTCATCAAATGTTATTAATGTGTAATTTTTCTTCATATGTCAAATATAATGGCAATCATGTCTCCATAGCAAGATTGTGAAAATGGAATATAAAGTTTGACAGGAAAAAATAAGCATTATGGTCATACTTCCCATTCACATCCTTATCAAATGAGCAATCTTGTGTTGACTTAGACATCTTTCCTTGCCCTTAGTTACATGTGACCAAGAGATTTACTGCTGCTTGAATTTTATCATTGAATTTAAATACAATATCCTGGGGGTGCCTCAAAAAATGGTATAGGTCATGTAACATGTATACTTTGTCTTGCACCTCCTGTTAATGTGTGTACAGGAAAGGAAAAAGAAGAACTTGACTGTTTGTTGCATGTAGAATGTCTCAAGACTTATAGCCTTTAAGTCTATCTTAACTCACAAATACAATGTCAAAGTAGCAATATTTTATTGATAAGATAAGTGAGGGGATTTTCTGGACATAGATTTACAGTCATGTGACAACAACAATTATGTTCATGTGTCCACATGAGCCATATCGGAAATTTTTCAGAGTTCAATGTCCAAAAGTTCTAAATTTTTGGACATTGAAATTCTCTGCACCGGTCATCACATTTATATTGCTGGAGATTTTGTCCTTGTGGCTGCTTTAGCCTAGGGTAGCCGTATGACTGTGGTCTATCATACTTCCATTTCCTTCTGTTATTTGAAAAGTACATAACAAATTTGGTTTTTTATGTTATTTTGTCCTTTTTTTAATGATATTCCAATCAGAGCCAACAGCTTTGGTCAGCTAGGGACCAGTGCAAGATCCGAGGTTGTTTCTCCCAAGCCACTGGAGGACCCAGAGGAGGTCGTCAAGGTAGCTTGTGGATCTTGCCATTCTCTTGCAGTCACAGGTGAGATGTCCGATTCAGTTTCATCCAAATCAATTTAATCAACCCTTCAAATCCTTTTGTTAATTTGCAGCAAAAGTTGTCATCTCAACACCATTAAATTGGCACCTCTGAATTTGAATTTTACTGTGTGTAATTATTATATCTTAGATCAAATTTTGATAGATTGATTGGATTCATTTAATCTGCACAAGATCAGGAGGAAATTTGATAAAATTTGCCAGTTTCAGAGAGAAACTTTGATGTCAGTCCTCTCGAATGTGTTGCCAAAATCGGAGAGGAATTTATGAAAATTTGGCAGGTCTGGGGAGAAATTTTAAACTATGATCTTTCAGAATGTGTTGCCAATATGGGGATCAATTCTAGGTGTAGTAATTTGCAGACTTTTGATAATTCTGTAACCAGAATAAACAATCATATATAAAAAACAAAGAGCTATGATGAAAAATATTTTTTAAAATCCTTATGATACATTTTACCTTATGATATATCTATCACCAATGAATGATGAAAATTATGATAAAAACATACAGTGCCAAACCAAAGATCTGTTGTTTTGGGGAGTTGATAGGTTAACCCGTTGAGGACGAGTCCCGAGTATACTTGGGCAGGGGTCTATGGGAAATGCGTGTTGTAGCAAAATTATCCTGTCCTCAATGGGTTAAGGGATAGGATCAGTGTAATTCACAGAATCAAACTAAACAGATCATATAGTCTTCTATTGTAGTCATTATGTGATTTGAAGTGTTTTTTTAACCTGTTAAGGATGGTTTGATTTTGCTACAACATGCATTTCCCATAGACACCTGCCAGAGTATACTCGGGACTCATCCTCAACGGGCTGAATATTGTTGGCATGTACTGTTTTTTTTGTGCATGTAATACAACCTTCTGATTTCATCATAAAAAAGATATTTCAACAAATTTACCTGTTTTAAATATTGGTATGCTTATAAACATTAAAGGAACATTGGCATGCTAATGTTTGATTGCAGTTGTATTTTTGTAGCATACACATTTTCAAATCTGCCATTAATTTCTAATATATTCATCAGTGTATGGGTTAAGATGTGGTGATTGTGTGAAGTGTACGGTCTAGTTTTCATGAATGGAAGTCGTGTCGTAGAGTTAGTCAGATTATCCTACTTGTTGTACCGTAGCTGGTCAGCTTGTCAGAGAGTTAGGCAAGAATCCAACTTTTGCTCCTTGATTACATACGCTTAACAGAAGACAACAAAAAAAGAATTGTGAGACATCATGGGGCGACGTGTGTAAAGCTGCGTCGCCAGCCTGTAGTTCTTATTATGAATGATATTCATTTTGCCTCGTGCCCAGAGAACCTGCAGCGAGTCAGCCCCTTATTTGACACCCCCCCCCCCCCTCCATCTTTGTTAGTATTAGAGTTCACTCAACCTGCATTGAATCCTTTGCAATAATCAGGACTGGGAACTTCTCAGTGGGCACAATGAGTTCCTGTGAGTGAAAGGTCAATGCCCCCTCAAATATATCCCAGTATGTGGCAGCTCTACTGAAATAGTGAGTTAGAGAGAGAAAGAGAGAGAGAGAGAGAAAATGAGTGACTGAATGAGTGACAGAGAGAGGAAAAAATGACACAAAATCGTTAACCCGAAGTGGAAACCCCCAAAAGTCTGAATTTAGATTGCTCGGAACAAAATGGAATCAAACCTCCAATGAAGGGATTGTGTATATGATAGTCCTGACTGGTAAGAGATACACTTGTTTTTCTTCCTGTAATTTCGCGTAATTTCCGACTTGCGAATCTTCTTTGTGCGCCAGCAAGCGAGGGCAGCCTCTTCTGTGTTTGCTTGTCGGGGTCCCGGCACTGGTCGGGATTTGTTTTCACAGTATGGAAATAAGTACGGGTCTTCTCCACAATGTATAACCATTCATATGTAACAGGGGATGGTGTGTTTGTTGGAACAAACAGAAATATGATGCAGGTTGTTGTTATTGTGATTAGCAAGAAAAATAGAGAAGGGATACTGTATATCATGTTTTGGCCATTCACTCCGAGTTTTGAAGCTGTTTAATAACTTTTGCAGCAATGTAAATAATGCTGTAATGTAGACGTCCACAATAGTTTGGTGTTGACCATTTCATTTTGTTGAATTACTGACAGTCTTTATTCATCATGCATTGTATTTTGTTATGTTCATGTGTTTTGTTATGTGTTTTTCCACTTATTTTTTTAATAATTTTTACACTGTTGTCTTGGATATGTTTCTTATTGCATGTACTGCATGTTTATTGAGTGTAATGTCTATGGAAGAGTTGGTAGATCTGCATTAAAAGAAAGTATATCCACGCTGTACATAGCTAAATAATAGTGCTTAAAACCTCCCAGGAATATGTGGATGTGTTGCCAGTGTATGCTTCAACAAAGTTAAGTTCCTCTTCTTTGTTTTGTTTCATTAGATTTTCTTGTCTAAAATGGTCATTGCCAAGGTAATCAAAAACAGAAAACTGAATTATTTTACCCATCTTCTAACCAAGAGTTACTTTATGCACACAATTTCTGTTATCACTCTCAGACCTTTGAGTCATTTGTATGTTAATGCCATGCTATTGAATATCATCACATTCGCCAAGAAACACACTTGTATTATGAAAGAATGAAATTAGATATTTTAGATAATTATACGTTGCTAAGCAGAAGTCAGAGTACATGATTGTGGACATTTCTTGTCAAAATAAAACTTCGCCTCACTGGCTCTTTTATATTGGTACATTTTTATTGAGACAGGTAAGGAATAAAACACTCCCATTTTGAGTAAAATTCATCCAAAATCAATGATTTAGTGGATTCATGTGGGCATGCTCAGTAAAACCTACAGCTAAACTAAAACGTCTTCGCAGCCTACTATTTCACTGTGCCAATTTTTTTATTTTCCAAATCGGAGTCAGATTTTCAGATGTTAAGGTTCAGGGCAAATTGAAAATAAAGATTTTGCTGCTAAGTTTCTCTCTCTCTCTCTCTCTGTCAACATTTCTCCTTGTATGCAGGAAAATGTATATTGCATGTGATTTAAGATGAAGATATGATTATTTGAAGTTTATAATCTTGAGGTTACTGTAACAATTCAATCATCATTCATATATATGAATTGTTTACTTCCAGTGAACATCGTTTCAAAATATGAATAGCTGGTTTGTTTTTGTTGTATTTCTTTTTTACAGAAAGAATTTGGTTTACTTTTATTTCTTTATCATTGTGAATCATGATTGTACGTCTGATTTATTTTCCTGGGCTAGTGAGAAATTCTTGTACAGAAACTCAAGTCTTTTTTGTAGTCTCTAGGAACTGCTTGATTTTCTCATCTTTAATATATATTTGACTGCTACAATTCTGTTGTCTATTCTTAGGAATGAAGCAGATAAAGCAAAATAAGTCACTCTCCGTTTAATTGAACACTTGCTCTCAGGTTGGTGTGCGTCTGCTCTAGAGACCCTATCTACGTTGGTAGCATCTTTTCTTGGCTGACTTTATGTATTAATAATTTAAAATCTTTTATCAGTAAATTGAATTGCTTTTCTGGTCCCTTCCTGTGTGCATCCCTCTTTCATTCAATTCAAGCATCTGGGGAGCTTTACGTATGGGGCATGGGACGACCGTGCGGAAGTCGTCGTGACGACGTGCTGACCCCTCAGCTCATGATGACCCGGCACAGCAATGTGGTCAGCGTGGCCGGCGGAAGCAGTCACTCTCTGGCATTAACAGGTAATCGCATCTCTACAGCAAACTGATTTTTTGACACTGTCATCATACCCCCACCCCCCACCCCCGAACGACACCATCAAGACTGAAATATTGATATCTCAAGTCAAGCACACTCGCCATGTTGATTCTTTAAGGTTTTGGATAGTTCTGTTTCATCGTAAGGTGCTATACCAATAATTGTCCTTGCCACTGGATATGCTTCACGCCTTCACTTGTGTCCAGCTTCGCTTCCTTCGGGAACATTTTCATTTCTCTCTAGCTTCTCATTTCTGTGCAGTACTTTGTCAGCTGAAATGTTTCAAAATATCCCTCAAATTTATTGCAACATCCTCAGTAATTATCCCTTCATTAGCGCCCTCGTGCTGTGAAAGAGAAGAGGAGATAAATATCGATAACTTTGCCGTCTTCTTCTGTAGTTTGCCAAAGCCAACTAATGTACGTTGCCTCCAGAGACATGCATTGCAAATGACCGACACTCGACACGGCGCGGTAATATGACATGTTTGGCTCTCCCGGGCGACGTCCAAAGTGTTGATAGAAATTACATCATACTGCGTGAAAGACGAGTGTCCAAAAAGTTAGCTGCTAATTTGCACAGCCTCGTGGTGACCCAATATAAAGTTACCCATTACTCTTCCTTGAAAGTCGTCAAGTCTGATAACTCTGGCATATGTAATTCTTTGGAAAAATCTTGTTTATTCATATATATATATATATATATATATATATGTACATATATCGAAACTTTTTTATGGTCACTTGGTTATCTCTCTTGGGTAGGCATCCAATTCTATTGGAGGAAAATCAATAAGTTTGTTTTGCAAGCTTTCGTTGTTAGGACAGTGCCGTGTGTTGAAGGTTCAATTACTTGAGGACATGGTATCGATGGCTCCCTTGCTCCCACGTGTCGGTGTGCGGGGTGCGATCAAGGCAGTGGAGAGCCCTGCCCGCTGACACCGATCGCGCGGCCAGGTCATAGTTGAGGGCGATAGTTTGCTCGGTGGCCGCGGCAAGAAGCGAGCCCCATTGTCACTTGGCCAACGATGTTTACGATCGCGTCCTTTCCAAGAAGATATTGAGACCCCAGCACGGTGCTACAGGGTGCGAGGAAGGTCGGTGTTGCTGTCAAACCACATTGGTGCCAGGAACTCTGTGATTGGCTTTTAAAAAAAAGAGATAGAGAAAGAGAGTGAGAGAGGAAGAACTTACAAAAACAAGACGGGAAATGAGCGGGCAGAAGAAAAGCGCCGAATTTAAATGCGCCAGTTTCAAATATCATGATACGGACAGACGACTAATGCAGCACCTACACCTGACAACACCAGAACTCTTTCCACTCGTCACCCGACATCTTCCTTGAAATCGTAGGACTATACGAATGCATAAGTGGAAATAGATACCATATGCCTAGCTGGGGAGGGAAAAAAAACCATAGAAGTTATCAAAGTCGTAGCAGAGACCAGCCCCGCCGACTGTTGAAATTTGCTCATTTTCCCCACCGCTGGTGCTCTTTCTGCTCTGGTCAGTGCTATTCGGTTGCAGGAGTATTGATTCGGGAAGACCTTGGTGATGTGAGCAATGTGGTTCATGCCTTAATCTATCCGAAAGAAACAAATGCCGACGGTCCGACCAGGATTTTCATGATTTGCAACTAAAGAAAGAGTGTCGGTTTATCTTCCACTATGGGCAAGGTAGAGAAAAATGGGGATTCTCAAAACAACAGTGATAGATATACTGCTTTAAACACTTTGATAGACACAGCAACACATCAACATGTTCGCGAAACAACTGAATCTACAATTTAGCGGCTTGGTGTTGCTCTTCGAAAAGTGCTTCTTGAATGGTGCAGCATTCATTAAATTGTCTGTTTGATAAAAATCTAGCCACACATTTGAACAAATAATATTTAGCAAAATTTAAACAGATTCTTTCTCTCCACAGTCGCAAATGATAGCGTGACTGTTATTCAAACTTACCAAAAGCCTATTAATGATATATATATTTTTTTTTTAATGAGGGGTTTTGTAAGGTGAAATTGCACAGAATTTACCTGGCAAATTGCTTTAAGCACTTAAGTCACAGAGAAAGTTTGAATAAACGTTTGAATCATCTTCTGATTGTAAGCCTAACCATTGACAAGCCTGTGAATATATGCTACTCAAATGATTTGGTGGACTATTTGGGAGCACAGTCGTAGTTGTCCGTGTCATATGCTTCATACGATGAAAAACAGGATCTGTCTATTTAGTTTGCTTGATTTTAGGGAGATAAGCATGGAAAGATCATGAATGAATGAATGAACGAATGAATGATTTATTACCAAATTTTTAAGTTCATGTTTACAATCACAGATAATTTAAACAATAATTGAGAATACAATAATAATGATACAGTTAACAGGAATACAAGACATGAAAGTATAGAATCAAACTTATCAACTATATGAATATGAAAGTACAAACATATTTACAAATTTGGTAAAAGGGTCCAACAAATAGCAACGCTAGTGGACGTTGGCCCTTGAATACAGAAGAAGAATATATAAATTCAACAAGAAAATTATTTACATTATAGACAAGTGTATTTACACTATGTACAAGATTAACATTTTAAAATTGATAAGTGTACTAACATTGCCTATATTACTAGAATTGAAGTTTTTGCTTTGTGAATTACAAAACAGACAAGTTTATTCCAATTATGTGTATTCTTCCAATAAATTCTTTTGGAAGACTTTACAAAATTTTTCACAAGAGGATGTATAACATAAATCAGTTGAAAGATTGTTCCATATTTTAACACCTGAATATGCTATTGTTCGCTTCCCTAATTCTGTTCTGACATCCTCACATCAGCATTCTATCTTGGAATATGAAGAGTTCAAAGATGTAATAGTCTCATCTTTATGTGTAGTTGCCTTCCAATTTTGTGATTGTAAACTTGTGCTTTGGGTTTTCTTTATAATGCAGCACGCCGTACCCCGGGGTACCATCATACACTGGGTTACAGCATTTTGTAAACATCGTCTTGTGTTCATAAGATGCACAGTAACACATTGCTGTTAATGGCAGCCAAATTTTAGCAATCAGCAATAACTGTCCCATTGCCAATTCAGCACTTTTTCAGCATTTTTTTAAAAACATTATTACACTGATAATAAGTCTTTTCTTTGATCATTAAGTGAATTTTAGGGAAAAAGTCAGGCCAGCTCATATGATCTGTGCAAGAAGTAATAGGTAATTTCTGATCTCTACCTACAAATATTTCATAGATTATGGTGGCCCCCCCCCCAAAAAAAAAAAAAAAGCTTGCAAAAGTTACATGGTTTTGAGGGAATGCAAAGGAAAGGCACATACTTTATATACAGCATTATTGTATTAAATGAAAGAAATAATTGACTCTTAGAATTCTACTTATTGTAATGAACAGAATTTAATATCCAATTTACCTTGGAAGACTCGAGATCCATGATTAAAAAGGAATTCATGTATAGTTTTATGTGCATTAGTGCCACAGAATCTTCTTGCATAAAGCACTTTCACTTATTTTTTTAATTTTAATTTTCATTTTTTTTTTTTTTTTGGGGGGGGGGGGGGGGGGGGAGTACCGGTAATCCAGGGTTCAGGGCTGAAAAAAAAAATAACTCAATGAAGTGGCAGATTTTTATTTGGTACCCCAGGGTGGCAAAATTTGCATCATATGACCAACTTAAGATCAGATATTATTTGAACCTGTGATCCTTTTGATCCTGTACATTACATAGTGTGTAATCAGGAAGTTCCGTTCATTGTTTTGCATGTCTCAATCCAATGTGTACTCCTTACTGATTTTGTGTGTTTGTCAGTGTGCTAATAGTACACTCCACTATCCTCCATGCATATAGCTTTACAGTGATTGGCAGAACTGTGTTAAACTGATTGCTCTATTTTTCTTTTAATTTCACTCTCCCAACTAGGTCAAAGTTTATGATAATCTATATGGTCTGAGTAGTCGGGTAGATTTTTATATTTACTTTGATTGGCTCCTGATTATTGAAAGATTTCGTCTGTTGAGAATGAGAAGGGCGTTAAGTTGTCTTGAACACTATAGGTTTTGTGGCAACTTAACGCCCTTATCATTCTCAACCGACGATTTATCGATTACACCTCTTTTATAAAGAATGAGCCTGTTTTGATGGTACGTTTCATGCTTCTTCGCATGTTGTCGTTGATCAAGTACTATCCTTTGAATTAGGAAATTTGTTTGATTTAGATGGTGAAGAGAAAAGCTTAAGGAGTTGCTGTGGATAGAATTTCTGTTAATTTGTTGTACCGTAAGTAGCACTGGTTCTAACTTTATGCCTTTTGTGAAGTCAGTTCTTTGGACTGAGATGCCTGCCACATGAATTTCATGTTCAGGATCACCTCTGGTGGCATTTGTGGCAGATGACTCAGTGGCATAGAAGTTTGTAGGACTCCCTCTACTGCTTTTGTCTGTGTAGTCTCCCCCTCCCCACCCCCCACCCACATGGTCGGGGTGTGTGAGGAGTTTATCTCATGATAAACCCACAAAGATATTGGAAACTAGACTTTTCTTCAGCTGTCTTTCCCCACTGTTATAGTGCTTCTTCATTTATAAACTTGTCAACAACAATAGAATGAAAATGTCGTGGGGTGCATTTCATCAAGTGTATTGTCTGACAAATTTGTCACGCAAATTTGCTCGCAGGCAGTCAGATGTGAGGATTTCAGTAGCTTATAACAGTTTATCTGAAAAAAAAAATAATGCTACATGAAAGGCCCCCCCCCCCCCTGCATATTGTGCAAAGCCTAAAAAAAAAACAAGAAAAAAAATGAGGATTCTTGTTTATTCCTTTGAAGCACAAGTTTATTCACTCTGACTGGCTGAGAAGATAACAACATATATCAGAAAAAAAAAAACGTCAACATGTCTGATATTTACATGATTTTCATTGTGGTTTGTGTAATACATATTTAAAACAAACAAACAAACAAACAGAGGCCTCTTCTGGGCAAAGCTATCCAAAGTGTGATAGTCATTAAAGAGGGTTTCTTACAATCGTATTTATGTGATGGTTTTTATTTTGCATTTCTTATCAAAGAGGGAGCCCTAGTGTTATAAACAAAATAGCGTTGATAACTCTCATTGGATGTATCTCTTTATATGTGATATAGCTTTAAAGTAATGATTGTAGGACATCATTGTCTATTACTCCTGTTCAAAGACATTAACTTTAAGATGCTTCATCTCTCTCATTATTTTTGTTCTTTGATTTCTTGCCAGTTTTGTATTCGTCCAGCTTTATGAGCAATTGATGCATTGAAATAAGATCAAAGTCTTGTTGTGATATTTGGTGCACTGATTGTAGACTTAATGGAACTTAAAGTATATCCAAATATCTAAATATACGGTATTACTTCCAAAATATATTTGCAGTTTTATCTCATATCATGTATCAACTTTCCACATGTCATGATCATGTGAAAGTTTTGAATGATTTTTATAGTCCGTGAACAGTTTTGATGTGGTCACCGTGGAAATGAACTTGAAAGTTATAACTACACACTGCATTTAAAGGAAGAAACTCTGTGAAACGTTAGCACTGATGAAATCAAATGTCTTTAGACTGGTAAAGGATGATCCATTGGATCGTTTTGAGATTGTGTTTATAAGGGAGGAGTTTTGAGTCTTGGTAGGTGAGTTGATGAGAGTTTCTAAATTTCAAGAAATAGTTTATGAATAGATAATGGGAGAAAAGTATAAAAACAATAAACGGCAATGTACTAGAAAGTAGGGAAGTGAGTTATGAAGACGAAAAGTCATATTAGAGAGCGAATGAATGGAAGAGAGGAGCATGTAAAATGGCAGAGAATGAAAAGAAGAATGATAGTGGAAATGACAGAAGCAAGTGAAAGACAGAAAGAGAATAAGAGATAGGAATAGGAGATAGACTGAGAGATAGAGTGAAGGATTGAAGGAGTGGAAGAGAATTAAGTGGATTTATGGGTGATAGTTTATGAGAGAAGTTGGTAACATTACAGAGTGTGAGGGGGGACAATGTTGGAAATATTCCTACCGATCGACATTGGGTGGTTGGCCGAGTGGGAGCAGGAGGTCCCTCCTCCCGCGGATTCCCGAAACTAGTCACCGCTGCGCTGCCCGTCCGTGATTGCTAGTCATCACATCCATGCATAATCATCCGGATCAATGGGTGTCTCGGTCTCATCAATATTTCCAGCATAACATGGAGGCAAGTAAGAAGGACTCTCTTAATGACAAACAGGAATTATAGGAGATGGGGGGTTGGGGTCGGGATTGGGATGGGGGGGTGTCGAGTGGGGGATGGGGTTGGTGGAGGAGGAGTAGGTGGGGAATGAAAGGTGCCCAAGGTTATCATGGACAGTCATGGCAGCCTGATCAATACCCCACGAGCACTGCGCTGCTTGGAATTTCTCGGGGTGATGCATTGTTCGCTCCGGTGGGTGCAACTTGAGGTGTAAGATGGAGGGGAGAGCGGAAAGGACTGGACTATCACGTTGCACACATTGCGTTTGTTTGGCCAGGGGCAAGGTGTATTGCCAGGCGCCCAGCTGAATGAATGGCGAAATGTTGTCAGCGAGAGCCGCATTTTCTCGCCACCAAATTGATGCTCGTTTTTCTGGTTTGCTTGTTACGTTCTCTTGCATTGTCTTACTTTGGCGTGCAATTCAATTCGATGCAGCCATTTTCGGCTCACGCCTTTCGTGCCGCACATTGATATATACATATAGATGTTACGTATGGCAAAATTTTGTACCGGTAACTATGCTTCCTGACAGCATGAATCAGAGCTTCTGTTTCTCGCCCGAAGACCGCGACAAATGACAATGATCCGTAATATGGTACGAGGTAAATGACACATCCATCTCACGCTTCATGCATTGTCAAATCCTTGACTTATCAACAAGTCTGCAAGATAACGCGATCACTTTCCTGATTATTTTGCACCGCCAAAAGAAGTTCCCCCCATTCAAATCAGGAAAATTGAAAAGACATATCCCTGATACATGGCGTGTAACATTCTGCGATCGGTTCTCGCAGTATTGTGGCTGTAACCGAAACTTGGCGGGAGGAGGGAGCTTTTTTTTGTTGTTTGTTTGTTTGAGACGAGCCTGCAACATGCTCGGTCAGGGCGGGTATCTGTGGCTAATGAGAGACAGAAATCACTGAGTCACGGATGGCAGCGATACGTTTGGAGCATGATATTGATTCTAATGTTTCCCTGACATATCGTGGCTGCATTTCCTGTGATCAGATGTCACAATGCTGTAGACGTATATAGAATTTCTCTTGCTACCACCGTGTTGTGAAAAGTGCAAAGAAATTCCCCACCCCCCCCCAAAGAAAAAAAGAAAAAGAAAAAAAGACAAGACTGATACCAAAGTCTGTATCAAGACAAAGAAGAAAGAATTTTAAAGTATATGTTCATTGACAATATCACTTCCTCAACCTCTGTAATTTTTTCTTTTTTGATATACTTTGTGTTTTGATTGAAATGAGCAAAAACTTTAAAAGAAATTATATAATAAGAGCTACAGCAGCAACCAAAGAAAAATGGATACCATACTATCGTGACAAAAACAGAATATTTTTTTCAGTTTTATTTATGTTTTGACTAGAAATAAAGATTACCTTCAATACAATGTCACCCATATTAATTTGATACAATTTATTTCTTCTGCTTTGTCTGTTTTATGCTTGCTGAAACACTTGAATCTATTACATCACAGCCAGAGCAGTTCACGGTCAGCGCCACATTTTTAAAAGTGAGAGGGGGGAGGGGTTAGCCAGTTTATATTTCTGGTGCCACTTCCGGATTTCACCAGCTAACAAGCAAAAACAAAAAAAAGGGGGGGGGGGTCAGCTGACATGCCAAAAAGAAAGGCCGTACATGTGCTCTTCAAGGTTTTATTGGCTGGCAAAAGGCAAAAGCTTAACCACATTCTATATCTGTGTGGTGCCACTTCTGGGGTGAAAAAAGTGGTTACACCCTATGTATTTCTATGTATTTTGAAAAAAAGTGGGGGGTTGGGGCGCCCCCGTGCACCCCCCTCCCTACCTTTTTATGCCTCCGCCACGAAGTGGTGCCGGAGGCATTATGTTTTCGGGTTGTCCGTCCGTCCGTCCTTCCGTCCGTCCGTCCTTCCGTCCGTCCGTCCGTCCGTCCTTCCGTCCGTAATGAATTTTGTGGACAAGGTAACTATCAAAACCTGTTGAGGTATCCTAATGAAACTTGGCATGTATGTGTATTAGGGGGTGAAGTTGTGCCTATCAACTTTTGGGTGCACATGCTCAAGGTCAAAGGTCAAAAGGTCAAGGTCAAATACATAAAATTTCACTATTTCCACCATATCTATTGAATGCCTGAAGATATTTTCTTCAAACTTAGTGTATACATGTATTACCCAATTAAGATTCTCTGGTGAAAGTTTGGGTCATGAGGTGAAAGGTCAAAGGTCAAAAGGTCAGGGTCAAATACATAAAATTTCACTATTTCTACCATATCTATTGAATGCCTGAAGATATTTTCTTGAAACTTAGTGTATACATGTATTGCCCAATTAAGATTCTCTGGTGAAAGTTTGGGTCATGAGATCAAAGGTCAAAGGTCAAAAGGTCAAGTAAAAATATTAAAACTTTTTTTTTTTCTCCGTACCTTGGAAAATTGTTCAAGGTATCTTCATGGAACATAGTATATACGTACTGACTGGAAGTGATTATCTAGAGAATGTAGGGTTCATGGGGTCAAAAGTCAGGGGTCAAAGGTCAAGTGCAACACTTCAAAATTTTACTATTTCCCTCATATTTATGCAATGCCAGCAGGGTTATTTTTTTTTTTTACACTTAGTGTATGCATGTGTAACCTAATAGAAATTCTCTGGAAAGTTTTTTTTTTCTTCTTTTTTTGCCTCAAAGGTCAAAAGGTCAAAGATCGAGTGAAAGTGCTGAACTAACTTTTTCCTCCATATCTCGGAAGTGGCTCAAGTTATCTTGAAACTTAGTACATATTATGCATGTTCTACCTGAAAGTGATTATCTTATGAATTTTAGGGTCAAGGGCCAGATGAAAATGGTAACAATTTACTATTCAATTCAGAAATTGCACTTTTTCTCCACACCTGTACCTTGAAAATTACTCAATGCCTAAATGTATGAATGGGTCAAAGTCAAGTTAAAGTCCTTAAATCCCTAGATACATGTTCTCCTATTCATCCAATTAAACCTAGGTCAAGGAAGGTGAACATTCAACACATTTGTGACAAACTTGTCATTTCAATATTTTGCCAATTTTGTGAAAATGTAATCACACATTGTCCACATGTACTACAATTTGTATCTAGACCTATTGGGAAAATCATGCATTATGGCGGAGGCATACCAGTCGCCAAAGCGACATTTCTAGTTCTCCTTGCATCCAAAGTTCAGCTACGGACTCACACTGTAGATAGCATTAATCAAGATTTTGGGGGCATGCATGTACACAAATGATGAAATGCCTCTCTTGGGTTTTTCTTTTGTATAAAGGAATAATTGAAGTGGGGCTTCATGAAGAAATCATCACAACTTGACACTGTGCAGAGTGCAGAGTTGCCGTGCCATACCCTTTGATACCCTATGAAACCCTCCAGGTTTGTGAGTGGCCCTGTCGCTTTAAAAAGAAAAACAACTGATCACCTCACAAGTTCAGTTTATTTCTGTGCACACCCTTTTTTTCTTTTCTTTTTTTTTCACGGCCAAGAAAAGAAAGAAGATAAAGGAGGAGACGAAGTGAGAAAATAAAAAAGAGTGTTTGCTGTCTACAACGATCCCTTATCACTAATTCAAAGCCGCAATGGATACTTTCGCAACGTTTTCCTGATGGAAAGTATCATTTACGTGGCCCGTCCGGGGGAGTGCGCACACTCACTGCTGTCTGCTTTCCCCCCCGCCAGTCTCCCAGAGAAGAAGGAAGGACCCGCCCGGAACCATTGCAAGAGGTTCTTTTGGCACCTGGGGGTCACTTCACGCGCCCCTTTCCAGAGCTGCAGCGGGGCTTGTCTGATTAGTGGGGATGTGACGAACTCGAGTTCTGTATGGGGCGGGGATGTTGGGGGGGGGGGGGGGGAGGGGGAAGAAGAGACTGTTGGTGCATTTTTCTCTGGCCTCCCTGAGCTGAGATGCTCTTTCCTCCTGCATCCTGGTAACCAGGCATGTCAGAGTTGAGTGATCACAAAGTGCAACCTCGGACTTGTTGGGTTTTTCTTTATTTATTTATTTTCTCTGCTTGATGGGGAAGAAAACCAAACAAACGACCACAAAACAAACCTTTGCAAAGTGCATGTAAAGAATCTGGGAATTCAACTTGGCAAATCTCAAAACATCTCACCAATCTAACCAATAACATAAATCCTCACTCTTGGCTGGCTTCTAAAGTGTAGAGTACCGATGTGATGATGTCACCATTTCTCATTATGGCTTGGGTTGGAACCAGGTGTGAGCATGGTTAGCAAAAATAATACTGTTCACAGTTTATTTGGGCCAGGTGAGTTTGTTTAGAGCCAGTTTCCATGGCGATGAATGGCTATGACATCACACTTTGGTGCTCTATTAGTAGGTCACATGCATGAGCAGAAAAATGGTGGCCGATGTGATCGAGATGATTGCAAGTTGCATCATTGATGCATTCATTGAGAATGGTGAGGTAACATTTGTGAACTTGTGAGAGTTTATATCACGCAACTCGTTGATCGATGGTTGTTCAAGAACTGTCCATAAAGATGTTTTTAGGGTGAGGAAAGAAACCGGGGGGGGGGGGGGGGGGGAAGATGCAAATGATGTGACACAGGTGATTATCAATACAGTGTGATGTATTTCATGCACAAAGCTCAACCATTCAAATGGTTCAGTTTAATTTGATTAGTGGTATACAAATAATAATAATAGTGGCTACTTGTATAGTGCAGAGGTCCACCTTTCAGTGCTCATGACACTTCTAACATGAAATTTAGAAAAAATGATTATTTCTTTCAAGGTTGGCACTGAAAAAAAACCCAGCAATCCACTGTTGATTTGCTGAGATGGTAATCTCTTTGATGCTTGTACACACACAGTGTGTATTTGTGTCTTTTTACATATTTACTACCCATAGTGTTCTGTGTTGCCCTAATTATGTCGAAGATAGTACCTCCTTAACACACACACACTCACAACACTCTCTTCCTGTGTTTCTTTTCCATGCTTGAGTGCATGGCAATGTCTGAAAAGTGAGGGCAGGCTTTCACTATGAGTAAATAGTCCTCGGGCCAGTCCTCAATCATACGACTTTCCTAAGTGCTTCAGCGATGCGCGACCCGGAGGGATATGTGCAGTATTGAACTTGTCATGTTGGTGCAGAGGGAGCGCTTAAAATCTCACTTGCCTTTTGCGGAGGCTAATGCCGTTGATTCAAGCCGCCTCGGCTTTTACAGAACTCTTGTGCACTGTTGGCCGCAGAAAATGGACCAAAATATATGTGTGTGGTCTCAGACAAGCTACTGAAATAACTCTAAATCATGCTGAAGTTATCTCTTTCCCCTTCATAATGCCAAATGTTTCAAGCCATTTTTGTGAATGTTGGCTTCAAATCCATAATTACATAAGTGAGTATTATGCAGTAAAGGTTAGGAGAATTATTGAATCATAAATATAGATTAATGATAAAGATTGAATAATAAAATTAGTTGATTGTAAGTTTTGGGACATCATTGCTGACCGATAACTGGATTACATTGGTGGATATGTGATTTAACAAAAGTTATCGATGAGGATTGACTTGATGATTGACGTCCAATTTATGCCACGTGTGGAAATAGAATGAGACAGTTTGTACGTGTCACGGAACATTAGGAAAGAAGTTAAGTGATGAGTGGCTGAGATGCAGAGTTAAATGTTACGAGTTGAAGTGCAAATTCATTTATGCATGCTACTGAAACTTACATAAATGGGATCTGTGTGAGAATATCATGCTTTGAATAACCAGAAAAAAAGTGAACAAAATAAAATCTGGTGTCAGAGCAGAACATATAGAATGGCTGTTTGAAAATATTGATGAAAGCCATATATATACTTCAAGATTTCCCGCATTTCTTCATACATTTCCTACCTATCTAACTCCAAATTTTATGCTTTACAACAGGGAACAAGAAAGGTGTCTATTCATTCACTAATTTTCTGATTTACACTGTGTGTGTGTGTGTGGGTATATAGGTTTTTTCTGTATTTAATGACAATGCTTATAGAACTCATGAAATTTTGTTCCCAACAAGTGACATCACTCTTTGGTTTGATGAAGACGTGATGTGTATCATACTGAAGATGAAAGTTAAGAGTGCAAATCTAAAACATAAAATTGTTTTTGGTCCTCTAATTATGATACAGTATATTTCCCCCTATTTATAGGTAATAGAAAGGGGGATGAAAATTTGCAGGCATTTTTAATGACCTTTCATCAATTGATCCAAACTTGCAATGGATGAACTGTTAGCATCTTTTAATTTGGACTTGGTTTGTGTTGTGGTTCCCTTTGTGCTTGTTAGCATTGTCTGGGCAACTGCAAAGTTCTTAGATCTCTGTGATATTCTAGTTATACATTTTCTCAGCTTTGATGATATCAAAAGCCCACCTCTCTTCTCTGTCTTTCTCTCTCCCTCCATCTCTCTTTTTCCTCTCCTTTCTGTTTTTCCTATGTTTTCATGTCATTTCTTTCTTTTATTTTTCTCTCTATCTTCTCTCTTTTCTGTACGTGGTACTATCTTTCGATCATTGTCAGATTCTCCACTCCCTTATCCTTCAATCTTTCCTCTCTTTCTTTCTTCCTTTCTTCCTACATTTATCCCAATTTTTTCCTTTTCCTCTTTTCCTTTCTCAATCTTTTCTTCCTATTTTCTTTTTGTCCTCTGTCATGCCCATTTTCTCTCCCCATTTGCGTCTTTTTTTTTACCCATTTTGCTCTTTTTGTACCCGTTTTTCCCCCACATCTGTCTATCCGTCTCTCAGTCACTTCCTGTTTTCATGCTCATATTTGCCTTGAATATTCCTTCTCTCTCTCTCTCTCTCTGTTTAACTTTTGTTCCTTTTTTTTCCTGGTTTCTCTTTTCTCTTGTTCTGTCTACATGACTGTCTGTTTACTAAATCCTCATCTATTTTCTAGTATATATATATATTTTTTTTTTTCTTAAAGAAATTCTTTTCTTCTTCCTGACTTCTCCTTATCTGCACCCCGGAGAACTCTAATGGCCATCCATTGGATAATTTACACTGGAGGATTGTTGGCATCTAACAACTTCTTGTAAAAGAATGGAACCCTAAACAAATTTCTGCATCAAATTTCTAGAGAACAATAGTGCCTTGAGAGAAAGTGCAGCACAAATAAATGATCAAGTTTAACCACAATGAAAATAAACGCACACAAAAAACTCAAGAATATTCATAAGGTAGGAACCTGCAAATCTGTTCTTTGGTTTCTTCTTGTTTTTTTTTTTCTTAATTCTATTTTATTACAACCAGTAAAATTACTATTTTCAAGCCATAGCGCCAGAAGTTGACCATGCTGTCAACTGTAATTAATCAATGTGGCTGTAAAAACTGGGATGGGATATATGAGAGAATAGCTCTGTGAAAGCTGTTCAGGTTTTATTGCTGCCATGATGTCATTTATGACATGTGCATTATGCATGATGTTTTGAAACTAATATGTGGAAAGTGCAATGTGTATACAGCTGAAATGGAATTTTGCGTGCATGCAGTGATTAAACTTTCTCTTGTGTTCAGGTCATTTTGGGGGCATGGTCGGGCATGTGGCTCCATTTGCACTTCCTCGGAAAAGTATGAAGCATCTTTCGAATAGTCAACATTATGACCAGTGCATCATGGGATATCGTGAACATGCATTGATGACCATATTTGTCTTACCCACACCCCCAATTTCTCGACAGTTTATTGAGAAAAAAAAAGAGAAATTTGATTATGTTTGTACCTGTGACAATTACAGTTACATTAGAATATCTTGTCAACTTTACAGCCAAGACTTGATTCATTGCCGGTTTAGTGACTTCATCATACAGAGCTCTGAAGCTTGGTGGTGAGTGGAAGAGATTTGCTGTTCTGAGCTGCTAAAATTCAGAGATATCATTTGATATACAACACCTAAAAAAATTCTGGCTGTCCAATATTTGTGGATGGCACATCACTTGACATTTAGTTAAAAATACCATTGCTTGCTGCCACTGTTGAGTTGTGCAATTTTGTTTGAGCAAAGAAGGATAGCGTCCAGCTGACGTCAGCAATTTCCATTGACTCCTGTGTTAAACCCATGATCAAGTCGTTCGTTCCATTACACGAATCTGATTTCACAACTAACAAAACTTTGCGGCGCGTACTCAACAGGTACAAGCATGCATTCAGGCACTCTTGTCACTGTCAACAAGTTCAGTCGATTAGTTTCACGTATGACTGACTGGGACTTTACCACTCATTTGCCTTTCACAAAAAAAGTGGTTGCCATTTCTGTACTAAATTCAAGAATCTGTGCAGACGTCATCTGTTGGCATCCGAGGTGTTTCATAAAACAAATACTGTATAAAATGAAGCCCACTATTCAACTCTGCTTGGCCTCGTTGAATTGAGCGCATCTATCTTTCACCTCATGCAAAATCTCATGCTATCGCGCTCGTGACCATTCACTATTTAATATACTATGCCATCTAATGTGTTCCAGAATATTACCATTTGCACTTTTGCTACCAAAACATACTATTAGAGTGATTTCCTGTACGCAAACAATGGCTTATGGGCACAGATTACTGTTACCTGTGCATTAACAGCACCTCTCAGTTGAAGGGTCTTCCCATGGCTAAACGTGCAGTTGATACACCGATAAATGCAGCAATCTGGAATTTGAAGATCAATGATCTGACGAAAGGCAAACATGACCAAAATGTAACGTTTATGTATAGAGGATTGAAATTTTACGTCTTGAAGTATTTTGAAAGCACTCCTCAAACATATAAAGACATTCATGAATATGCATCAACATGTTTACATTTTTGTTGTTTCTACCGCAAATATATAATATATAAACATATATATATATATATATATATGTAAACTTGAAAAAATTATTATGGCATAAGTGGTACTTTGTAGTTGCATGAAACAGCCTTGGGTAATGTTGCTAGTTACAATTATCATTTGTTTCTTTTTGATCTGTTCCTATTGATCTGTTGTTTGAGTTTGAAATTTTATATTGAGTATGCATTTTTTTTGTGTGTGTGTATAAAAGTAATAAAGGATAGTTATCACAAAATTGAAGAAATTATTTGCTCTTCTTGTAGCATTATAGGATGGTTCTTTTGCAGTCCAAAACATGGGATGTATAGTTTGAGCATAAACCCCCAATATGATTGGTGGTTGTCCAGTGCTGTTAGTGTAAGTATAACATGTCATATATTGTTCGGCCTCGATGTTATTGGCCGACATAACATCTTCACATCTTCGTCTGTTTCATGTGATGGGAATTCCCACTGACATTAATGAGCACGAATATGGCGTGGTTAATACTGTGACCTAATTTACAGAAAAATGTCCATTCCCTCTATGCATTTTGATTTACTAAAATAAACTCCAAAGTGTACCCAATTTGTGAAATTCATTTCCATTATTTTTCATCGTTGTTATGACATGGATGACAAATCCCGATATTAGCAGTATTCATCTTGGTGGAATGTTTGATTCTTTTTTCTTCTTTTTTTTGTGGTTTGGCTTTCTCCCTCACCCCCCCCCCCCCCCTTCTCTCCCTCTCCTATAGTAGCCATTATTACTTCACACGGGATTTAGGTTGAGGACAGATGTATTGTGTCATGTTCGTTTAAAATGTTATCCCATACAGGATGATAACGTTCTAACTTCAAGTAACCTATCCTCTACAGGAAAAGCTTAGTTTTATATTGTTGTTGTTGTTGTTGTTGTTTTATTTGACCCACTATGTGATATTGTACCTGTCAGCAACAATGTATCATGTTTGAAAATCATAATCCAGTTTTCAAACTCAGCAATGATTTCTCAGCCAAAAACATCCTAATGCCTGCATGATTCAACTTTCAAAGGCAAGTAAGTTGTTTTCTGGTGATGTATTATGTAATAATGTAATATTGTACACCTGCCGAAGCACTGCTGAATGGAAGAACAATATAGCGAAGCAAAGCCTTGAGATGTACAAGTGGATTCTTCTTGAGGTTCAAATTTTTTTCAGTTTGTCTCCCTCTACAAATGAAATTTGTATGATCGCAACTGCAGATCTGCAATTTAACAAATGTGTCTGAAAAATGGAACCACGGGACAAATGGAAGAAAATTCACACCTCAACCTTCACCCCTCTGCTTAATATTCTCATGCTTGGATTCTTCTTTTCAGACAATTGCATGTTCATATGCTGGCAAACAAAGCTTTGTTGAGCAAATAAATTTACAGTGAAGTAAAAGACTTTCCAACCACCTTTGACACCGTCAGTGTACTGTATAAGCCATATATTAAGTGAGTTTGATTAATTCGCAAATCGGAACTTCCTGACAATGTCGAGAGTGGTTAAATTGGGGATCGTGGAGCACATCACTGAACTGTGAAATGTATGCGTTACGTCACATTCATGTTGGGATGAGAGTTAATAATTTCACTTTTTTTTTAATTTGTGAAAAGCACCCAACTTGCGAAATTCACAAAAATAAAAACCTCGCAAAAGACGCTCACAAAATTCACAAAAATAAAAACCTCTTGAAAGATATGCTGTATACAGTATGTGAAGATGAGGGTATTGCATAAAACATGATAATTATGATGGCATATTTATTCAGCTCTGTCAAATATTGACACTTTAAAGATTACATGCTTGCTAATTGATGATTCAGATGACATGATCTCTCACTTAAAAAAAGCAAGTAATTGGTATATTGGTCATTTTTTAAAATATTTTTTAATGCGACAATGTGGTTGAACTTTAATTCGTATGACAATAATTGTTTGTTGTCTGTGTAGGAAATTACTGTTAATGTGTGTTGGACTGTGAGGATTACATGTAACACGTCAGTGAGCTATACCATGCATGAATGCTAGTCTGTTTGTGACTGCATTTAAAGCGCATGAGACAAGCCTGAGTAATTTAAAGGGGAATGAGTATGATTTTGATGCGCATTAGGTATGCCAGCTGGAATGGGCAGGAGCTGGGAGCATTAGATGAGAGTTTAAAAATCCCCTAGCAAGACTCTCTCCTCCACCCCCCCCCCCCCCCCCCCCATCCTCCCGCCTTTCACCTTATTCACTGATCCCAGTCATTCCTGCTTTTAATCATCCGGGAGCATACAGGCTGCAAATTGTCTGGGCACGTCAGGCGTGGAGGGGTCTCCTACGCCGCGTTTGACAGATAATCGATCACCAGGGCTTAGAATGTGGCTGCCCATATTGTAAACTGCACATTTTCTCCTTCGATTTCTGCATGGTTGCAGTTGATTATGAGTGTGTGTGTGGGGGGGGGGGGCATGATAAGGATGGAGGTGTGTGGGGGGGGGGAGTGGGGTGGGAGGGGGTTAAACATAAATGTGCAGCTCATTGTGCAAGAAGAAATAGTCACAGAATTTCAAATGAAGGGGTGCAGAAATAAAGAAGAATGTGGTAATGGCGGAGGTTTTGATAGGAAAAGTACTTACAAGACAGACCTGGGATTAGAGAGGGAGAGAGAGAGGGAAGCAAGAGGGAAGAGATGAAGAGTGGGAGGAGGAGATGATTGGAGAGGGGGGGGGGGGGTGATGGAGGTAAATGCATCCGTGGTCATTGAACTTGTTTTGTAGCCGGCGCAATGTCAATAGCATTGCGAATGCGAGGAAGATTTGGTTTCGTGCTGGGGCTTCGAGTAGGAAAGGGCAATGAATGAATGTTGATGAATGTTGCCGGGCGAAAGCTGGGGTATTGGCAGTGTTTTTCCCCCCGCGCAGCGATATCAATCAATCGCGCCTGCGTGGATTTCAAAGTACACAGTCTGCCGGGGAGAGTCATTCCTGTGTCTCTCCGATGTCAAACCCTCTGCAGTCGTTTCACCTGTGCGGGGGTAATAATTGTCGGCAACCGGCTCGGCGGGCCGTGAGTGGCATGAGGTAGCAATAATGCAGTCGTCGTAATCTCTGGTGTCTAGACACAAGTGGGCGAACCCGACGAGACACGCCTTCACTTTACCGCGTCCAAGGCTCAGACAGGCCGCATGCAACCGTGGCCGAAAGAGTACAGTGAATCACACATATTCTATGTTTCCACAGATATCTCCGTATTATATATCAAATTATGTTCACATATACGAGGTGGGTCGTCTTGGATGAGAACAGGAATAGCTTCCTTTCAAACCGGTTTTGTGTGTATCAATTTGCATTCGAAGCCAAAAGCATTAATGAATTCTACATCTCCCTTCCTTTCCTTCACCTTTGCAGTAACCTCAAGAATTCCAAAACTACTGTTTCAATTGGCAGTCAACAAATTCAGCTCTCATCCTTTATTTACTTTATTTCACTCAGTACGTGATTGGATATTTTTTTCTTAATTCTTTATGCGCCTCGGTGTAAACCCCTGTAAGCCACATTTTTCTGAGACCACAACGTAGGCACGCTTTGAGAAAACATTCTGTTTATCAAATCCATTCAACTTTTTTTTATAGATTTTTGTTATGCTGGACATGCTATGAGCAAAAATTTAGAGAAAATGCCAAGCTTTGCTGTGATGTAAATTTTATGAGAAATTTATGACTATTTTTCTGTCAAATGACCAGTAGCTACATTATTGTCAATGCATAACTTTTGCACACAAAACAGTGACGGAAACTTTACTTGCAAATCCAATAGGGAGCACAGCTTGATATTGAAGCACTACACAATTTCACGCTACATGTGAGCGGAATGGAATGGAGTAAAGCTTTTATTGTACTGTGGCATTTGGCGATTTATCGGTCTGTTTGGGCGGGTTTGTTGCGATTGAGCAAAATATGGGAACTTGGCATGCCCTTGACCGAGTTGGGTGTGCGAATGTAAAGAGTTAATCTCACAATCTATTTTGCAGAGACAGAAAATCAAATGAACCTAGGGAAACTGCTGACCATGAATTTATCACAGAAATTGCTTACACTCATAAAACATTTTTTTGAGTTTTGGTTTTCATACTCATGTCTTGCGAGGAATTTAATCATTTGCCATGTATGACCATTTAATAAAACCTTAATAAGGTTTTATGTCTGTCTAATCAGTTTTAGCTATAGCCTTTACAGATTTTGCTTAGGGATTCACCTTTTTTTGTCGGGCAAACTCAATGAATTTTACTCTTTTGAGCATAGTAGAATATTTCTTATCACATTTTGCACACATTTATTTCTTTTATTTCAGAAAATGATGGGTTGGTGGATACATTGACAAGTGAGAAAAACTAGTGATGCGATGAATTCTTGAAATATAGATAGAATACAAATAGAAATATCATTATATGTTATGGTAATTGCAGAAAATCTATGTGCATTTGAATTCAAGTTGCTCTTTATCAAGAGAATAGGAGTATTGAATTGCCTGCATGATTCAAAAGTCAAAATAGATTTTTACATGAATGCATCCATTCTATCAAAAAATATGAAACTTCCATGACTTCTATCACTATGAGACACTAAAGAAATCTAATCTTTCCAGAAAAGAAGGCAAGAAGGCAGCTGAATCAAAACGGTTAGCCCAAAATGAGGACACTGAAATCCCAAGATGCCTGGCTGTGATTGGTGTTTTGACCCAGATGGCCAGAAAGCTTGAGAAATTGATTCCATTACAGCGCGATTAGAGGTGGAAAGGAAACATGATTTGTCTTAATCCATTCTGTAGGCAGGCTTATACATCTAGCATGTTTCCGGACGGCCCTTTTCCGGCAAACATGGCTTTGTGCCTGCACACACTCAGACACATTGCTGGTAAAGACATATCGTACATTTGTTTGTTTGTCGTGGAATGATGTCGCAGAGCAGAGTTGACATCAGCTATACTTTTTTTTTTTTTAATCCTGAACATTAGAGGGTGAAAAAATGCTTGAAGACCTCTCATGAACTTCAAGCCAATATTGGGAAATCCGCAAGAAGGTAGGCCTTCTTGACTATTGGTTAAATTTTACCCCGATTGAAAGGTGAAATTGAAGAGCCTTTCAACAGTACCTGTAGAACTGAGATGAGCGCACTTGTGCATGTTTTTTTTTTGATAGACATTAAAATCAGTGTGAGTTCAGAGTATCACAGTCACTTTTTTCATTTTGTTTTCTCATGAGTAATCTTTTTATCACAGTTTAAAACAAATAAAAATGTGAAATTACAGATGCGTTGTACACAAAGCAAATGAAAGGTTAGTTGCTAGAGCTCTCATAAGCTATTGAATCCTATAGTTGATGATATGGTAGCTACTCTGTCACAGTTTGTAAGTTTGCCCATTTTTTTTTCTTTCATTAGTGTATTTTTTCAATCAAAATGATAGATTTAATTTTACTGAAAGAGCAGTCATAGATCAAAGTATTAGAATATTTTGTAAATTCATGGTTTGTAGTTGGCTGTTCATAGAAAGTAAATAAATCATAGAAGTGTTTCTGTGAGGGAGACCCCTGTTTCTAGGAATACCCTTTTGTATTAATAATCAAACTGATTACGATGGTAATAATCTTTGTTAAGTTGACATTTTCTGTGAATTAGAATCTCATCTTTTGTATATTTTCCACTTTTATATTGTGTCATATGCTGAGGAATTGTAGAAGAGAAGCATATCCCATTGATATTTTAGTGGATCTCCATTCAATCCGTTAGGCTTCAAACTGTGTACTTCCCTTTTTATCTACAGGTGTATTCATCTTTGCTTGATTACAAAATGCAATGCATAATATTCTAGCACTTGCTATTCAAAAGAAGACAGCTGTATTGTTAGTGAAAGATTATATGCAGAAAGTCTCAATTGTTTGTAGTGATAAAAGCAAGGGCTCATGAAAGGATCCATCATATTCCAAAAATAAAGTAGCAATTAGACATTTGAAAATAAAACCATTGTTATAATTGGTGTTATTATGGAGAGTATGATCTTATTATTATTATTATTGTTATTATCATTATTATAAACATCAGTATCAGCTTCATTGGAAAAAAATGAACTTTTAACCAGTTGGCATTCCAATCAGATGAATCATTTCAGTGATCATCATTATCATTATTGCTTTTATTATTATCATTACTGCTATTGTTATTAGTAGTATCAATACTATATCATAATGGTGGTTGTAATTTCTGTTTGTATTATGGCATCATTCATTTCTTCTTTTATCTATTCACCTATCTTTTGATTTCTTCATTTTTCATTTCATTTTGTCTGTGGGGCTCTTGAAAAACAATATTTGCATCTTGAAACTGATTTTGCGCCGTATATCGTACAGCAATTAGAATTCGCACAATAGGTCATTAGGCCCAGTTTAAAGACGTGTGAGATTGAAGCAATGCTCGCTCCGACACTCTGCTCCTTTAAGGCGGAGATGATATACCCTTTGTGTAATGAACTCTGAAATGCTACACAGCAAACTGTGGGTGAGATGTCTCCGATATTGCAATCCGTTCCTCGTCACCTTTGTTTTTGCTTCTTCTTCTTCTCTTGTTGAGAACAGCTCTATTCATCTCACTGTATTTTTCCTCTGAGCACCAATTAGGGGGAACCGAAAAGAGTACTCTTTCATGCAATGAGCGATTTCTAGTCCCAACCTCTCGGTCTGTGTCAGACATTCCAGTGGTGTGTATTCATCGTGCGGTATTATTTCCCGAAAATTAATCAGTCGCCAAACCTGCCTGGATAGGTTTCTTCTCCCCGCATTGTCTCCCGGAGTTTTAATGACGTGAAAATCTCGAGTCCTCGGTGAGAATCGGTGAAAACGGAAACCCGGAGAAGCTCTCCACGTCTCTCTCACCCAAAACGTCTCTTAACCAATCGCGCCGGCGGTCTGGTATAATTTCGCCGAGTAATTTGCGATGGACTTGAACATATCTTTTCAAGTTCAGCCCGTCATGCGGACGTGTAATATGGTGTGTCATAAGTTGACGTAAATTGTGTGATTTTTTTGGGCAGATTGGGTGTCCCTCATTTGAGACGCCTTCTTCCTAGCCTCGGAATGTCGTGGCTTATGGTGTACCTTTCACTTCATGGAGAGACCCTCTCCCACCAGTATCTTTAGCAGGGTCATTGCCCTGCACAAAATATCACTCCGGAATAGCGGAAAGAGCGTGGTAACGGCATCCTACATATTACGATTATGGATCAGGGTGTGGATGAATTTTTCCGATCAATATTTTGTCTTTAATTAGTATAAATATGACATATCACCCAAGACTCACTCACTTTGAGAGTCTGTTAAACTGATGAAACTGAAAGATATATAGCTCAACAATGCTTTGCACATGCTATGTCTCGAATGGACTTTAGTCCAGCAAAACTCGAGAAGCTGACTGCGCGCTGATGTCATGATTAGTTTTTACGGACGGCGTATCCAAGGGAAGCAAAGATCCATGAGCATTACCTCTAGGTAAAAGGAGCTTCAAACCTGTCTTTACATTCACCACTATAGTCACCTGCTAGGATGTGAAAGGAATTGAGGCTATTTTCACATCCCTTTTTACAACTGGGCAGAATTTTACCATGAAAAAAAAAAACATTGCCAAGGAATAGTGTGATGCTTTTCAGGGGTCGGAGCATTGATTTCCACATCTCCCTTACCTGCCTGCGCTATACTGTCTTTGATGTCCACATAATAGTCCTTGTGGTAGACTTCTGGAAGTGGACTGTGTGGATGTCAGTAATGGTAGAACTGTAATAGTCACCAATAGTCACAGAGAAGTTGGATTCCTATAAGTAGAAAAATGCTGCTCCACAAAATACCACTATGTTTCAGATATTCTTTTTTTTTAATTGGCATGCACATAACAGGTGAGATGGATTGAAGATAGCAGTGCTGTATTGTCATATGTAAGTCACTGTTTTTCATTGTAATGGCCTAACCGCCATGTTCTTTATATAGATTCCCCTCTTCCATCTAGTCCCCTTTGTAAAAGAGAAAGGATTAGCACAGCAAAACATGGCAAGAAAGAAAAAAAAAAACAATTTGGAGCTGAAAAGTGGGGAGACAGTGGTGCAGAAGAATTTTCAGGTTGCAGATTAGATGCGACTCCGATTATCTAATTTTTGATCATCAATATATTGAAGATGGAGGGGGGGGGGCTGTCTTATTTATGTACCAATGTCGCCTGAAATTTAAAAGTATAATTCATTTCTCTATTGACTTGAAAAGCACCTTTTAGGTTTAGCACTTCTTGAATCCACTTACGTGTCAATATTGGGAGGCATGTTTTTTGTATTGTTTCTCTCTTTCATGATTTTTTTTTTTTGCATTCAGGCAGATTAAGATACACTTTGATACTATTTCTTTATATATTATGTATATATATTCTTTTTTTCTCAACCCTGGAGTTTAAAGAGGTATTTTCTAAAAGAGAAGTGAACATGGTAATTTTATCTTTCTTTCTTGTTTTTTTTTTCCTTATCTTTGACTTAAGTTGTTAATCAGTGATATCAGCAAAAATTGAGTCTCTTTGTTCAGGTGGCTATTAAATTTTGTTTTCTATTATGTAATATATGAAACATATCAAACCTTAGGAATCAACTAGTATTTACAAGCCTTGCTTGTAGTTGGTACCATCATATCACACTCTTACCATCCCTTAATGATAGTCTTGTTGTCTATTTGCTCTGACATCATTGCATTTACTTTTTTATTTTTTGAATTGTAATTCGATGATTTTGATAATGTTTTTGTCCATTGATATGTATAGTATTTAGTTTTGTTTTGAAATATGAAAAATAAATTCAAATTCAAATTTCTGCCCCTCCCCCCCCCCCCCTTTTCTGGTTTCCACAGTCTCTGGTGATGTAGTTTGGTGCTGTGGATATGCTATTTTGATATTACCTCACTAGTTTATTTCATTTTTTTTATTATTAAACTGTAATTAAGCGAGACCAAGCATGACTTCTGCCTCTGAATGTCTACCCTATTTTTAAAAAAATCTTTTCTGAATAGTTGCCATCTTTTGATCTTATTAAGACAATAAAAGTATACACTGTAAATATTACCAGAGACAGCCTATTCTAACTCTGCAGTGTTTGTGTTTATGAGAAGTTCATGGAAGACTCTACAGTAAAAAGAGGATAAAAGGTATTGACATTGTCCAAGTTGAGAAGAATGGTATTGTCAGCAGAGAAAAGATAGACTATGAGGCTGGAAAGTGTTCTGTGCTTCCGATAGAGAGAGAAAGAGGGAGGACGTTGAGATAACTGGAGGCAGCTAGAAGCAGAGATTGGGAGAAAATTTCACCTGCATTTCAGCCTGCCAGTGTAAGCAAGTAGCAAGGCATTGCCGCGTCTGGAGACCGCCGGAGCAGCGACAATGCCCAGGCATAACCCCTGCCGTGGCGGGGGCGAGAGTGTCGATTCCGCGCCGCGGCCTGGCGTCCCAATCTCCAAAATGGCCCAATGTCAACACATCCGGTTCATCGGCTTAAAGTGACTGACTGTTGTGAAATTAAAATTGATTTTGCCCAATGTTATGCCACCGAATGTTTTCTTAGACATTGAGGTTGCAGCCAAGTGAGCCGCGGGGGAGAGAAAAGAGAGAGTGTGGGGGTGCACACACACACACACACACACCGCGTCGGGGGTTATATCGACGCCCCCTGAGCGTCTCCCGTGAAGGTCACTGCCCCTCTCGCGTCATTCATGAGCCGAAAAATATAGCTGGCCTCCTCTTTGAATGCATCTCGTATTTAATCCGTTTATTGAATTAACCCCTGGATTAAGCAAATGAAACGCCTCGGGCCAGAAACATTGGCTGTGCCCGGAACATTGGGCAGAATTCTCTCTCTCTCCTCCTTTCCAGTTTCTCTCCCTCTTCCGTGCTCCAGTCAGAGGGTCACCACCGTTGATGAAGTCTCGTGCCGCTGCTTGTGGCATTCCTCGCCTGTGTGCCCTTCTCCCATTTCGGTTTCATCCGTGAGCCCCGGCAAACCGCTCCGAGGCGCGGACTCCATTTCATGTCTTTTCAACTATATCAGACCTGAAAAACCAGTTGGCACTCCGCTTACAGTTAATTTCTTTATTGCTTCCGTTCGCCACTGTTGCAGTAAAGCCCCCAATCCCAGACATGCATAATTGCATTGTTTTGTGCCTCACAAACTGATTTGCCGTCTGCAAATTTTCCTACCCGTTGTACGTGCATAGGACCTATTGTTACCCACAGTTAGGAAAATAGAATTAAAAAAACAACAGGTGAACACCCAGAATATAATGAAATAGAAGAGATTTAGTTGTTGTGAAGTGTGATCTTGTACCCAGTGTACACAGTGAATAGTTGAATGAAAAAAATGTGTGGCTTATTGGCAATAGAATGCATGTTATATATGATATATGATATATGCATGACTGAGGACAAAATATGTAGCATATTATATATATTTATGACTTTCCAAAGTCCATCTGCATTAGACAACCCTATGGCTATTTTTTCCTGAGGATGCACTGTGATTTTAATGAAGCACTGCATTTTATTGGTTAATATTAACAGACTAAAATTTGTAGATGAATTTGCAGTCAAATTGTATTGATTTTGTTATTGAGTAGTTTGAACCTTTGCTTTGTCTCAAAAAATCCAGCCAGGTCAAAGTTCAATTTCAGTTATTTTTTAGCCTTTCTTCTTCTTTTTTTCTTCCAGAAACAAGTATGTATGAAATGATAATATGGAGTAAAAATACATACTTTCTCCATTACTGTAAATCAAGTTCTCCTGTTAATTTGACATTCATCTTGACTTTTAGAGAGATTCTGTTCCACTAGACACCATGTTCAAAAAGCGTTATCAAGGTAACTGCTGTTACAAATCACAGCTGTTTTGCAATCTTAGAGGGGAATTCCAGGCCAGTTATAAGTTAGTCTAATCAAAGTTTGATCAAACTTTTCCTCTTGTGCTTGTAAGATGTTATAGTGGGGCAGATATGTGAAAAAGATGCTCACATCCGGCGGAAAGTATGAAATTTTGCATATAGGGGTATTTTGAGGCGCTGATTTCAAAAATTGCCGGATCCAAGAGATCTGATCACGGGGTCGGCCGCCATTTTGAATTCAAATATGGCCGCCGTCAAAGATCCCTATCTTCAGTTCTGAATGACATTAGCCATTGGAATTTTTATATATAAAAGCATGAAGATATGATGACTTCAATAACAGACTTATTTGATGTGTCTGACAAGCTGCACGGCAGCCAATTTGAATTTAATACATATTTGCCATGTTGGAGTGTTGAAAATCTCTATCTCGGGTTTGTAAATTAGGCTACCTGATTGAGCGCGCGTTTGTAACTGATAGAGTGCGCGCTGATGTATTTACATTGTGACGTCATTAAAAGGTGCATTATGCTTCCTTTTTGCTGCACTTTTTGACATGCCCGTGAATGTTAGTCGTGATGTTTGTCTTCGTAGCCACATTGGAATTCAAAATAGCAGGCATTGCGTTTGTCAGACACATCACATCAGTTAATATTTTAACTCAGTATGTTAAAATACTTGTTCACACCTAATTTCAGGGTCACTCACCACTTAGAAATCGAGATAGGGATTTTGAATATTTCGTCGAGGCGGCCATGTTGGAATTCAAAATGGCGGCCTTTCGATGTTTGTCAGACACTCCGAATCAATCTGTCATCAAATTTAATGTGTCAAAACGCTCATGTGTACCAAATTTTGGTGCCACAGGTCATTCAGAACTGAAGATAGGGATCTTTGAATTTGTTTTGTGATGGCGGCCATATTGGAATTCAAAATGGCGGCCGACCCCGTGGTCAGATCTCTTGGATCCGGCAATATTTGAAATCAGCGCCCCAAAATACCCCTGTATGCAAAATTTCATACTTTCCGCCGGATGTCAGCATTTCGACCAATTTTTGTTACATATCTGCCCTACTATTACTCTTTCTTTTTAGATTAACTTTAATTATCCCAAAAATCCCCTTTAAGCAAAAGAGTATAGATGAAACAATTACAAACCCCTTTAGGCTGGTATTTGGTTGGCCACCAATCTTCACTTGCTGATTTCCTATGGGTTCATATATTTTCATCAACATAACAATGTCTGAAAATGTGTATGTATGCATTGGTATTAGTTCATATGGCACTTTGTAATCGGCATATCACAAAAAAAAAAACCACAAAAGTCATACCAGATGTAGATTTTTCAGTTTGCTTTATTTCCACTTTGAACATAATTGAATTTACAAAAATTGTATAAAGATACATGGTATCAAATATGATAGTGGCAGAAATCATGAAAATCACAAAATATAGGATTATCGATACTTATCCCTTCACAAATGCTTTATAGCATATACATGTATATGAAATATATTTATAATGATTTTGTAAATAGGTTGAAAACAGCATATATGCAGTACAATACACAGGAAACATTGAATTCATAATAAAAGACAAAGAAGACGAGGAAACTGTCCATTTGGCTAGTCACTAATTTGTAACTTGATCGCATCAGAAAGGTATTGTTTATAAAGTCTTTTAAATTGTCTTATAGGATTACTGATTTCAAAACAGACTTTTCTACTTATTCCACAGAACTTGGCCTTTTTTGAAATATAGATGTTTATATAGTATAAAAGATATACAATTTAGAGGGAGATGAATTTTCTGGGCATTTGCGGTGTTTTCATTATGAATGAAACTCCGTAAGGTAGAATAATCTGCATGTAATACAGTATGTATGCATAAAAGGTTATTATCAAGTTAATATAGTGAAATCGCAGACTCTAATGAAATAAAATCTCTGATAGTTAATGTAAATATGTCTAAAACACATGTAACCTAGGGGAAAGGCATGATGAATTGGTTATAAAGGGTATTGCTCGTTACTGCATTTGATCAATGTTTTTATGGGGTGTTAATCCCCATATAGTATTGCAATAATTTAGACCTGCATATCTTGTAATGAAGCATCCCATAAAAATGTCAAAGCAGTTGTAACGAATGGTCAATTATGCATGAACAGTTTTGTAAGGACCTACTCATAAGCTTTGCATATAGCCATGGATGATGGGTGTTGGTTTATACAATGTGTGATGATAATATAGTAGTGTATCCTTTGTCCCGAGCATCAGAGAGCAGTATGTATTCTTCAGGTCACATGTTTTGAGGTCGTCTGGTTTTTCAAGATTATTGAAAAATGATGAAATAATGAAATGATTGAGAGGTGGATATTAACCTGCCTTCTGCCAGGAACTGTGGACAGTGTATTTCCTTGCCAATCAGCAGTCAAAGCACATGAAGGGTTAATGAGCTGTATAATAAATCCATTCTAATATGGGAGTCTGCATCTAAACGTGAGTATCTTTTCTATAGTTATAACTGCAAACCAATTATCCATGCATGGAAAGGCATCCTATTTTTGTCCATCCTCTCGCACCCTCCTAATTTGTTCATGATATTACATGTATATCTCTCTATTTATCAAAATGATTCTGATGGATGAAAGAGGATGTGATACTCAGATTTTCCAAAATGAAATCTTGAGTATCTCTTATACCTCCTTTCACTGTGCCGACAAAGCAATTTTTCTAGCCTTACAACAAAAGAGACAGACCATGCAGTGAATGAAAAGAGAAATTTATGAGGATGTGATTACTGTATCGAGGATATTGCTGTCTAAAAGATATTTGATTTTAAAGTGGTATATTAGTGTGATTATTTCCTTGTCAAATGCTTACGTAGAGTGTGGCATCCATTTCATATCAAAGGTTTATTTTAGGTGAATGCTTTCATTTGAATTAGTCAGACAGGTTTGATTAATCCTTATTTTGGGGGATGGTATTTTGGCAAGCTGATAAATCTTTCCTTGTAAATATGGAAGCTTTCATACTTTGATATTTCTGCATTTTCCACACACACAAAAAAAATGTCTCGTGTGGAACTGCAAAAACAGACAGAATATTCAACACAACACAATTTAATTGAATGATTGAAAATTTACTATCAAGGTGAGAAGTATGAAGATATTTGTGTGTCTTCATCATTTCGCAAAAGTTGATCTTAGTAGCAATGAATGTAGATAGACAAGTGTTGTTTCTGTCAAATGAAAAGAGATCAACAACAGTAGTTACGGTATGCAATTGTGACAGGTAAAAGCGCACCAAAACAAATAGAAATGTCGAAAGGACAGTTTCCGAGATGCTTGAAAATCATGGAATATTTGTTTATGTGTGTATGTATTTTTTAAATTTGATCTGAATATTCATTTTATGAATTTAAGCATTACAGAAATTGGTTGAAAATGCACAACCAGACAGAAGTGCAAGTAGGCAATGTGAAAGTCACATAAAAATGTCATACAAAAGGTTTGCCTACGCAGAACCCTTATGTACAGATGTGGTCGTTTGTCCCATAGAGCCCCATGGCTGGTTGTATGCAGGTAGCAACAAGAAGAAAATGTTCAGGAAAGATTGACAAAATGCCAATCTGTTGTTGCATTTTACAAATAAACATGAAATCTAATAGATCTACCAGTCAATAAATAACTGGTCCCATAACATTTGCTCAGGAACTGTTACAATTGCTTCCATGAAATATCTGCACCTTAAGCCAAACATAAATTATGCCCGCAAACATAACCCTAACCCTAACCCTCACATCAAACTAAACCTAAAACCCTATCACAGCCCTAACCAGTAAGTTTAAGTCCTTGGAGAATGATAAGATGGGAGCAGTTTTTAGAGGAGCAAATGTCTTTTCACAAAATGACTATATAGTAAATGCAGTTAATCTGAAACCAACTAAATCAAAGGGAAGAATCTATAATGCTACCTCTGTTTATATACCCTAGCATGTACCCTTCATAAGTTCAAATTTATTTTTAGTGTTCATGAATTTTATGTCAGCCTGTGTATGGTCGTGATATATGCAGGCTTAAAGGTCATAAAAAGGATTATCTATTAGCCATGCCAATATCATAAAACATGCTTTGAATCCACACAGAAATATGAGCATTCTCAATCATATAAACAGGGTGGTGGTGTTATGAATGCTTGTACGTATTATACAGGACATATATACATCCATACATACGTACATTCATACATTCATACATATTGTATGTACATATATGGTGGTATATTGCTGATATACACATGCACCACTGGCTTTTGTTACCATAGTACTGTATTACAACCGTGATGAAGTAATAATGACAAGGGTGTCGCAGGGGCGAAATTTTTAGAAGCTTTTGTCAATTCTAACTCCATCAGCTTTATTTAACGGTACAATCAAATGGAATATATAGAAATGAAATAATAAGCTGGGGTACATATGGAATAATTGGAATGAGCATAATTGGAATAGACGTAACTTTAACATACCCTTCTTGAAACAAATTTAATGAATATGAAGCAAATAGAGTGGAGGACATATAAGTGGACATATATGTTACCGTGCACCACAAAACGAACAAAAAGTCACACACACTGATTTTGTGTGAGGACTGAAAATAGGTGAAATGGGTCAACCTAACCGATCTTGACTTTTTTGTATTTTCTAAAAGAGCACGGCCTCTTCTACATTATGCTAAAATTTGGGATCGTAATACGGGCAGGAAAGTGTGTTTTTTTGCAATCTATCTTGAACATTTATTGGTAGAATAGTGTGATTAGGTGTGTTTTTAGAGTCCCCTTTTCATTTCTTAAGAAAACTTTATACACACTCTTCTCTTTCAACTCTTATAACTTTTGAAAGGATGATGCTACTGCTTTAAAAGTTAGCATCAATTATGAACAGAATGTGTTAATGAGGCACGCTCAATTTCACTTATATCTGATAATCCCTTCATTGTTGTTGCTCTGATGGTTTACATCCTGTTTTTTTGTCCCATTAATTGCACAGCCAGTGCGGCTTGGTAAAGATTTACCGCTGGAATAGACACTGCACTTCAGAGCCTTTTTTCTCAGTTCACATTTTTCCTGAGTTTGTGCTTTCTTTACAATATTTAGATAGGTTAGGAGAGTCCATTTGATTTGAGTTATACATCATTTTAAAGCTTAAAGTCTGCTCTTGCAGAATAATGGTCTTAACTAAAAATTTATGTCTGGCAACTTTTTGTTTGTTTTGAGGTGCAGGGTCACAAATGGAACACAAAATGAGATAGTGAGCTTTATATTTATGGAATAATTAGAATGACATAATTGGACTGGACATAATTTTAACCCATTGAGGACGGACTGATTTTGCTATATCACGCATTTCTCATAGACACCTGCCCGAGTATTCTCAGGACTCGTCTTCAGCGGGTTAACATAACTTTTTTTGAAACATATTTAAAGAATACAAAGCTTAATACAAAAGGGTGGAGGAGTAATAAGTGAACATGTGTATGGTTGCTATATGAATACAGAACAAAAAAGAAATGTAGTACACTGGAAGAAGTAATGACAAGTCGAAATTAACAAACATTATATGTGTATACAGTATACTCGTAGACCCTATATATAGATATGTGATGTATTACAATTGTATGTAGTGCATTGACTATTTAAAAATTATTTTACATACATCCTTTACAGGGTAACATGTGCACTGTTGCCTTTGAAGTTCATATTGATACTATGCTTTAGCATAAGGCTAACTGTCTCTAAATACAACATTATCGCCAGTATCTTTTTCAACTATGGTGATGTTACTTGAAAAACTCAATATTGGAAAGAATAACTAAAATTATTATTTTTTCCCTAGCAGTGTCTGAATTTGTATTTTATGCAGTCTGTATGACATAGTAATGATAACAAACATATCAGGAGAGAAACTAGCTGGTTTACATTATCACTAAGTTGAATTTCAAAAAAAAGAAGTAAAATTCCATGCATTCTTGGTGCCATGGAATTGCAAAATGAAGATTGCAAACCTTTCTAAAGGCAATGTGCAATGGATATTACAAGTGCCAACATGAAAATCGGTATTTGGGGCATTTCAAGTGAATAGTCTTGTGATCAATATTTTATGCTTGAAAATTGATACTTTTTTTTCTTTCTGCGTTTCTTTTCTTCATTTTGGTCCTGTCTCAAAAAGTAGTCTTCTTATCAAAGCATTTCTTGCACACAAAGTATGCTGTTTTCTTCTGTATGGCTGTGGAAAAAAGAAATCCACTTTATAGATTTGAATGTTTTTCCCACAACTTTTCTTTATCATTTGAAGCATTTGCAATTAACTTTGAAAAATTTATGTATAGGGAAATTTAAAGATATCCTTTACTGAGAAAAAAGAAATTTGATATGTAGATGTAATATGTAAGTTTTATTATATTCAAGTCACTAAAACAACAAGAAGAACAAATGTGGCCAATTCAAGAATCCTGTTCTGATTAGTACAATGTTTCAGTTTGACATGCATTATGATAGATGAACCCAAATTAAGACCATGTTTTCCAGAAAAAATATTGATTTATCAAAAATAGAAACCTCTTAGACAAGTCTCCACATTCTGCAGGCTTTTTTCCTTTTATTAAAAAAGTGGCTGTCTGCCAAGTTTTGTTATTTTTGGTCTGATTTCCTGTCAGGAGCATGATTTCTGCAATAGACTTCAAATCAGATGATTCATCAAATTATTTACATTTTAAATACACATACAGACTCCATGTAATACAGGGTGTGCTGATGTTATACTTTCGGGTATGATGTACTGATTTTATGAAGCACTAATAATCTTTAACATTAATTTCATGTGTATCTCAATTTGTGTGCAGATGTATTATTTTATGTTTACCTTTGGATAAACTTTCCGCATTAGTTTTTTTTTTATAGATATTATGCATTAAATCTCATCAATTCATGTAAATTATGTATCACAGCAAATTTAGAAGTTTGTGTTACTATGATTAACTGCAGAACAGCACTATTTCACACACACATATACACATTCAAAAATATGTATCAATTCTATGTTTTCATGCATTAAGTAGGCCCACATGCATGCCTGAAGGCATGTTAGGAAATGTGTATAGATATGTACATATATATATTTTTTTACCAATTAGTAATTTTTGCCAAATGTAGAACTTTTCAAAGGTGACATAGTAAATAGAAAATGAAGAAGCAGCATTGTAAAAAGACTAATCTCCCCTGAGACAGCATAATCTCGACACCAGGCTAATGTCTGCCTTTTGCAGACTGGGTCTTGAACTTGTACAGAGAAACAAAATCACAAAATACTTGGGCAAATCCACCTACACCCCTCTTACACACACACACACACACACACACACACACACACACACACACACATACATATCTACTTTTATACACTCTGCATATACACACTTAAAAAAAGAGAGTGAGCGAGAATTCTGTACCCTCCTTTCGATTTGATGCTTTGGTTTAGTGGATCAAGTTCACTGTTGACCTCAAGGACAGCTAGAGGTTAGCTGGGTCAAAGGGTCAAGTCTGTTAAAGGGACTTAACTGTAGAAAAAACTATGTTAGACAACTGTATGACATTATTCTTACATCCATTTTAGTTTGTTGGGTTTTTTTTTCTTGTGGTATACCAACTGTGGTTCCTTGGATCTCATGTTGTTTTCTTTTCCAACTGGCAGCTTAAATTTTGACAAATTAGATTATCATGCCATTGCCTCGTTATCAATGAGACCACAAAATTTGCTGCAAGTAATGGGGAAAAAATCCTTTAGATGTATCAAATTTCCTTACTGTTTCCTTTATCAGACTTTACCACACAACTTACCACAACAGTTTGAGAAACAAAACATTCACACAAAAAAGGCAAAACAAGAAACATCCTGGCAACGATATCAACCACTATATAATACCTTGTCTTGACTGCGTCATAGTTTTAAAAAGAGAACATAATATACTGCACTCGTTCTTTCTTTAAATATTGATACAAAGCAGATTTATGACCCCCCCCCCCCCCCTTCATGATATTTGAATCGGTCCTTGTGAAATCAAATTGATGCAATCGTAGCGGGATGAATCTAATGTTCAAATATCTTGTGTGAACCGAAAGAAACCTGAGCCTAACTTTTTTTATGTGCTGCCTCCAAATAACTGGCATACTATTCTAAGATGACATTTGATGAGCAAGTTGCTTTTTTCCCTGCCTCTGCTTTTTCTCCTCTAACTCCAACCAAGCTTTTGCCCGTACAGAAGATATTTCTAAATACAGAGAATGTAAAGAACAAAAATTATATTTTGGTTCATTTATTGCAGGTTTTCTAACAAATTAGCACTACCAAAAAAAAAAGACTTTGTGATTTTTCTGACGATGCAGGGACTAAGAAAACATTGTATAAATGTACATCACATTTTATTATCATTTGGGATGTTTCTGTCCTGTGACTATTTTGTTTCCAAAGTGGTATAATTTGGCAACCTGCCACATGTGATTCCTGTGAAAGTCACCATGTTTTAACCTCGACTTTGAGTTTTCAACTGCTGCTTATTGTAGGGAGTGTATATAGGGGAAAGCACTCAAATGTACTGAAAAATCATAGGCTCATGGTGATTGCCGTCAGGCATATGTGAAATTGTAAAAACTATACATATTTCAAAAATACTGCCTCTATATACTTGTTCACATGCTTTTGTATAATACATGATGAGTTGCATTAAATTAAATTTGCATGGCCATATATACAATTTGCATGACTGTATATACAGTAGTTTTACTTTTACACTGTTATTCGTGTGATGAGATAATAAGACAGAGTTGTAAATCTTGTAGAAAATGTAAATTGTAGTGAAATTAGTGCCATTATCCTCCCTTGCTTTTCATGTTTCAATTTGAATATCTTACCTCAATGTTCTCAATTACTGTGTGACAGTGATAGGAGTGTCATCTATCATGAGATGAGATGAGATGCCATCATGAAGGATTAAATGTAATGTTGCTATGGTGATAAATTGTTTACGTCCAATGTTTTCATGCAGACATGGTGTACTAATGATTTTTCCTCTGCATTCTTTTCTTCCCATATGCCTCTCATACGCCTTTTCTCTCCCTTTTATCAACCTTCTCCAAGGTATGCCTCTATCTCTCCTTCTCATTTTTCCCCATCCCACTATCCCCGTGTAATCTCTTGTATCCTACTACAGGTAAGTCTGCATTATCTGACTTTGGGAGAGTGAGGTTCGATTGGGTTGCGAACGTGGGGTAAGTGAGGCTGTTGGGAGGATGGTACGTCTGTTGCACTTCCATTTTGAAAAGTCATCCAGGATTTTATGTCAGCTGTTATTTTGCAGAGTTTCATTCTCCTTCCTGAATGAGATGAAAATGATATTTTGATGGGGTTGGGTTTTTATTGTTGTTGTTGAATGATTGATTACAAGTGTGTGCCTAATTTCATAATGCTCATGTTTGGTTAAACATGAGTTTGTTTTTTAAATGCCACTCCCTTTTTTCAAATTGCCCTTAGGTTTTCAAAATGATGAGAAATTAAGTAACCCTTGATCTAATTCACCCTTACATCTGTTGCTGTCTGATCCGTAAAGTGCTGAATTTATGTCATCAGATGTTGCAGTGTGCTGTGTGGCGCAGTTTGCTGGTATGCCAAGGAGGACATGTTATGCATATTGTTTCGTTTTCGCTTTATGTGAAGTTATTTCTGTTCCATCCGTGTTCCACATCTTGCATTTTGGAACCACCCCTCCCAATGTAGCCTATTCACTTCTTTGACTTTGTAGGAGCACTAGTGAGCTAGCCTGTTCCAATGAGAGACCCGAAGCGGGAAGACATTTTCTTGGGAGGGAACTCTTTGGTGCCACGGCCCATGAGTAAAGCGGCGAACAAGTGGTGATAGGTCCGCCGGATCCCCAGATATGCGTGTCGGGGTCAGAAGCCGGGACCTCTTCCCAAAACTGGCTGTCCCCAACTGCGAGCATCCTCCCTCTGGGCCACCTGCAGTTGGGGGGGGGGGGGGGGCTCGAAGAGATCAATCTTAGCCCAGTGATCATGGCAGGGATGTGTTGTGGGGCTGAGGATGGGGAAAGGAAGATAAAGTCTGTAATGACTTTCACACTAGTTGGTATGACATTGGGAAGTTAGCCCTGCCCCCTTGACATACCACAGTCATTTCTGTAATGCTTTCCCCAGCAGATTCCAAAATGGCAACAGGATCAATTGGGGGGCACATTGTGCACTACACTGTCCAATACTCGCACTTGATCTACAGGTCAGATGAATACTTCTTTTCTGGCCTCCTAAATTCTCCCTCTCTCTCTTTTTTTTCTTTCCATTTTTGTGCTCTCTGATCGGTCATTAAGGCTTGTTATTGTGGAGGAGATTAATATGGAAGTATTACTCTCTGTGCCTTCAGGTTATAAGTCGAGAGTTGACCCCCGTGGCAACCGCTAAAGAGGGGAGTGCCCATGACTTTGAAGCTAATATTTCTTCCAGCTGTTAGTAGGTGGAAGTCTGTCTTGCAAAGTGCAAGACTGCCCTCTACAGATGAGAAGTGGTAGCAGATTAAATGCTGAGGTTTGCTGTGTGACTTCATACTGTGCATCTGTGCCAAGATTAAGCTATACTCTCGGTGACTCCTTTTCCCTTGTTTTCATTTTTTTTCTCTTTTTTTTTTATTGTTTTGTTGCATTTTTGTTGTATAGATGTCATGTTTTGGTATTCCCACCCATGGCTTGCTTGGGAACATAACTCTTGGAGGTTGCTTCTGTATCTTTGACAGACCATTGATGTACAGTTGATGATATGGTAGAGCTTATTCTGTGGAAAATGTGACATTGAAAGCAAAGCAGCGTCGTGAAATATTCAGTGTCGGATGACATCTTTGTCTTTCTTTCTCCATGTTGTACACACCAAGTGCTTGGGTTTGAGAAGTGCTTGAAAAGCTCGCTGGAAGTCTTGCAAAAACCCACAAAAACAGGCAGGGCAGGCAAGCAGAAATGGTCGACAGATTTGTTTCAGCTTCATGATGATATGAAAGAAGCCATCAAAATAATGAAGTACCACTGTGTGATATTTAGACAAGATGACCAGTTTTCAGACCAAAATAGCACAGATGAAATTTACTGAAATAGATGATGGCATTAATGAGGAAAGCAACAAAACAAAGCTTGCATGAGGATAACAGATATCAATGCTTTGTATTTCTTAATAGTTTATTACATTATTTTTCTGAGAAGTTTTCATAATTTATGAATAAGTTTGTGGATATTTTTTTTCTAATCCATATGACAATTTACTGGAGAACTAAGTGTTCAAAATATCAAATAGATAGACATCTTTGCTTTTCTCACCAGATAAGTTCACTTGCGATATCTTTATTCATAATAAGTAGAAATGAATCCAGATACCACCTAACATGAGCCATCTCCTCGTATGAGTAGAATATGTGATGTATACAGCAGGGAATTTTAAAAAAATGAATAAATTGATAAGCGTGGGCCAATAGAACATACCAAGAATGTGCATGATAAGTATGTCATGAATTAGGAAATATACCAATACAATGAGTTTTACAAAGATAAACCTGTGTGACAGCCCACTACAAATCCCACATGATGGCCTCTTAAAGGACAAGTTCACCTTCATAGACATGTGGGTTGAGTGAATGCAGCAACATTAGTAGAGCACATCATTGAGAGTTTGAGGAAAATCGGACAATCCATTCAAAAGTTATGAATTTTTGAAATTTCTGCTCACTCAAGGCTGGATGAGAAGACTACTATAGCTTGTGATGTCACATGAGTACAACGATATAAAGAAAGAATGAAGAAAATTCAACATATTCTCACTTTTCTCGCATAACAAAAGAACACTTGACTTCTCTCTTTCAGAAGGCAGGGGGAATAATATTACCCTTAACATATGTCAGTAACAAGTCGAAGAAATATGCACTTGATTCAAAAAGTAAAGTTTTGTGAAATTCTCTTTTTATTTTCTTTATATGGTTGTATGCATATGACATAATACACTATAGTAGTCTTCTCATCCAGCAGTGACTACGCAGATACTTAAAAATTCATAACTTTGGAACGGATTGTCCGATTTTCCCCAAACTTTCACTGATGTGTTTTAATATTGCTGCATTCACTCAATCCACATGTATATAAAGGTGGACTTGTCCTTTAACTTTTAACATTTTCTGCATGTTTGTCTGAAAATTGTGCGGTAAGCAGTTGCTGTAGGTTTTTTTTTAAACTTTGAATCTATTATTTGCTTTCATGTCCAGTCACTGAAAGTTCAAAAATATTAAGAAGATTTTCACATTACAGCTTCTTATTTCATACCTGAGAATATGGATCAACTCCCCTTCCTTTGCGGTGGCCGTTATTTGGGGTCTACAATATTGTAAAATCGTCACTGAAGTTAGGATGCTTCATAGAATACCAGGCAGGCCAATCATGGAAGTTACAGTGCGAAGTTGACACGTCTTTTAGAATCGTCAAGACTACCAGTGGTTTTAACTTGTTTGTTGGTTGGTTTGCAGCCAACATATTTGGCCCAGGGACTCCCAAATCAGTAACAAGAAGCCAGAGGTCGCAGTAGTTTGTTCAGTATCACAGATGGTTTTATGATGCTCCCAGCATGCAGTGCATGTACAGGTATCGGGGAATTCTCACCACATAAAAATCAACATGCTACATAGAGAAACATGAAGGACTACAATCCTACAAAATCTGTTTCCATCTTTATTATTTCTCTATTCCTGTGTAATCAACTTATGCCATTCTTCTTTTTCATCCAATGAAGAAGAATGAGGAAGCATGTTTTGGATGCTTATGTACTGTTTTGTTGTTGTTGTTATTGTTGTTATGGTTGTTGTTGTTGTTGTTGTTGTTGTTGTTGTTGTTGTTGTTGTTGTTGTTGTTGTTGTTGTTGTTGTTGTTGTTGTTGTTGTTGTTGTTGTTGTTGTTGTTGTTGTTGATGATGATGATATTTTAGGGAGATAGACAATAGAAATCCATTGAACATATTTATATTTTACTCTGCCCAAACCAAGAAATGCTGCTTTTTGGAACTCTGCACACTACTGAATGTATCATTTTTTTTGAAACACCTGTAATTGTGAATTTGCTACACAAGTCTCTTTCCTTCATTCTCCAAATCCATCTTCCTCCCTTTTTTCCCCCTCCACCCCCTTTTTTCCCCTCCACCCCTTTTTTTCCCCTCCCCCTCTTCCGAGCAGTCAGTGGTAGGCTTATACCAATCTGACCTCTGATGCTCCAAAAGCCTAATATTACATGAACCCTGACTTTAGGATTATACTGCTTTTCATTGTTTCCTCAACCTTCTCCCACCCCACCCCACCCCACCCCAATAAAAACTGGCCCTCTCTTTAGGAGGTCAAGATAATCAATATTGACTGCCACTTATATCAAGTTGCCATGCTGGGGACTCTTGAATTTCACAAACGTTCGACAAGATATGAAGGATTACTTGAAGATGTCATTGAATGGGAGAAAGGTCTATGTTGACCTGCAAATTAGTAAGAGTATCTGAGCTATTAAAGCATCTGTAATCATGGTTTTGATTCCTAGTAGAGACTGTTGGCCAAATGAGTTTATTACATGCCCTTTGTGTTTTCCCATTAGTTTGTGTTCATTGACAAAACTAAGTCTTTAATTTGACAGTTTGACCTTTTCTTGTAAATGCTCCATCCTGAGTTGCTGCTCCTGCATTACTTACTTTCCTCTGCCTTTACACACCTTTCTCTTTGCTCTCTCCTTCCATCTCTTTCTCCTCCCTTTCACCTATCTCTCTGTTTCTCTCTTTTTTCCCCTCACTCTCTCTTGCTTTTTCTCTGTATGTACCTCTTTCACAACTGTCACAACAAACAGTCAGAACTTAGAGCGCCATATTTATTGTAGACAAGGGAGAAAAAAATTGTACAACTTTTTTTTTTTATTGTTTCAGAATGAACCGGTCAGGGTGTCAGAAACAAGCTGTAGATGCTATCATAGTAATGTGTTCAGATGCAAAAAATCTATACTAAAATGGTATAGCTATACCAAAACGGTATTGCTTTACGATGAATTGATACGTCTGAGCGCTGACTAACGAAACGATGTGTAACAAACTGACAGTCAGAGCATTGTTTCGGAGTAGAACTCGATAACGAATCCGTATTCCATCATGTCCGTATGTGTCTGAACATATGGTGACAATAGAACAGTAAAACTGGGTAGGGCTTAACGCGTGAAAGGCCAGGTGACCCTGTTCCTCGTACTAGTTGGGAAGTCATGAACATAACAACATGTGTAGTGGGAAACTGCACATCTATATGACATTTTCCAGAACGGTCGAGACTAGCATCTGAACAGTCTGTTGGCTATACGATGATTCTTTATACGTTGTTTCTTTATCAAGTTTTATGGCTTGTGTCTGACCAGGGGATAAGTGACCTATCCTAGCAGCAACAATCAAACCCAACCTACTTCTGATGTCAGTGCAAAAGCCAGCAGTACTGGCATTCATCTACATGTGGAAATTTTGTATAGATATGGAAACAGAAGAGCAAGACAGACAGACAAATAAACAGACAAACAGACAGAGCCAGAAAAAAAAGGGGGAAGAAGAAAGTGAAGTATTGGAGAGGGGTTGAAGAGAGGAGATAACATTTGAATAGCAACCCAGTCAGAAATATATTTTCAACAAAAGGTCAACTGTCAAGTTCTTAAGTCAGTATCATAAATGAATGCAAAGTATCAGAAAATGTCCAGGGCATAAAAAATGATATAGTGGATGGTCTGTCCCTGGAATCAGAATCATGAGGGCAGACACTTATTAACGCAGACAATTGTGTAAAACTCCAAGTAGACTTGATATTTTTTCTCCAATTTATAGGCAAAATACTGCTTCTCATCTCTTAGAGTGTTCATGAAATTTGAGAGTCTACGTAATGACAAGAAAAAAGAATTTTACTTCAGCAGTGTACGCACAAATTGATCATCAATAGAATGCTATAATGACTCACAATTCTTTCTCTTGTACAAAACATAGTAATGATACAGAATGAAAAAAAAATGATACAGAATGAAAAGAAAGAGATACTTTTTTATGACAATAATTATGTAGCTACATTCCTTACAAATAATGAGGCATCGTTAAGTTAAATTACGATCGACAGATATATAAAGTTGTAGGTAAATTAAATATTTTCATGTGAAGATGGGAACATTAGCAAAGATATATTGATAGATCAGAGGCAGACTTTGAGGTGATGGCATCATTAATACATCTGATTTTAATTGGTGATCGTGACCACTCTCACATTTTCATAGAAATGCCTGAAACTATGAAGTCTCATGACACTTTATTTTTACATTCCATCGCAGTGAAATGTCCACTTTCCTTTTGAACTTGAGTAGAGTTTGGACATTCTGGAGAACACGATGAAATACAAAATCAAGTTCCCTTATTTTCTTCTTTCTCTCTAACCATATCGAGTCTTTCACGAGGAAAGTCTTGTTTCTGTATATATTTCCTTTGTCCCTCAGTAACGACCTGAAGAATCATTTTAATTTGTAGGTAAGGAGAGAGTGCCGAGGCAGCCTTGACTCAACCGCGAGCTTTGGCAATGATACAGCGACCCCAAGCGAAACGATTGTAGTGGCGCCTGTGGTTTGGCATTTTTTCGCCTTCCGCCGTCTGTCGAAGGAATTGTTGCTGCATTCCCTGCTCTCCCCTCTGCATTGTATTAAAATTTCATTTCAATTCTTGATTTCTCTGCCAGCATTTACATAATCTGTTCCAAGGTTATTAGAGTTTTTTTCCCCCCCAGCTCTCTTTTCCCTATGGTTTGAACTGGACATTATGACAGACCGCATATTATGCCTTCCTTTTACTCTACTTCTACACTATCTGACATAGTGCATCATGAATTCCCCCACCCACTAAATCTGGTCTTCTATAATCCTAACATCATTGTACTCTATAAACAAACAAACTTAGCAATCAATGTATTTTCTGACAAGAAAAAAAAATATGCAAAATTAAAGTGAAGATACATAAACAAGAAGAAATATATTGTGAAGTATGCGATGCCAGTTTTGGTATACTTACACCAAATTTCTCTGTTTTCTTCATTCATGCATGCAGTTTTAATTACCTGTGATAGAGTATATCTCTACCCTATACCTCTCATCTTTGAAGTCATCAGTGACATACAATTTGATTCTTTCTATCACTTTCTATATCATTCTTTCTTTATATATCTTTACTATTGGGCACAAATAAGACTGGAAAAGGTTAGTTTACGTAACATGAGATAACAGAAAGTAGAGCATTTTGAGACTGCCGCGCCTAACAGTACAATCAATCAAAGCATGGAGTGATTAAATTTCAAAATATGCAAATCTGCTGGGGTCCCATCTTTGTTTCCTTGATGCTTATTTTCTTTTTTCTAAGGCACTTTCCATCTTCATTTTTTCCCCATTAAGAAATCAAGGTTGACCATCCCCCGGAATGAATGCCGAGAAATAACAAGTTATCCAATCTGGACAGAGCTTTAGCCTGTGACAAGTGTGAGTCTATTTAAACCCACCCTCTCTCGAGACCTCGTCCCGGCCGCTCCGAGTGGACGGGAGAGACAGCGAGGTAAGAAGAGGGGGGGGGGGGGCATCAAATACTTGTTGACCAGCTGACCGCAGCAGCCCGGGCACACCAGACATCAGATGAAGATGAAGAGAGGGAAAAAAAAGAAGGTGGGGGGGGGGGGAGAGACATCTAAAGTGGTAGGTCTGAGAGCGGAGTGCAGAAAGAAGAAGGGTGAAAGGGATGGGAACAGGAAAGGAAGGGAAGGGGAAAAAAAAGGAAAGAAAGGCAGGGAGTGGTATTATATGCCGACTTGCACATCTAGCGGGTGAGATAGGATCCAGTTTCAAGTAGTTAGTCCCACTGGCCTGCCTTGCCATAGCTGTATGCAAATTTCTCCAGGTCTCTGACCAAGTGGTCGTTGCTCCCGAGCGCTCCACCATTACCAATTCTAAGCAGCAGTTGATCGATAGAAGAACCCTCCCAAAAAAAAAAACTGGTGCCCGTTCTCGTGCCGTTTCTTTGTCTTCTATGTTTTTTCTCCCCTCTTTCTTCCTTCCTTCCTCCCCCCCCCCCCCCCCCCCCCGTTTCCCCTAGTGCTTTTCCTGTCCTCAATGTCTGTATGTGTGTATGTTTGTGTGTGTGTGTTGGGTGGTGACATCATTTCTCCAAACTGGTTCCGTTTATCCATCCCACCTCGTTCACTCTATCTGCCTCTTCCCGTCTCCCATCTCCCAGTCTCCCTCTCCCTCACTCCTAGCCCCCTCCCTCCTCTTTCCCCGAGTCTCCGTTTCTCTCTGGCGGTTTATTGTCAGCCGCCGTTTCCCCCCTTCTCTGTCTCTCATTGTCTCATTCTCCTCCGACAATTGTGTGTCATCTTTTGCCCCCCCCCCCCCCACCCCTTCCTCCCATCTTAGTCTGCCTAACTCTTGCTCTCTCAATTATTGTTAGAGATCAACCCCCACCCCTCATCTTCTCCATCAGCGTGTCTTGCATCCTCAGTTTATTGCTTGTCTTCTTCTGCATCCTCACTTTCTATCTCTTTCTCTTTCTTTTTCTCTCTCTCTTTTTCTACCTTTCTTAATCTGTCTATCTTCTTTCTCCTGCCCTATCTCTCTCTCTCTCTCCTTCTCCATCTCTTCCTTTTTTTCGCTCTCTCTCTCTCGCCTTTAAGCTTTGCTCCGCCTTGGTGTGAGAGATGGGGCAGAGAGAGAATGTTTGTCTGCGGTCTATAGATACAGTATTAAAGAGAAGTAGCCACAGTGCCCTACAGACACTTTCATCTGCGAGACGGAGTATGCAAATAGACGAGGTCTCTGACCAGGGAACCGGGTGCCTCAGTGGAGGAAATGTAGACGTAGCAGTTTGCGATTCAGATCTTCGGGCGCTGACACTGCCATTCGGGTCCCGGCAACGAATGCGGCGGGCGGATAATAGCTCGCTCCATAGCTCCCGGTGTGATCGCTGGCCCGTGCATTTCGCTGAATGCAGGCACGTGATAATGGTCTGGAGTTGTAGCTTTATGAATGAATGAGTAACAGGAGAGAATAGCCGACTGGGAGGCTGAATGGGCCCCGTTGGTGTGTGGGGAAATAAAACGGATTGTTGCAACATTTGGCTTTAGGGAAGCCTTCTGAGAGTAATATCCCAGCCCCAGCGCCTCAGAAACTGTTGTCAGTTTTGTATTTCTCAATTGATTTGTTGCAATTTTATGAGAGTAAATGGTTCAAGAACACGACAAAAGATCACAGGGCTGCTTACATTAGGTGGGCACTTGAAGGTGCAATATTGTTCGAGTTAATTTGATCAAAGTCAGAATTGATAATGAGCAAATATGAGAGACTGACAGCCAAGTTTTCCATCCCTGAATGCCCCCCTCCCATAACCTGAAATAAGTCTTATTCGTTTTTTTGCTGCTTTCCTTTTTAAGTTTGGGAATTGAAGTGTGACAGAAAAGCTGGCCTTGGCAGTAGTGGCGAACAGGTGAAATGATTGTGCAGAGCTGCAGTTTTGACCAATCAGTCGGCTGCGTCAGCGAGCGATGGCTGCCCATGGGCTTATGCTCCACGTTATTATGTGCGTCGGGGAGCCACGTGACGGGTGCAGCGCCGTCCGCCGCGGATTGCTGAGGGTGATATGGCAGGCTAGCGGAGTTCACTCACCTCCTGCACAATGTACTTGCCCTTTAGTCACTCAATGTCACTGTTCTTGAGGTACATTTGCTGAGCGGACGTTAACATTCATCCAGCACTGTATCTCGCTCGATTCCCCCCCCCCCCCCCCATCATTGCCACTTGTCTGCTTATTGTCGAAACGCTTTATATTTATATATTCCCTGCATGAGCGAACGAGCAGTAGATGTTCCTGGCAAAAAATGTCTTGAAACGGTTTCTAAAAAGGGGGGGGGGGGGGGAGAAATGTACATGAAAGTCAGCCTGTATTTCCCACAGAATTGATTTTAATTGCACTGGTAAAAGCTTTCCTTCATTCTCAGCAAAATGCCCACAAATCATGAATCATTAATGTCGACGTTTCTGCGTGTCACGATGCTAGTCCCATGACTGTGCAGTGCATGGCGTGTTAGGAGAGGAAGGAAAGAAAAAACAACAACAGCAATGCCCATGGTTGCTGCCTTTCATGTCCATAGGCGGTGGTGATTTTCACCAAAACAACATCATGGACATGGGGTTGACTAGCATGTTAAAACTGATGGAAGTTGCTCATGCATTTGTGAAAAGTTCGGTTCAACGGCAGTCAACGCTGCCATGACGATGACGGAAACAGTTCTCAGAAACTTCCAGGGTCTGAAACCCTGCGTCATGGTTGCCATGACAATGTGCCTTCCAAGAACCAATGGTTGGTTTGTGCTGATCACCGTTTATAGACCAGCTGTCTGTAGTAATTGATGAAGCCGTCCATCAGTTTATGTGTACTCTTTAAAGAAGTATTATCAACAGTGGTTTTGATGATAAAATGGGATTATGATAGTGATAACTTGAATTGTTTTTGGATGTCTTACCTACTAAGCTAAGAGATTTTTAAAAAATATCACTTAGGAAATATTAAGCTCTGTGAAAAAGAGCTTTGAAGGTAAGGTGTATTGAAGTGCTAAAATGCAGAATTCATTTCATTTCATTTCTTTTCACTTAATAAAACATGCATACGTAAAAATATGACAATGGTATGACAAGTATAACATGACAATGTGACAAAAAAAAAAACAAGCAAGCAAACAAACAAACAACCAAAGATATCAAGTGAAGGGGTTAGTGAGAAGGCAATGGGCCTTATTTAAAACTATGGTAATCACTGAAAATGAATTATCAAATATTCATACCCAAAGATCTGCATACTTGCAAAGCTCATTATACTCATCAATTCAAAGTAGCAATTGATTTAAAATATCAATGCCTCTGCTGTTGGTTTTTGAATGTTCCGGTAGGGATTGTTTATGCATTTTAATCTTCCTCCGTATTAGAAAATACACATTGGTCCACAATAAACTTTATTAAACATTCTCTATGCTTATATCCTGTGCTTCCAAACTTAAGATAGAGTAACAGTTACTCTTTCAAAATACCCCCGTAATCAGAAAAGCAAAGATTACCCCAAGAAAAGAACTGCAACCAGTCATGTTTCTAGCTATCATCCTTTTTGTTAGTAGACGTTATATGGACATCCCGTAGTAACCGGCTACCCCTCGCAACTGGGTAGCAGTTCCCTGGTTGACATACTTGTTGACCCATTGCTTCCCTTGTTCCAAATGAATGGTGGAACCATCATAAACTGAAAACAGTGCGCTGTAAGTCAACATCTTAAGTAGACAAATTTCCACTTGTACACCCTCGATGGGCAAATAAGAGTTGGGTGCACATTACCTTCCTGTGGAGATGATTCATTGCTTGTGGTGGCTTTTGAAATGCACATTTCTTTAGAATGTTACTTCTCTAAATCAACAAAAGATTTCATTCATCCTGGAAATGAGATACCACCGGCAAACTAAGGCGGTGGATCAGTTGGTAGTGCATCTGTCATGCAATCAAATGGCTCTGGTTCGATTCACAGTCTGGCTGAGCAATGTTTTGTGTTTTCATGCTATCCGCTCTAGTAAGAGGCAAAAACATTCTGTTCCACAGATAGGACATTGAATGGAAGATCTGTGTGTGAGGGAGTCAAGACTCACACATGGAAAAGATCCCACTTCACTTCCCTGCAAAGAATAGGGTGCTAACCTGGTGAAGTGGTCCTACCACATGCCTGCACCAGAAAATGGGCGAATGATGCAGACCCCTGGTGGTTCACCCCAAGTGACTAGCAGTAGTCAACCAATGGAATCAATCTGGCACATTGTGTCATACGAAGAAGGAGAAGAACTTTCGTGACACAACTGCTGTATTCTTGTCAGCTGGACCTATGTGTAAGTCGCCCCTGGAACCATTTTACGCCCCATCAGAGTTGCTCTGAGGAACATCCGAATTCCATCCAGTTCCTCTGCTCATCAGGCTGTCTAGGAAACAGGGGTTCCAGTATCACCCTTTAACCCAGCAGCAGTGATTGCCTGCAAGCCAGCTGATGAGTAGAGGAATCAACTCCAGTTTGAGTTATAAGACTACAGGAGGAGTCACTTGCATTTACGTCCAGAGAACAGGATTGATAAACCCGTTTTGGATCTTGGTTTGTTCTTCCACTACAGAACATTTGAGATTAAATTTATATGTTTAGTCATCATCATTGCCAGTGAACCAGTGAGATGAAATGCAAGCTATTCACCATCCACATGTCAGGGGTTGTTGGTGTCAAACAACAGCTTATCAGAATTAAAGGTTGTTTCTCAAACTAAGAATGTATGTACTCTTTTGGACAAACCTGAACACATTTAGTGATGAGCAATACTTAAAAATATATATATATTTGTTGATTCTCATGATAGGTGTTCGTTTACATTAGTTTTATTGAATTTGGACACCAATTTACCTTGTAGAGCATTTTCTATCACAAATCATGTATCATACCACAATAGGAATAGTATTTTTTTTTTCATGAAAAAATATTATTATTATTATCAGTATCATTATTGTATTATTGAGATAAGAATATATCATGAAGTTTAGTTAAGTTTTCAACTATTCTTTTTTAAATCATCCCCAATGATGGAGTATTTTCCCCTTTTGGAATTTTTGTAGGCTGCCCTGCATACGAACTGAAAATGCTGCCCTCTTGTGGGCACTTTAGGGCAAGGGGAGTATACTCTCAGCTCATGTTTGTTTGTTTGTTTGTTGTTTTTTTGTGATAGAAATTTAGAAACCCCATGGAAGTAATTGCTCGCATGCTGACATTTCTTTAGAGGGACAGTCTGCTAGATTTTATGATTACAGAAATATTTGCAATATCCATACTGAAGCAGTACTACTGCTTCTTTCATAATTAAAGGTATATTTGGCTTCAGTTTTACAGTTAAAAAAGTAACCTTATTGGGGAGGGGGCGGGGGCAACAAAAGCTTGACATAATATGTGATAATTTATGCAGTGGAGCCTGATATCGTTTAGCATTTATATCAGAATGATTACATCATCAACATGCGGCTGAGGTTTACCAAGTCCACAGGACTGCCAAATCACTGATGCCAACTCCAATTTCCACTTCTTGTAGCCAGGTGCCAGTAATATGCCGGGGATTTTGACCTCCTTTTCTGCCCGAACAATGAATGATTCTGCCCCCAAGTAGAGTTGCTAATATTATATGGTTGTAGCCTTGACATATAAAACTTGAACACTTGACCAGGGGAAACTTGAGGTTGCTTTAATATTTGACACTTGTGTGGGGTCAGCTTGATACAGTTTCTCTTCCATGGCTTCATCTACTCTCTCTCCCTGCTGCTGTCTCCCAACCTCTCCTTCTCCCCCTCTCCCCTTTTCCACCTCTCCCCTTCTCCCCCTCTCCCCTTCTCCACCTCCCCCCCCCCCATCACACACACACACACACACACACACACACACACACACACACACACACACACACACACTCACACTCTATTTCTTTCTCTATCACCCCTATTCAAGTCACCCCTTGTTCCAGACAATGTAGACCACACCAACATTGACTGCTACTTCCTCTAATAGTGTGTCTGTGTGTGTGTGGGGGGGGGGGGGGGGGGGGGGGAGGGAGGGAGAAGGGGGAGGGGTATTATTATTTTTTTCTGTATTGTTATATGTATAATTTTTCATTCTCTATCCATCAAAGTATGACCATTGTAGCTAGTCCTTTCTGCAAACACATCCCCAGCCATTAAGGCCTAATCCAATTATATCAAAAGCGCTATTGACGATGACCTTTCCCCACTTCCTTTGCACTCGGAGGTCATTGTTCTGCCCTTTGTGTTGCGGTCCAGGGAGCACAATTGAACTGCTATTGAAGCGTTTAGCTTTTAAGCCTTCGCGATTTTTTTTCTTTTAAATGAAACCCCCCTGAATTATAACACCTCCGCTGTGCTTGGACATTTCTTTTTCGAGCTGTGTTAAGAGTGATTTTGGAGTACTAAATCTCTTCTTCCACGATAAGGACGAGGTGTTCATTGCTTTTAAGCTTTTAAGCTGTATTAGGATAATTTTGAATGTAAACACTCTTCTATGTGTGACATTGATTTTTTTGTTTTTTTGGGGGGGTGAAACGAAGGAGCAAAACAATGTCGAATTCAATTCTGGCAATATAAGATTGCTAACAAATTTGTCTCAATTATCAGCTAGGTCTTTTATTGTGATTATTAGTAGTCTGTATGTATGTAATATTATCATCATTATTGCATTATCATAATCATTATCGTCATCAGCATAAGTATTATAGCTATCATTATTGTCAATATTATCATATTCATTGCAGAAATCAGCACTTTCACTTTAATTGTTATTACACTATCAGCAGTAGGAGTAGTAGTATTACTGTTGTTATCATTACTACCATTATCTCCATTTAAGATAATTGATTGTGTTTTGCTTATGGCTAGTGCATATAACGAGTTGAATCACCTGTAATGATAGAAACATTAGTGACCATATCTTTATAGTAATGTTGATGATACTGTATTCTAATTACCAGTATAGTGTGATATTTTAGTTGGCTGAGTGCAGGAGACTGAATATTGCTAGAAGCTTAATTTGCGAAGACATTTGTATTTTAAGCAAACAATTTCAGAGTTTTTTTCACATCCATTTTGGAGCAAAGTTTTTTTTTTCTGTACAGCTTGCAAGGTCCATTTTGCAAATGCTTTTGAAATTAAAAACCAGCACTGTATGTTTATGTAGATATTTTGAAATGGAACTGATATTAATGCAATGACAGTGTTATGTCATTGTTTTGTTTTAAAGGCACTAGTACTCATACATTCTGTGTAGAAACTTTTATATGTAAAATGATAGCAAAATGAATATATAAAAAAATAAAACACAAATTTCTTAGGTCTACTACGTGACAAGAGCCCCTGAGGTTCTTACATAGCAAACTGTAAATATCATCATGAAAAGATAGGCTTTTGATTTTCAGTTGATGGTGTTTAGCAATGCCGAATTCTAAGTTGTAGTGGTAATTCTTTCCAAATGACTAAATGACAACCAAACTGACTCAGATGGCCCATATTGAAAGCCATGCAAACTGCCTGTAAGACGAGAAGTATAGCCTTCATTAGGAAGAGAGGTGAATTCAGAATTTAAAAAAAAAAAAATGTGGAAAAAAGCGAAGATGAGCTCTAGAAAGTAATATTAGTATCTCAGTGCTCCCTGGAATCAAGTTGATGCCCTTTTGGCTCTGAAGCTGGGACTCATTTTCTGGTTATTCTGAGGTGACTTGTCAGCATCTGGTCAGAGAAGTCTGATAGAATCAGTTTGATGGTGCTAAAAAAAGTGTCTCTACCCTGATATTGAGGTCACACATAATTGTTGCAAATTGATAACTGGTCTGTTTGTTTTTGCACTCACTATAACTCTCTCTCTCTCTCTCTCTCTCTCTCTCACCTTTAAAAGCTATCTGTCTATCTGTCTCTCTTGCACTCTGTTACACACCTCTAAACACAAAGTGGAAAAGTTGAGTCAGTGAAAAACAGAAGGATGAGAAAAATAACAAACAAAGTGCAGGGCCTTTTCCCTGCCCAGTGACCGGACCATGTTGTGGCAGCCTGCGCGATCCGCCAAGCTAAAAACGTTGCGATGCTTTTTCCAGCTGTGCTCCGCCGCACTCGGTCGGTGCATAGGTAAGCAATGGCGCGGGATAACGAGCGATTAACTTCTCGGGACGCTGGCAGGCCCGCCGCGGAGTTGTCTGTTTGGCGGGGTATTAGGTGGCTCTTGCCTGACAGATATGTTACATGCACCTGGACCGAGATTGACGGAAGGTGAATTCAATCGGAGACCGTCATCTCCACAGACGACGACTCCCTCTTTCTCATCCTCCTCCGTCTTTTTCCCTTTCTCTTCCCTCGTTCTGTCTCTCCGTTACCTTCTCCGACGATCTCTCAGTTCTCTTTACCCAGCGGAACTCAGCCAGCATGAGCTTGTTTGCTTTGGAGGGGTCCATGGCCAATATTGAATATTCATAACTAAGTGCCACCTGCACTGATATGGAGCTTTGCCTTCAAAGATTTGTCTTAGCTTTTCTTTTCTTACAGTTAATGCCACACGGCAATCTCTCTGTGCTGATGCTAGGAGAAGCAGGTGACAGTGGGCAAACCTTTTTTCGTAGGGCTCACGGACGTCTCCGTCTATCGTGCCGCCTATGACACATTCCCAAGATCATGTGCATAATCGGCTCTTTTTCCCCAAAAATATGTTTGGAGTTTTGTTTCATTTTTTTTTTCCTGTTCTGAAATGTTTCTGCTTCAGTGCTTCTTTCAGTGCAAAAACTCTCGCACTTTTCCTGGAAACCAAATCGGAGTATCTGTGACCATGTCTGAAATCTTCTTTCACATTAGTGCTTTCCTTGTTGAACGCTTCTTGAACGCTTCTTGAAACAACATGCAAATTGCGTTTTGCTCATGAAGAATGGCTGTTTTCCAAGTTTTCAATATGCCATGATTGGATCCAAATCCTGATACAGAAACTTTTATTGTGTTCATCTGTGGAAGGGTTGAGACTCATACATGTTTTGTTTTATCTATCTATTTATCATCTATTCATTTGACTATTTCTACAGTCATTAGCTGATTGATGGATCTGGATTTTTTTCTTCTGTATATTCATTTATTTGTTTATGTAGCTTTGGTTTTTACTTCACTTGTTGCCTCCAATTTGTAATTTGCCACAGGATTAGTGCATAACATATCTAGTTCTGGGGGACAATTGGTTAAATAAATAGCTTTATTACAGGTGAAGGAAACCTCCTCACCTTCATACACACTCAACTGTCCGGCTCATTCATTGAACTTTCTCTAGTTGCCTTATACTGACAGGGGGAATTGGCCCTTGCTACTTCACCACAAAGTTTTTGGAAATATTGTGTATCAATTTATATCAAAAATGTTCAAAATGGAAGACTGATTTATTGAGTGTGCCATGGGAGCCCACTTCATCCTTGATCTCTGTCATCATTTCAAAAAAGGTACTTTATTTTGTTTATAAAATACATACAGTACATGCCAGCTGTGAAACTCGAGAGAAGGCTTATATGTAATGAGTCAGATGGTGCACACAGACAATAAATCATTTGTGTGTTATCAAGAAGTGTTTGAAAAGTCTTTTTGCCAAGCCATTTTTGTTTGGAAGGTCTCCTGAGGAAGAATTTTTTTTTTTCATTTTTCCAGTGAAACAAAAGCCAGTGAAAATCAGACAAAATGTATCACACTGTCAAGGAGGCTACGCTTGCATGTTATGGAATACCTGTTTATACATTTTATGTCAAAATTGTCGAAAGTTTCTGCTCAATGGAAATGGGGCAAAATGTGTAAAACTGACAGGGAAGCTATGACCATTTGCATACTTGATCATACTATGATCATGCATTAAACAGACACTTCAAAATAACCATCTTCTGTCATGTGACTGTCACATGACTTGCATAACACAAAAAAAAAACACAATTTTTTTCTCTTCCTACTGCTTGAAATATTGTCCTCACGAAATGCTCTGTAATGCTTTGTTCAAATTCATGGATTTCGAGAAATTTGTGTCTCTCTATTTTTATGCTTAAAACAGACAGCATGGTGTATGCACACTCATACATTGCCATTTTTTTGTTTTTTTTTAAATGTTTCGAAGGTGTCAACACGCCTCTCCCAATTTTCATGCCGGTTGCATCAATGTTCACATTAACCTATCCTCAAGCCACTGATGTGTAAAGCGTACAGTCCCGGGTTTACCTTGCGGATATTTCACCTGACTAATGTGAAATGTCATTTGGCAATTCTTCTTTCCCCCCATTTGAGAATCGGAGGTGGCATTGGGCAAGGTGCATCTAATGTCTCTAGCTGTAATGTCTCTCTCTTATCCATCCCCTCCTCCCCCCCCCCCCATCCTTTCTCTTGAGATGCGTTCCCTGACATGCCACAGTTCAACGGCTGCCATCCTTCCGAAGAAGATGTTTGTACAGTCTAGATCCTGCGGATATTTCCTTTGGTTAGCTAGGGGTCAAAGAGTTCCCCGAGAGTTCATGTTTGTCTGCAAAGAGGACAGGTGACAGTAGAAGGGGAGGGGGGATGATGGGCTAAGTATATGGGGGGGGGGGGGGGGGGAGTTGAAGGGAGGGGATGTTTGGATCACTCTCATCCATACCAAGATTCTCACCTTAAGACAAATTGGACTGATTCTGTAGCCGCAAAGAAATTCAAAGGCATCGAAAACAGAAGAAGTTGCAGAAACAAAAGTTGCATGCCACAATGATATGAGAAATTACTTGTTTGTTATATGTTACCATGTTGTTGTGTTTTTTTTATTAGTTTATTTGTCCCCCCCCCCCACGTGTGCAACAGATATGCTCTTTAACGTGCCCCAGTTGTCGACCTGTAATTGATCTAAAGATCCATTTGCGTCTCTGCAAATTTCTTGTCGTTGCCAATTTAGGAAGCGGTCGAGATAGCTGAAAGTTCTCATTTTCTGATCGTATATGTATCGCTGTTTTCCGTGGAGTATCTAATTATCAGAACTGAAAAGGCAAAACCGGAGTCGCTGCTTGAATATCATCGATACGGGCAGAAGGAGACCACTCTGATTGCTATCAATTAATCATTTTGAGTAGATGTGTGAAGAAAGAGATTTAGAAGTGCAGAAGCTGCATGTCACCATGTGAAACGCTAAATACATTACATGAAGACCTGTTAATGCTCTCTGCCCATTTCTAACATTTTATAGCATTGATGTGATGATGGTTGACATGTTAATATCCCAGTGCGAGGGAGACACATCTTTCTCCTGAATTCTCGTTTTATCTTCTTATTTTTTATTTTAGGATGCTTCCCTCCGTATACCCCGGGCAAACGGAAGAAAGAGCAATTTGAAGTCTGCAACATTTAGTTATCGAACTAGAAAGAGCGAGAGAGAGGGAGGAAAGAAAGAGATTGTGGCGGGAAGAGACTTTGCCGTCAAACCGAGAGCCGTCTCTTGATCTGGATAATAAGATGTTTAGCATCAATTTGCAGAGGGGTGTGACCAAAAGTTGAACTGGGAATCAAAGGTAGACAAAATGGATGTGTGTGCATAAGAGCTAATGATGAAAGGCAGGCTTCTCGTCTTGCTTTTCACCTATAATGGCCTAACTGTGTAGCTGTTGTCTTGCAAGAAACAGTGATCAGTGTTTGATACCATTTGATTCTCTTTCTCTTTTTTATTCTCTGCTGGTTTCTGTCTATCTCCTCACAGTTCTTATTGTAGATTTATATTAGCAAAACTTGTATTGTTTATACTGCCACTGAATTTTTACGGGGAAAAGCAGAGTACTAAAATGAAGAACCCCTTTCAATGGTTAGTACTGAATAGTATAGGGAGGTCACAAGTATGTAGGGTGAGGTCATTTATTTGCTGGCATTTCCCTTGACTTCTAGGAATCTTAATAGGCCATCAGTTTAATGAAGAATGAATAAGAAATGAAAGGAAGACAAAACCAGGTGTTGTGTTTGAAACCCAGTGAGATGGTGATGGCAGTCTATAGTGAATTTCCAGGGCCAGCAACTACCATAGCATTTGCAGGTTAAAAAGTTATGCCTTTGGTATGTTATCTAACAGTAGCTGGGATTTCATTATACAAAGTTTGTAGGATTTTTCACAGAATCAATCATTTCAATGCCTCCCCCCCCCCCCCCATAACTATAATGAAATAGCTTGAAATGTAAAATAAAAAATAAAAAATGACAACAGTGAAATGTATTGATATAAACCAGTTACAGCTGAGAGAGCTCCTTCCACACCTATATTCTTTGGTAAAAGCATTTCGAAGTCTTTATTCATCAGTAGACATTAGGAAACAATAAAGTGATGTCTGTATAATTGTATGAATCAATACTTAGAAATCTGGTCTGGTATGGCAATTTCAAGCAGAATATCAGCATTTTCCTCAAGGTAGAGCTCACACATATGTGGTGTTACTGATCTCGTCTAGATGTGTAATTACTGCTTCTACCCTACCTGTGTCATGGCTTGAAACTTGTGCATACCTGGAGCCATTTTTGGAATGCTCGTCATCTGACTCAAGTCTCAGTGTGTAGGCCTATGTTTGAGCTCTCTCAACGTTTGAGCCAGGGTGCAAAGCATTGTGGGATATCTGAAAAGAAAAATCCGGCCAATCCCACCACATAATGACTCATCAAGTCAAGCCATCACATCAACCCAGCTCACAGTCGTAGCATGACATCAGAGAAGCATTCCCTATTCCCTGTTGACAGCTGAACTGATCAAGAACTCCTATTTTGGGAGGGGGGATGAAAATCCACTTCATGTCCAAGTAGATTTTAACAAAATAATGGAGTGAAATCACATAAATATCACAGTGAAATTTTCATAAGAGCCAGACTTAGCATTGACAAAGCTGTGGAATATCAAATCTGTGCAACTTTTCATAAAAAGGTGATATTGCTCATTTAGTTACATAATAATAATTTGAATGAGGTAATGATCATAAGTCATTCAAAATATCCTTCACTGAGACACAGAACTTCAGTTAATTTCCCTTGAAGAGGAGACATTATGCTTCCTATCAATTGTTTTGTGCAAAGTTTCAAAATACAGCAGTGGGGACATTTTAAAGTTAAAGTGGTAATAGTTATTGAATTATAAAAAGGAGGAATGAATTTGTATTCTTTTAACCCATTGAGGATGGTTCGATTTTGCTACAACACGCATGTCCCATAGACACTTTCAAAAATCCATAACTTTCTCCTTCTTTATCTAGTGTTTGTGAAGCTGAGAATGCCTTAGAGGCACCACTGTGGGGACAGTGGTTAATCATGTCAGTAGTGTTGATAAACACACTGATGTGCACTCGCTGTGTACAGTGTAACACTTACTACATAATGCAGCCACACAGTGTGTACTGCCTTCACTGTGACCACCGAGTAAAATTTGAACGTCTTCATTGTGAAAACAGAAATGCAGTTTATGCAAGAGCACAATTTGCACTGTGGAAATGCCGCAGTTACAAACATAGTGCTGTTAGCACCTATCAGACTGGCCTCTGTATCAATCTGGAATGTTTGTTTTTTTGTTTTTTGTTTTTAATGGTGAGGTAAAAACACACTGACATTTTACTGTGTCAAGTGGTAGAACACACTGTGGCAGCAAAGACAGTCTTTTCCTTTCAGTAAAGTATGTGTCTGCTGAGTGAGCATGAACATTAATTTTCACACAGTGTGACACACAATAAGCCACACAGGGAGTTATTGGTAAATGCAATATTATAGTTTGACACATTGAACACACTGTTTCCACACTGTTTTCACACTGTGAAGCTCTATGTTTCTCTGCTTCTTCCAGTTAATTTTTCTCAGGAAGTGATTTCAAGGAAAGTAAGAACGCTTGAGATGGACCTGTCTAGGACGAGAACAAGGGATCCTCTCACCACACCTTATTCCTTATTCTCCAAGTAGAACCAATCTTGTTTGCAGGGTTGCCACGGTAATCCGAACACTTAGGGCTTGTTTTGTGTACAAACCACAAATCCCCTCTTCCACCAGTTTCAATATGGCTTCCTTCTGCCACCAATTTTTTCTCTCTTGGAGCATGTCTCAAGTCTAAAACTCTTTCTCAGTTGAAGAACATCACATTATCACCTTGTCCTCCTAACCCTCTGCATCATCCTCTTCTTCCTCCACATCTCTCTCTTCCTCAGCATCAGAAACTCATCCTATGTGCCTCTCCCTCTCTCTCTCTATATATATATATATTTCTATGTATTTCTATTATATTTCTATGTATATTTTTCTCTTTCCCTCTATTGAGATAAACATATACTTATATGAATCTTTTTCACAGATATGTTTGTCTGCATAAGGACATTCTTGTCAGAGTTTCCAAGACAACTTTTTTTTCTTCCACAATATCACTTTGCGATCACTGAGGAGAGTTGGCTAGACTCACAAAGTTCCCTGATTTAATTTGCAGAAGTTGATATGAAATTTAGCCATTGTAGGCAAGAAAGTCTTTATCTAGCAACAAAAAAAAAGTAGAAAGGATTAACAACTTAGAAAAAACTAGAGAGGGGCCGTCAAAGGCGGCAGACCCACGCCTTAAGTACAAAGTCGGGGTAAACATAATGTGCATTCGGTCATCTACCAGAATTCGGTCACTTAATTGCTAGTGTGCTTTATCACCAGCCAGTGAGTTCTACCAAAGATCGTACACTTCAGTGTACGATCTTTGGTTCTACAGTCACATCACAAGCAAATCACATAATTTCACATACGGTAACACTCATTCACAACAGGAAAGTCCTTTAGTCTCCTCCCAAAATCCATCGAAAATCCCAAATTCCACCGTCAAGTGCAGAATCGGAACTTTTTCAAGCGGGCGCGAATTAAGTCCAGTTTTAAGAGTATTGTCTACGCGACGGGTCGCCGAAAAACGCTAAAAATCGAGAAATACGCCGTTTTCTTGCGGGATATTTTGATTATAGCAAGCCGAGAGTGTGATGATATCAAAGGTCGTATGAGTGTACGATCTTTGATGGTATCCACAAAAGCGCAAAAGAAAAACAAAATTTACGTACCCCCTAGGCAATTATCCCTGTGATTAGTGTCTACGGAAATTATTCAATGCAAGGGTTGAATGCAAATGTCTACTGCACCAGTATTCGGTCACCAACGAGCGCCGCAACGTCCCCGATGCAATTTTGCACCAACAGTGTAGAGCGCGATGCATTTTCAGCGGCCTTGCACACGCATTGACATTGAGCGCGCATATCGTGCAGTGTGACTGCGACCGAGCAAATGCTCCTCCAACGAAAAAAACAATCAATGTTAATTTGAAAAATCATCAAAATACGGGCCAGTTTGTGACGACGGAGAACGAACTTTCATAAATCTAAAAGGACATAGTCCCTCAAACAGGCCTAAACGTAAATTTCGGAATTCTTACGAACATTTGAGCAGCGAAGTCGGATCGTTTGGGAGTTTATGTTTTCGTATGGTAGCGGAAAATCGCAAAGTGAGAAACGGGAAATTTTCGGAGTGGTCACTATACCATAGGGTCAAAACTTCAAGGTCACACAGAATTTGCAAGGGTCAACCGATTATCACCAAAATCTAATCGATTCTTTCCTGCCATTATCCAAACATCCCCTGAACATTTCGTGCAAATCCGTTTACCCGTTCTCTTGTTATCTTGTACACAAACAAACAAACAAACAAACATACGGAACCCTTTACATAACCCCCTGCCGATTTTCATCGGCGTGGGTAAAAAGAAATACAGGTCCCACCTGCAATAGAGGCACAATTGGTTTTGATTCCACCTCATTTCTCATGGAAGGTAGGGCCTATATACGCTGACCTTATGTTATTCGTCCTGGCAGCATATGGTGGTCTGTGAGTTGTGTCGACCTGACACATCCATTCACACATGCAGTGGAAAATTAGATAGGAGCAGCCTAAACTTATAAATGAATTTTCTTGGCAAGTTGCAGTCAGAGGTTAAGGTCATGTCTCACCTGTTATCTATTATAGATGGAGTGAATGCCTGTGACTATTATCTGTTTCCTTTTACACTGTAATGTGCAGTGGAATACTACATGAATGAACATTTTTCTGCCAGTGATTTTTTTGCGCTCAGCCGAGTTAGATGAATTTTGTATGTTTTTAATTCCGCAGAATCAAAACATTAAATTGTGTTATGTAGAAGAAGCAAAAATATTCACATGCTTTATTTTTGTGCTAGTTTCTGGTCATGCAAAATGCAGAAAAATAATAATGTTCACTTTTACACTAACCAGAAACAAACAAATGAAAATCATTGCTGTCATGTAGTGTCAACAATTTGTAAGCACATATTTGTGGACACCATTTATTTTGTTTTTTAGTCAGTGGTACATTGGGGAAAAATCCCTTTTAATCTTTTTTTTTGTCTTTACCTTTAAATATTATGTGATTTTGCATTCTCGAAGGCATACTGGGCCAAAAGAATCTGTCATTTTTTTCCCTTCCCTGGTGACATTAGAGCTGATGTTTTTCTTTGCCATTATCCCTAATGCTGCATGCTCTGTCTGAGTATAAACCCCAAGCCCTGGATGGGCCATGTCTGAATCTGAACCTGACCTTTGCTGACCTCACACATTCCTCCATGTTCTTCTCCCCATTTAGGTAAACAGCAGAGATAGCCCGTCTGATACATGATGCCTTCGTGGGTGGGTAGGGAGGGGTTGGGAGTTTGGAAAGATTTGGGGGGGGGGATTGTGTGGGTGAGGGGGGTTCTAAGTCATTGATGATCTATATTTATCACCACGATTCACCAAACAATTAGTACATGTGTTTTTGTGATTCGTCATCATATATGTTATTCACCATAGATTTACTTGAGTGTGCTAATAATGAAATTTAGGTAAACAGCAGAGATGGCCTGTCTGATACATGATGTCTTCGTGGGTGGGTAGGGTGGGATGGGGAGTTTGGAAAGATGGGATGGGGGTCTTCTGTGGGGAGGGGGGGGGGGTTCAAAGTCATTGATGGTCTATATTTATCACCACAACTTCACCAAAGAATTATCACATACGTGTTTTTGTGATTTGTTATTCACTGTAGATTCACTCAAGTGTGCTAATGATGAAATTTAGGTAAACAGCAAGATAGCTCGTCTGATATATGATGCCTTCGAGGGTGGGTAGGGAGAGATGGGGAGTTTGGAAAGATGGGGTGGGGTTTGTGTAATGGGAGGGGGTTAAATCATTGCTAATCTATATTTATCACCTCAATTCATTAAAGAATTGTTACATAAATATTTTTTGGATTTGTTATTCACCGTAAATTCACTCAAGTGTGCCAATGATGAAATTTAGGTAAAGAGCAAGATAGCCCGTCTGATACATGATGCCTTGAAGGGTGGGTAGGGAGGGATGGGGAGTTTGGAAAGATGGGGCGGGGTTTGTGTAATGAGGGGGGGGGGGTTAAATCATTGATGATCTGTATTCATCACCACAATTCATTTAAGAATTGTTACGTACATATTTTTTGTTATTCACCGTAAATTCACTCAAGTGTGCTAACGATGAAATTTAGGTAAAGAGCAAGATAGCCCGTCTGATAGCCTGCATGATGCCTTTGTGAATGTTGAGGAGGTGGTAGGGAGTCCTTTGTGGATGTTGAAGGAGTGGTGGGGAGTTTGGAAAGATGGGGTGGGGTTTGTGTGTGTGTGTGGGGGGGGGGGTTCAAAGCCATTGATGATCTATATTTATCACCACAGTAATTCACCAAAGAATATTACATACATGTTTTTTTTTTTTTTTTTTTGGGGGGGGGGGGATTTGTTATTCACCATAGATTCACCTGAGTGTGCGAATGATGAAATACCACGGTCTGTCCGAGGTGAACTGTCGTCACATACTTTGCAATGTAGCCCAGGTTGTCTGACTCTACTGTAGCCTCTTTTTTACCTCATGCTCTTCTGAGATAAGGTCCTCTAGGGAAGATGTCTAAAAATGTGGTCCATGAATCCCACAATTTCTGGTCGAAATGTATCCCCGAGCTCTAGGACGCTTTCGTATGACAAAATTGATCTCCGCTCACTTTTGTTTTCAACGATGTGAAGCTGTAGATATGACTCTCAAGAGGGTTTACGAGGAATTCATTTCAGGAAAGCGTTTTCATGAAGAAAGTTTGTTCATTCAAAGCAGCCGACTGGTGGAAGTATTGGACTAAATCAGATGATGACATGAAAATAATATTTTTTTACATGATAAAAAGATGCTTTCATCTGTCTCAAAATGTGAATTCATTGAAGTACAGTGGACTCCTGTTATAACGAAGTCCTCGGGCCCGGCGGTTTTCTTTCGTTATATCGAAATTTTGTTATAACCGAACAAATAAACGATAGAATTACATAGAGCGGATAATGATGCGGCTTGAATTTTTACTTCGTTGTAACTGGAATTTCGTTGTAACTGTGTTCGTTATAACAGGAGTGCACTGTACGTAGTAAAGGATGTGAAACTCCCGATTTTCATGATATATTTTTCTCAGGTGGGTAAGTACACTATCAACTATTAACCCGTTCCATACCGAATTCTGAAATCTCCATAGACTTAATACACAGCCACCAGGTTCCCATATGGAACAGGTTAAAGTGTAAACCAAGTGTGCTCATTTTTTTGTTTTACTTGTGTGTGTGTGTGTGTGTGTGTGTGTGTGTGTGTGTGTGTGTGTGTGTGTGTGTGTGTAAGTGGCTTCTTGCATCGTTGTACCCTGCAAGCCAGTTCACTGTTTATGGTTGTGCTTTGTGCACATTCTGTTCGGAATAAATATTTCAGGAGCTGTGGTGAGTGATGTTAATGACTTTAATTCACTCAGCGAGCAAAGAGCGAGTGTTAAAGCACCAGAAAGAGAGATATGTAGGGAGATCATGCAAGCAGATGTAGAAACGAAATGATAAAAATATAGCCATCAAATCACAGTTTCATCAATATTGTCCTAATAACTCTTTTAATATGGCTCGACGACGACTGACGACTGAGCCCCCCAAAGCCCGAGCCATCGTTTATCACCGGTAAACTTGACCAGCTGGGTCGGGTTAATTTTTGCCTTGTCTCCCAACGACTGGGCCATCTGTCTGTGACCTCAGAATCACTCAGCTGAGCGATAAATTGATGCATTCTGGGACAGATTACTTTGGACTGGGGGCATCACTCCAAATTTTGCCCCCTCAAATCATACTCCTGATGTGTGATTTATCACACGGTGCACATGATCATTAACATCTCAGTTGGGTGGGCCGGTGTCTCAAACTTGATTCATTTTTTCCCCACCCTATCTTTCTCTGTCTCTTTCACTCATACTTTCCTCTTATTCCAGCCACGAATAATGCATATATGACTTCCCTTCTTTTTTAATCTTTTTTTTTTTGGGGGGGGGGCCCATTCTATGTTTACGCCTTAATCCTCCATTAGTACTTCCCATTTTTACTTTCTGGTCTCCAGTGCTTGTCCTTTCAAATGTTGTCTTGACAACCGTGTAATCGTGTTAGAGCAAAATGCAACACATCTGTCCTGAAGTCAATATGATTATGCAGTATACAATGTAAGTCTGTCTGCGAGTATTTCCGTATGTCTGGAATTGGATGTATTATCTGATTTGTAAAGACTGTTTACATACTGTTAACCTCAGCCACAAACAGCCACACATACCCAAACACACATGCACAACTTAAAACCCTTCCATTCAAAAGAGGGATTCTGCATGATTTTCATTCTTCCCTTATGTTATCTTGACATACCAGCAGTGAAGCAAACGTCTAGCCATACCCTTTTACTCTGCCTTCTTTCAAGGCACTTTTATTTCCTTTATGCCCTTTGTTCATTCTGATTCCTGTTAGACATTTGAATATGTTGTCTTAAAGATGTTTATCAGTCTGCTTAACCCATTGAGGGTGGACTGATTTTGCTACAACACACATTTCCAAAAGACACTTGCCCGAGTATACTCGGGACTCGTCCTCAACGGGCTAAGAGATGGAGACTCCTACTTGGGGAATTACCCATGCAGGGGGAAAAAACAGTTTTCATGAGAATTGCCTCGAAGTAAGAACAATAGAACTTAAGTAACCTGAAGTAAAAACAACAAAACTTTAATCAGTTTAATGTCAATGTCAGTGTATATGTATGTCAAGGCCAGTTTATTATCTAATGTGTTGTCCTATGGATTTCTCAAGCAACTATGTTGATATGTGTGTGATGAAATTTTTGTCTCAGATGATAGCAATTTAACAAAAATAGAGAGTAATGGTTATATCTTGTTATATGGATGAAACAGTGGACAACCCAACCTTATCAGTCGGGATAAAATATAGCTGATCTTGCTATTCAGTGGTAAGCAGGACTTAGTTTGTGGAGACAATCATTTAGGGCCTATTTGTACACAAGCAGCAATGTCGCTATCATTTCTTTTTATATTGCACAAAGGAAACTTGTTTCTCCTTGTGAATTTGTTAAGATGTATCACTCCAAAATGTGTTGCACGAAAGGTTCATAAAAATGGTGAACATTTGTGAATGAATCAAATGTATGCGATTTATGTAAAGTATTTCTATCTTGAGGTGCCTATCTCGATGTGCTTCTGAGGTTCCAAGACAACTTGTGCTTTGTTAAAGTTTGTCTTAATCTTTAGCGTTATTTATTTTAAGTACTGTCTTGATATAAGATTAACTCCCTTGCAGTATAAAACTATTCAATTCCCCCATTTTGTATTATACATTTAAAGATAAAGATAAAATATTGTAAATGAAAGCAGTGAAAAACAAATATTGCAAACACTGATCCTAGTGAGCACTTCATCCTCTGACAAAAGTGGTGCAATATCATATCTAGGAATGAAAAGAAAAAAATCAGATTTTCATGACTGTGGCGAGATGTTATGATGTTTGCAGCCATGGCAAAATAGAGAAACATTCATATTTCATTCAGGCACAAGCAAATGACTGGTAAGACTTCTTGATGCCGTCTTTTAAACTGTGCTTTGGATGGTAATACAAACAATTCATCATCATGCTCGCTGCATCCATCACTCTGTTTGTCTATCTGCCCATCTGTCATCTCCGTGGAGATCTGCCTCCGCCGGGGCGGGCGGGGCAAGGATGAGATGTTTGGTTTCAGATGGGGGGTGTTGGTGGGGTTAGTTATCCAGGGTAGTGGCTTGTACAAGCTTTACTGTAAAATGCGACACTGCTCCTTGCACTCTCCCCCTTTTACCAACCCTCTCAGCTCTTGTTAGGACTTCTGTGCCATGAATCATATTCCTTGGATGAAAAAAAAAAGTTAGGAGAGGAAGGGGTTGGGTGGAAGAAGAGGATGGAGATTAAGGTGCATTTGTGACACCATCATCACCCATCATCATCCCAGTGGTCACCAGAAGTCACATCCTAACAGACCAGTAGTGGGTGTCCTGCCTGGGAGTTGCTTTGTCTTGCTTCAGGCTTTGCTGGCTCTTAAAAACTGGCAAATGCTCTCTGTCTCCCCACCCCCCACCTACCCTTGCCCACCACACCCCCACCCCTCCCCATAGTGTTCTTTTCCAGGAGTGGCTATCGTTACAAATGTGGCCAAAGATGATTGTAGCATCTCTTCTTTTTTGTACAATGTGCATTTTATTCTCTGCTCTTTTGCAGATTAGTTTGTCTACATGTTTTGAATTTGAATTGAATTGAATTACTTAGAGAAGAACAACTTTGACTATGACCGATGCCGAAACGAGACGTGGCTGCTCACATAGACTATGTGATGTTTCTTGTCATGCTGGGGATAAAGAGAGAAAGGGAGGAGGAGGAGGAGGAGGAGGGTGAAGGGGGGGGGGGGGGGAGGAGGAGGAGAGAATGGGATGTATGGCTCTAACTGACAGTCAACACGGGAGTGGATAAAGAGACAGTTTGCCTATCTGCGAGCTTTGCCAGGGGTTTATCTCCCAGCGCCAGTTGATTGATGTCACTGCCTGCCGTCTGAAGTGCCATGACCTTAGCCCTCCATTGTGCAAGAGTCTCAAATGAGAAGAGAAAGATAGATGGATTGATGGATAGATGAATAGATGGAGAGAAAGACGGAGAGAGAGACATTGGTGAATGAATGGACAGTAGGTTAAGAGATGACTGGTAGATGCAAGAGACAAGAGACAAAATATATTCTCCAAAGAATGCAACTGGGCCAAAAGAGAATGTCATAATGCGATCACCAGCTAAAAAAGTTTAAAAACCCAACAAACCTTGTAAACACATGAAAGAGATGATATAAAACTAGGAAAATGTGTTTAGGGCGAATAACATACAAAAAGAAAGAAATTGAAAGAAAAGACTCGTGAAAAGTATCCAGATTCATGAATTCACAAATCGAATACAAGAGATGATTAAAAGCTTGCAGGTTGAGTGAATACCAATAGCATACCTCGATATGTAAAACTTTCCAAGTGTTAGAATGTTGATATTTAGGGTGTAGTGGGTGTAAGAGGAGAACTTATCTATGCAGTAGAACAATTAATTAGAAAATTCAATGGTTCTTGATTGATACTGACTCCCATCCTTTAGTACCACTTCTTTCAGAATCAGAAAATTATTCTCTGTGTATGGTGATGCTGCATGGTGATATTACTGTCTCGTTTTCATGCCGCTCATTTCTGCCCCCTATTGTTCTCTTCCTTGTTTTAGATGTTTCAAACTTCCCTCCCCCTCCCCTCCCCTCTTTAATGCATCATAAGTCTTTCAGAGAGGTCATACATCACAACCCTGGTCTTCATAAGATCCCAGGTCCTTCATATTCAAAGCTCCAATGTAGATGATGCGGTGATGGAGGGGGTGAGGGATGAAGGATGGGGGAGATGGGTGAGGGATTGGGGTGAGGGGGGGGGGGGATACCAGAAAATAGACCAGGATCCCTGCCACTCCTGGGGCATAAATAACCTGTAATTGACAGATTTACGGCAATCCGTCTTGGTAGTAGGGAGTCAGGCCATTAATCAGGAACTGCGATGTGATTGCCTGCAACCCCCCAGCCTGCTCTCAATGCCAAGGTGTCAGTGAAATTATGAGGGCCTTAAGAGCCGATGTAAGTACTGATAATGGAATTGTCAGCTCAAAACTTGACCAAGGGAGGCCAGGGAGGAGAGAGAGAAGTTCAGGAGCTCGTCAACCCCCTGTCCTCTGCCGTCCTTCCCCGGCTGTCTCCTGCTCCAGATTCTCTTGCCTCGCATCCTCAACCTCAACGAAGAAGACAACGGTCTCTGCATCCTTGTCTGGTTGTATGCCAGAGCAGAGTTAGGAGTGCAGGAGGGAGAATGCACGCTCTGCCCATGACCTACATAAACTGGTTAATGCTGCCAGTCCTTGAAGGAGGGGTGGGGGCTGACATCAATCCAGTGTCAAGGTTGAAAGGGTAAACCTCCTTGAAAGTCTGGAGATTCCAAGGAAGTGTTGGCTATGCAATAAATCAGATGTTTGTCCAAAGGGGGTAACAAGGAGGCATAGTGCAACAGTGCCATGGGCTTATGCAGCCTTGGATTCTTTTTTTTTTGGGGGGGGGAGGGGGGATCATCATGTTATGCAACTTGTATCTCATATTTCATCAAACTATTGAAAGATATGCAAATAGCTTTGATATCCTCCCATTAATCGGCTAGTTGTAAAGTGTCACAGATCATGAAGAAAGGGTCCATATAATTTTTCCATAGATCTTTCTTCTTTCTTTTTTTTTTTTCAATTTCATGAATTAAATGGATGGGCTGTGTAATACTCTTTATGTAGCTAAATAGCACAAGTGTTCCAAAATGGAGCTTGCTGGATTTTATCAGAATTTACTGATGGAAATCAAGAGCATTTGTGCTTAGTACCAAAACGCCATTTCAGAAATTCTGTGAATTTAAAAGTGGGGTTTAAGTCATGGAAGTATGCATTCATCATAGTTTATGCCTGTTGTGCTCATATTATGCTGTATTATAGATGACAAACACCTCTTTCCTAAGCTTTGTCCTAAGTCTTCTTCTCATGGGTATGTGTGTGTGTGAACTCATCAAGCCATATCATCCCAGTCATGATCTGTTTTCAAAATCAAAAAATCTCCTTTCTTAAATAAGTGTCAAATACAAGACATTTGATTATAGGGCTTCTAGAAATATGGCACCATCATTATGCAACAATCTCCCTCTCAGCATTAGATGTATCATGGATTTTGATAGATTTAAATCTGGGTTAAAAACGCATCTTTTTGATAATTGTTAATTATATGTGAATATAGAAATGTTTGGATGATTTTGCTTCCATGTGTACCTGCATAGAGACTGTCCTGTGGTAGTAGGGGTTCTAAAAACTGGTTATTATTGTTATTATTATTATTACTTTTTTAATATTGTTATTATTATCATTATTATTTTATGTCAAGGGGAGGAAGTTGCATCCTTGTAGAAGTGTTTTCTTTTCACTGACTGAGTGTCTTTAAATCTAGATATTGTCATCTATTTACGACAGTCAAACAATTGTGTCCAGAGGTGGTAATACAGATTTTGAGTAGGACGGCCAACTTGTTGTACCACAGTTGATCCCCATGTTAGCTTATCTGATTTGTCTCAAATCAGCCAGCATTCAAGTGAACTTGCAAAGTTGAAATCCCTTTCAGAATCTGACACAAAAATATGCCATGACCTTCTTCACCTGTTTCTTAGAGAGGTTGATGTGCCATGTAATAAACCTATTGGAATTAGAATATTAGAGACTCTCAGATGGAATAGGTCAAACTAATCTGATTACGTCACTCAAAGGTAGAGAAAAATATTACACTATTTTTTGCCCTAACTTGCTTTTTGATATGTAACAAATTATGAAACGGAAGGGGATTTCTGTCTTTCTCTTTCTTTTTGATTCTTTTTTTTTTTTTGGGGGGGGGGGGAGATATGATAAATAATATTAATATTGTAGTCTTATTTACCAAGGGTAGCATCTATCAGAGGAACCTGCCATGATTATTACCTCTGCACTGCCACATACCAATGTTTATACCTGTGCTGAGACGGACGTCATTGGTAATGGCACAATGTATAAAATGAGCAAATTAGAGAAAATATTTTTTTTTCATTTGATTTGATTACTCAAATCTAGCATCTACCTTATACTTGAGACTCAGTTGACAGTTCCAACACATTTCGTTCATTTTTCATTCTTTTATTTTGGCCATTTCAACAGAAACATGTAGATGTATATTTTAATAGAAAACAAGTGCATAGATTAATTATTTCACAACAAAAGCATTTTTATTTTCATATTTCACTCATTATTGAGATAATTCATGTATAAAAAATAGATATACAAAAAAGTATAAAGTAGATTATAACTAAAAAGAATTGTCTACATAAGAAATCTAATTTCAATGAGATGTAAAGTATGAAGGAATCACAAAAGCAGAGCTCGTAACTGCATGTCCTAGGGAAGAGATAAAAATGTGAATACAACTTGCAGTGGAGCTGAAACCAAAAATATGAATCCAGTAAAACCAAAAACTTGCTCATGCGTGAAAGTTTTATGAGGAGCCAAGATTCACTAAATTAAAATGCACGCGAAACTTCTTGTCTTTTTTTTTTTTTTTTTTTTTTTTTTGCATTGAATGCCAGTGGAAATTAATGACAATTTCATGCTGCAAAAGGAGCTGGCAGCTCCAGTTCACAAAATTTTCATGCCACAAATATCTGATTTTACAGTTCTTAGTTTGAAAACATGCTTATCTTTATTGTATGTTTAGTAAAAATTAATCTTGTTATTTCATTAATACTCCTATTCCTATCACAAATAAATGAGCTTTTCTATTTGCATACACATTTTAATTCAAACCTTGTTCCAGGCAAGGCAATTTGATTTGCAGACCAGCCAATAAATGTAGCAAAGTCTGTTTTTCCATCGATATGAATTGACTACGTCGAACACTATGAATGGATCATCTTGTAGCAAGTCACTCAACAGTTGTTGTTGTTGTTGTTTTCAAATTCACTCTTGATTTCTTTTCATTAGCAACTTTGCCTTGGAGTACATCTGATCTTTTTTGATAGGCCTTTAAGTGAGATCATTCCTGAAAGCAGAAGCTACCATGAGTTGTTATATGAAGAGCAGTGCCTCTGACAGGAAATTTGTTATTCTTTGAACATTTTTTAAGCCTTGGTATGCTTTTAGTGCCAGTTGGAAAACAAATCCCCCATAGCATTGTACATACCTTCCAAAGTCCCTGGCATGGATAGGGTTAATTGTCATAATGGTTTGTTGACATGCAATCACATACCCTTTTTCATACATCACATTTCATGCATAGCTGCAAGTCAATAGAGTTAGGCAAGTGCTGCCCACAACTGTAAAAGAACCCTAGGAGCTTAGAGTTAGTCACATTTCAGGCTGCCACTGTAGGAAGACTAGAGTGTGAATGAATTCAACATCAAACTTAGCATAGTCTTTTATCAGGAACGGAGTGAAACTGCCCTCTATAGCTGACATTGTGACAGCCTCGACTGCAACCAAATGAGTATGAGAGCAGAAAGGGTGTAGTCAGAGAAAAATAATGTACAAACAAAAACTGGAATCATTCTAAACCTATCACCTAGCAACTGTCAGGCTCACTAGAAAATAATGGGTTTTTATTTTGCCAGGAACATTCCTGTCAACCTGTTTCAGGAGAACAAGAATTATGAGAGAGAAATTTATATGATTCCAATTCCCTAGCTTTTTTGAAAGTATCTATGTACAACATATATCTCAAAATGATTGTAATATATATATATATATATATATATATATATTATATATATATATATATATATATATATATATATATATATATATATATATATATATATATATATTTTTTTTTTTTTTTTTTTTTTTTGGAGGGGGGGGGGGTTCCAAAGATCCCCAGATGGTAAGAATAAAAGCAAATGAGTCATAGCCTGAGCTACAAGCAGGGCAGTAATGCTGATTTGATGATTTGATGATATGTGACATGTGTATGAGTCAAATAATATTGTATAGAAGAATAGCATTTGTGGATATACCATACACTAGTACACATACACACACAATATTATGAATGCATACAATACATATTTACTTGATCATGTTATATATGTCATGCTTGGACATACGTGTAAAATCAAAGGGTAGGTTATGTGAATCTGGCAATACTTGTAATAAACACTGCAGGTGCTCTATGAATACAAAAGGACCTACCAGTTCATGCCATTCTCTGTCTTATATATGTATTTTTCTCTGGTTGAGTTAGTGTAAACAAAAAATCCACTTCATGTTTACACTGTAAAGTGCACTTAATTTGCAGCAAATGATACTTTGTAAATGGAAGGAGGGTATACTTCCTGAATCATTAACAAAAAGAAGTTTTAAGATATTTTTCATTTTGATACCAATGGACGACCTATGGACCAATGACATAATCAATTTTCCTCATTTGCTTATTTAATTGTGACCTATATTACTTTGTCATGAAAGACATGTTGAATTCCTTAAGTCTATAACTTTGTGATCTTGCACAAATTTTAATGAAATGTGAAAGATTGTGCTAGTTTTTTTTTCTCTCTTTTTTTTTGTGGTGGGGGGGGTGGGGAGTCAAGTTTGATTGTAACACAAAGTGGATTTTCCTTTAAAATGCTAGCATCATCTTGTGACGGTTTTGTCTGGGGATAGCTTCAGGAATTCATTATAGTATGTATCCTAGAAAGTATGATGTCTTGCAAATAACTCCCAACACTTGAAAAAAAAAAAGACACTTGAAATTTAAAGTCCTATGGCTGTCTTGTTTACATACACATTCAGCAAAACTTTTATTACTGCATTTGTGTGATTTTACTCTCGTTGAGAAATCCAGATGGAACTGCACTTAAAATTGAACACAGTTTGAGCTGCTCAAATACAGTATATTCACCTTGGCAACACTAGATAAGTCAACATAGAAATTCAGTCATGATTAGCCACCCATACATGCCATTGTTACTAAAGGCTGACATTGCAAAAGAGGAGTATACATTGTGCAAGCATAATACCAAGCTAACCAGAGTGAAAGATTAAATAAACTGAATTTAAACAAAATGGAGTGGGGGGGGGGGGGTGGAGAGAGACTTGAAAATGTATGTGCATTAGAGCAGACTTACCCTGGGGCAGAAAAACATACAAATTCAAGACCCCCATCAACATTTTGCCTGTTATTCATTTTTTTTTTATTCCGGTCATAAACCTTGTTAGCATTTCAAGATGCTCTTGACAATTTGGGTGCAGTGCAATGTGTGCATTGTGTGTGAGGCCATATTTCAAAGAAACAGTTCTAAAGGGGATTTTACTGCTAAGATGTTAAATCCAACCAAATACCGATGTCATGACCCCTCTGTCACAGCCTTCGCCCCCCCCCCCCCCCCCCCCCCCCCCCCCCCCCCCCCCCCCGCTTTGAAAAAAAAGGAAATAGGTAAGTGGAGTAATAGTCAGCCTGTGCTGAAGTAGGGCTGTAAAACTAATTCATAAAGGCTTTTATTTATCCATGGAGACTCGGAATAGTGTTATGTTAAGAAATGAAAACAGAATGAGTAAAAAATTAGGTTATACTCAGGTTGCCGTACTTGAACTAGTTCATGAGAGACACTTGCAGTGCTACCATGGCTACTAATTGTGCCACGGCCTAGTCAGGAGTTAATGTTCTCACTTCATTTTATGAAACCTTCAATAATACTGGTGACCAGTTAACCACAAAGGCCTAATAAAGTTGTGGAACTCCACTTCCTTAATTTAATATCTTTAAAGTTTGTACAGACTGCATCAATACCTGGGTGCTGCTTGGCTAGTGTCACTTTAGATGCATCATGGGATAGTTCAGGGGACAAACTTTCGGCTTTCTCTTTCGACTGCATACACACGAAGGTCTTCTTCTTTTTTTGAAGATTTCTTCACTTTCCATCAAGTGACCAGCACATTGAAGCCTTACAGTAGCAAACCATGCCTCTAGTGACTGCAAATCAGTAAAATTTAGAAGTTTTAAACTCTTTTCTTTTAAAGCTTAATTCCAACTGAAGAAAAAAGAAGCAACGAAAGAAAACAGAGAAAAATTGCATTGTATTGCATGGGAACTGGGACATGCGTAAGACAACCTGAAGCGACAATGCTCCCGAGGAATCCTACGGTGCATCTGTGACAGGGCTCTGCAATGCGCGCAGAAGCTTTTTTGCGCATTGGCAATACCGAGAATTATATGGAATTTGTCTTACTGTATCTTAAAACAAAAGCAAAACAAAACATGAAGTGGCAAAAAAATCAGTTGCACAAGATGAAAGATATCTTTTCTTTTCTTTTTAAGAATGGATCTTCAAGCTATTAGACATTCAGGCATGCAGAAGTTTTTTTTTTGTTGTTGTTGTTTTTCCAAATATGGATATATGAACAATGGCATTGCTAAGTAGTTTTAAATTGATTAGAGTTTAAATTGATTAAAGTTTAGATTGAATACACTCCGACAGACTGAGTCATTTCAAGAGTGATTGATAACCATCTGGGAAAGGACTTCATCCGTCTCTTCCTCCTGTAAATTTACGCTGTTTCTTACTTTTACAAAAATATAAAATCATTCAGTTATGAAATCATTAAGGTGTTGATCTTCTCAAGTGACTTTTTAACTCAAGCTCCATTAATAAACTGACATGTGAAGCGCCCTCTAACCAAAACATGCAATGTCCCTTTGATCTGGTAAGAAACTTTCCATACAGTCTACCCATGTGACAATAAAAATAAGCCAGTTATTCGGGGTTCCACTTTGCACATGAGTAGAAAAAGGTCATTTGTGCCAACAGGGCCATGCAAGATAGTGAACTGGATGTTATCCCAAGTGTTAATTGATGGACCATTCTGGTCACCTGGTCTATGCAAGTTCATCCTTTGTTTGAATATGACTCATGAATTCCATGAATTGCTATGTTGGGCAAGCTTATGCAGATTTTGTCACTTTAAAAACAAGTGAAGTAATGATTAAAAACCAACTGAGTAAAAAAGAAAGGCCATTTGTACCCACGTTCACACGAGCTAATTCCAAACTGACTTATTGATTGTAATGTTAAACTGAAACACCTCACCATGATCGCTTTGATTTTAGTAAAGGGAATATCAAACAAATATATCCAAGTTTTTCATTTCGCTTAGAAAGAGAATATAGGGAATCTTGAAGATTTAGGCCTCCCTTTTTTTTCAAATTAGTGATATTGCACACTTATATATTCATATTTAATTAGGTAATTATGTGATCACCTCACAAGTCTTACCTAAGGTTTCTTTCTGTAAATGAATATAAACTGATGTCAGTATTGCATTGTTGGTTTTGAAATAATTCTAGTTGGTAGGTTTATTCCTGATGGCCATCATAGCAATCATGTTTCATGCCACTGTGGACAAAGTGGTATGGATGTGAGGCAATGTGTAGGATGGATGGGGAGCCAACGTGACAATCTGTGATTGCCGTGGATGTCAGGCCAGATTTTTACGCCATCAAAGATTTGCCACGGCAGTCATAGCACGAATGAGAAACCTAGTAGACTGCAGTAAAATGGGGTGAATGACACTTAACTGCACATACAATACCAAAAAGAGAACACGAGGTTGTGAAGAAAGAAGGCTAAAAACTTGAATACAAAGAGGAAAAAATGGCAAAAATCATCATTATATGTATCGTGTGAGAATGTTGGGTAATGTTTCATGCCTTCTGATTTTCCATCAAATATGCCATTCATACGTGCACCTATAAGGCATTGTAAGTGTCGCTATTTTGTTGTGTCCCCGCTTTCGGCTGTTACAAACATTTTCAAGAAAGGAGACATTGTTATGGATGACAAAGAAATACAAAAGTGCCTTGGTAGGAATTGCTGGATTTTAAAAAGCACATTTTTAGTGATCTGTTTCAGGGAACGCCCTTCTATGGCACAGAGGTAGTAGACCTTTCTCATTTGTGAGGACCATGCTTTGTGGCGACAACAGAAAAAAAAAACTTCTGTAGGCCCATTCACACTTACGGTGAAATACCGTGGTATTTCATGCAGTGTTTTGTAACGTGAACGCATGTACATCACCAAGTGCCTCACAAAATATCTTTCGATTTGGCATGATATTTAGCCAAGTAACTCAAACTTCACGCAAAATACGCATATGAGCTTCGTGTGTGAATCGTCTCACGAAATACCACCCGCCATTACTGCAGTGTATTTCTCGCATGACCTGACACACTTTCGGTCTTCTCGCCATAGGAGATATGCGTATGCCCAGTGCTTTGCCTGGAGAGTTGTTCTTCGGGCCAGGAATACCATGGTATTTTGTCAATGTAATGATAAGAAAATGTAATACCGCAGTATATATTACCATGGCCAATGCTGAGGAACATCTTCAGTGTGTCTGTGAGGGGGGTTCAAGAGTCAATGGCTTTAACAGGAGAAAGCTAGGGATGGAACCCTTGGAAAATGACTGGTTTTGTGTTTCGATTTTCGTATTTCTTTGAAGAGCCAAAAAGTATAATACCTCACGGCCCCTTACACGTTACCCTGCGCGGTACTTTGCCGATGAGAATGATGACATCATATAACATTATACTTAACACTGTGGTAATTCTGATATGAACGTACCTTGTGTCATAAAAAAATTGTTCTCTCCCCGAGGTTCTTCTCTAAATTCTCTTTCTCAGAAACGCTTCCCCCAACTAAGATTTTGACATTTTGGAATTTCAGGGATCCATTTTACGAGCACATTCATCAATCTATGGGCAAGTTTGCAGAGTCTCGGGGAAAGAACATGTTGGGTGTTTCAAAGTGTGAATTATGAAATTTCAGAGGAAGTCTGATGGCCTAACTTCTCCGTTGGGTACACATACATTCACGCTAGACTGAAAATTGCACATGAATGTCCTATATCATTGATATCATGAGATTCAAATTAAACAAATTCTGTGTGATATCATGGGACTTGTATGTAAAATGAGAGTTCATTTATTCACTCCATTCAAATAATTTTAAGGTGGCAATTCAATTTATTGTTATTGTACAACTTTAAAAAAGTCATCATTTGTCACAATAAACAAACTGAATAGTTCATTTTATGAGTGTATAATATTTGTGCACTTTGGAAACAGAACTTATCAAAGTAAATAATTGGAACACACTGTTTATTTTTCATTCTGATGGAATGTAAATAATATAGTAAAAACACAGACATTCACACACACACACACACACATACATACAAGCACACATACATATACTCAAAAAGAAGTATTTATGTGAAGAACCAATATTACTGAAGTGAGTTTTCCTTCTGATAAAGAAAAATGTTGTGACAAATTTAATCTTCAAGAAAGGTTCTCCACTAGGGTCTACCAGGACATGCCTTGGGTTACATGATATATTCTTTTTAAACACTGTTACAAAATTATTGATCTTGTAACAATACTTTTGTTTTAAGTTGTCTGTTTTTATGTCCATCTATTTATCTCCGTATATGTATACATTTCTGAAGTTATTCATTCACATGTATGTCTATTCATTGCTCTTACTGTTGTGCTGACAACCACACAGTGGTTCAAGATTCAAATTTATTTTCATTTCCATCAAATAAACACAAATTATATACAATGTGTAAGCAGAAGATATTTGTAGTAATTGCAACAACAAAAAATGTGATTAAACGAAGTACATGTGAAAATGAGTAACAAATGAAGAAAACACAATTGTATTTTTGGTTGGTTCTGGAAGCCGAGCCAGGGCATGGATCGTTAGTGGAGGAGTAGATGAAAAGGGGAAATATTTTCTCCTCCTTGTCCCCACTCTCAACTCTCTCCCTCCCCCCCCCCCCCTTTTTTTTTGAGAAAGCTAGAGAGGGATCTGCTAAAGGTTAGGGTGATGATATGTCTTCTGACTGAACCCCAATTATAGTTGAAAGGAAACATTCCAGAGTGAGTAGATTCTAGTCCAAGGGCAGTTGGGGTGGGGGGGGGGGGGGGATGGGGAGGGGTGGAGGGAAATAGGATGGACAGAAGGCTTGAGAGATAGTACATACAGAATGAGAAAGAAAAGAAAAGAAAAAAAACAGGAGAAAGAAAGGGGGAAGGAGGAGGGGGGGGGGCAATATAGAATCTAATTGTGATTGGACAGAAACAGTTGAAGTTATTCCTCCGACAGTTGAATTTATTCCCCTAAACAATCTTTCTCCCACACTTGTTCAGCTCTGGGGAGATCACACTTTGTATTTCTACATTTGGGATTATTAAAGGCATAATTTACCAGTTGCAGATGAAACAAAAACCCAGCTTTAGTGCTTCAAAAATAGTTCTAAAATGTGAGTTAGGGATAGAAACAACCAATGTAAAAAATTGAATCAGTATAATTGATATTAAGCATTGAAAAATATACAAAATGTAAACAATAGTTAAAATGAAACTGTTTCCAGACTAAACCATCTACAGTTATGATTCATTGAGAAAAATAGTGATATCTCTTTATATATTAGGCTTTATTGCAATATTTTTAGATGGTAGGATGTTTTGTGATACAACTGACCTACACATATGCATCAAATGTGATATCTTGTGCATATGCAGTCCTCCACCTCCAATGACATTTTCAAAAGGAAACTTAAACCTATTTATTTCTAGAACAGAACTGAGGATTATGTAAAGCTGATCATTTGTATTCATAGTTGATTTTTATGTTTGTTTGTTTGTTTGTTTTTGATAATTGTAAAGTGCTTCGAAACATGTTTGTATTAAGTATTAAACAAGTATTTCATATTATGATGATTATCATTATCATTTAAATCACTGCTCCCAATGGTAAATAATACCTTTAAAAGAGGGTGCTATGTACATCAAAGGACCTAGACAGAGAGAGAATCAGACAGAGAGAGAGAGAGAGAAGGGGGGGGGGGAGATAGACACCAGTCAAATGTGGAGGTACAAGTTGAAGCGAGGCTGGTATGGTAGTTCTCCATACATATGCCAGGAGATTTAAGTGTTTTGAGCGGGGTGATTACTCTCAGGAATTGCCAGACACGGGTGGTCTGCCTCCTCGATATTTTTCAAAAATATGGAAATTCGTGGGTGAAGATTGTTGTTGTTATTGTTGTGAAGGGGGCAATGGACCTGAGGCAGCCTCTCTGATGTATTTTACATAAGTTTGAGTTACCACAAAACCCCATGTGTGTGAGGCCTGTCTTCCTGGCAGTAAAATCCCTTCTATAATCATACTGCTTCTGAGAAAATAACTGAATTTCTCCTTTTCAAAGTAATATGCTTGTCCAGAAATCACATTCACTGCAAAAGTAACAACATTGTCTGTCTGTTGGGTTAATATCATTGTTATTTCAGAATCTAGGTGGGTTATTAAAATGGCACATCCTGTCCAAAATTCGGATTTATAATTTCTCACAAATTTCCCAGAGATCTTGTTGTCCCCTCCCCCCCTTTTTTTTTTTGGAATGTGAGTCTACAAAATATGAAATTATATCCCATGCATCTCATTATTATTGTTGCAATGATTTAGCAATAATCATTTTTCAAGAATGTATTATCTTAACACTGTTATTGTCCAGTGATTACTGCAATAGCATTCTTATGTACTAATCAATATATGAGGTTGGAGATAACATTATAATATCACCTCAGATAGTTTGTAATTTGATCAATAATACTTCTTCATAAACACATTCAAAACTTTAAATTCCATGATACTTTATGTTGTTCAAATCTAATAAAACATTTACAGATTTGTTTGTTCATTTCACTCTTAGTTGCTTTGAACATAACTGTATGTTTAAGTATATGTTATATACAATTAAAAGATATATATGCAAAACTGATGTATGTATTCTTATGAAACTGATATATTAGTGATTGAAGCTGCTGATAAACAAAGGAAATAAATAGAATATGTGTGATAATTTTGATAATATCTTTAAAAATATTTCTCATGATGTAACGAGTAAGATCATTGAAAAGATTTCATTTTTGTATATATTTGATGATGACCCTAACTGAAAAAAAAAAGTTGAAAATGGCATTCATCAGTTTTTGCATTTAAACTCTTTAGATATATATCAGATGATACATATTATATCATATCATATCATATCATACTTTATTATATCATATCATAGTACCATGTATATTTGTTACATGTCATTACATGCCATTGTCCTCTGTTGTTTACAGTGAATACCAGTCTCTAGGGGTCTTTCACACTGGTGTTTCATTTGTGTTTGAGGTATTAATCTTTATTTTTATGCTCTTTTTCTATATATTTTGATTTGTCTGTAGCTATGCATCATTTTTGAGACATCAGACAAAGGTGTACAAATAGAAATACTCATAATTTGGTGGAATGGTGTGATAATAACGTCAGGAACAGAGTAGTGGTCATGTTTGACAGTTACTGGTTTTTGTGGTACATTTGGAAATATATATTATGAGGAAAATTGTGATGTAAAGAGCATGGAATCTACATTCCTTCAGTAATCATGAATTGTTTGTGACATCTAAAGAGATATTCTTTCCTGTTGGAAATTTCTTATTATTTTCACATCATGTGGCTTTGAGAGGATTTACCACTCTGAGATGTCTATTTACAGGAGCTTTTTAAGGGGAAATTTAATTTCCACTAAAGGATTGGGCAGCACAGTGGTATGTAGTCTTTGGTTATTATCATTCTTTAGTAGCCAGTATCAATAAAGTCTGTCTAATTTAGTTTTTGGACTGCCATTCCTCTTGATGATCTTTTATCTTATCAGAAGAGCTATCTAATAAAAACTTCTCCGGGCCGACACAGTCTCCCTTCGATTATTGTAACTTGTATTGACACCAAAATGATTGAAAGAATGAGATGAAATGGATTTGTAATTTCATCAGAGCCTTCAGTGTGACCACAGTCGTGGCTATTTTGTGGTTTTAGTCCGCGACTTTATCAGGCGCTACTCAGGCGCCTGCCAGTGTGCATGGCAAAAGTTATGAGGAACATAATGCAAGGTCGCAGCCAAGCGGTAAACCTCTTTGACTTGTAGGCAGCGGGCAGGATATGCCATCGTCAAATCCAGGGCCACTTTTCCGCGCCATTACGCCATGCAGCTCCCGTGTAAGCCGGCTTAATGATGTCACAGGGTTCCCCTGCGCGTGTCGCTGCACATGTTATTAACTATCTTGTCTTGGCTAAACATGGCGCTGCGGCGAAAGCGATTAGCCATGTGGCAAAGATCTTGTGACATGCGCACGTTACATATCTCGTTATCCAGTTAGCGCTGACATGTCTCTGATTAAATGCAACAACAAGAGCATACATAAGCCGGCCGATGATCTTTTTAATTAGCCCCTAATTGCCGGGCATGCAGAAAGCAAAGGACTCGTGCATTCCAGCCAGTCGGCAACTTCGGGTCAAGGCTAGGTGTACCCACATCCAGGCGCCACAGACAGTCCGGCATTCCCCGGCAACCAGATGTTGCTGGATGTCACTTTCCGTGGTTGCCCCGTCGTCCCAGCATGCCGAGCAGGCAAAGGTCTCGTGAGAGGCTGCATGTTTGGGACCGCGCCATCGAATGTTAATCATCCGTGCGAGTTAGCCCTCTCTCCCTCTCTCTTTCTCTTTCAGTCTGTGACAAGCTTGGTGATATTGTTTGATCATGTTTGATTCTTTTTTGTTTGTTTTGTTTTGTTGTTCACTAAAGTTTGCCCACATCACATTGCAAAGTCTTTTTGTTCTCAAAATCATAACAAAAACAAATGCAGAAACTTGTGCTCATGATGTCACATGTAAACCCCAAAATTAATAGCTATATCAATCATCAAGATGCATATTCATTGATGCTATCTTGTGTAATGAGAGTTGTGGGTAACATTAGTATTCCCTGTTCAGGATATCTAAATCTTTTGTTACAAGTGGCCATTTTTCATTTGAAGTTTGCTCCACTTGTGCGATGAATTAGATGAGGCTTCCATATATATACTACCTCATCATCTGCCAGGCTTGGCGGTGGCCGACTCTAGTTCTCCCAACCATTCATGCTGACGTAGACAGCACCCATGTGAAGCGGGTAACATCAGCAAGTCGGCATCTGGGGAATTCATTCCGAATTTCTGGGTCGAGCTCCGTTTGTATGTGACCAATCAAATAGTACTTAGGGATGGCAATGTCCCACAATCTGTTGTTGTTGTTTCTTTCAATGGTGAACAGGGTCACTGCTTAAAGGGAAGCTGCACTGCCACTGTTAGTCAGCTCGAGTGAATAGCTTAAGATTAAACATACGGAATGGTAGAAGTTTCATGAAAGTGATAACTGAATGTAAAAGTGTTACATGCTTTCATTAAACTTAACAATCCATAAAATTCCCGTTCTATATCAAATTTGATGGATCTTTCCTCATCAGGGCAAATCAGACAGTCCTGTAACTTTAGAAATTAGGTGGTACCCTCTTTTCATTTTCAAACAAGACCAAATTTCACCAAAAATTCAGTGCTTTAAGAGTGTCTCTGCCTGTCTGTTTTTGTGTATGTGTGTATATATGTATGTATTCTTGTAACATGTATGTATGTATGTATTGTGTATTTCTGTTCCAGGACTGATAGGAATGATTTAAGAGGGCAACATGCACCCAGTATAGGAGAGTGTCTGTAGTAGATCAAATCTATGAAAAAGAAAAAGTGATGATGTCGTGTGTCTTTTTTCTGATTTATGTTTGTGTTTGTTTATTGTTTGAGAACAGACTTTTTCCAATTTTCATATTACAAGAGACTTTAAGTGACACTTTTGATATGATCCTTCGCAATATCATGTCCAAGCTTTACAGGTGCAAAGTGACACTTGCTTGTCACTTTCATTCCAAGGATGATGTCTGGTGAAATGTATGCTTATAATCATAGGGTCATAGCTAAAATGTGCCTGTGTGTCACTTGGAATTGAGCTAAATGTAACAAGTACAAGAATTAACAATATTGGAGTTGCGTAGCACTATCTTTCCAGCATGCATTAGTCATTTTAAGAAAATGTTCAGATTGTGTAAGAATACTCCCAATTTTAAAGATCTGTGCTGGACGGGCATACATGCTTACCAAAGACTCTGACAGTGTATGAAAATGGAGCTGCAACAAAAACAAGTGCTGGTAGTAATAACTGTTAAATGCTTCAAGAGAGTAAAAAAATGCTGAGGTAATGAATTAACCATACAAAACTTTTCCCCACAGACAGTATTTTAGTATCAACCATTGCATAAATGGTTAGATAGCATAGTGTATTTGTTCATAAAAATTGATAGAGACAGCATTATGTCCAATCATATTATATGCTTCAGGGTTTGTTTGTTTGTTTGTTTGTTTGTTAGTTTTCATCTGAACATCATCATTCAGCTCAGTCACCAACGTTCCAGAAATTATTTCTTTTTAATGAAGCCACTATAGTGATAAACAATGTCTTGAAGGCCCAGCATATGTGCTTGCACTCTCTGTATATGATATAGCATGATGAATTCTTTATCATTTGTATGCTTTTATCTGTCTCTGGGTTAAAGGAATACGAGCTTCATGACTGCAGGTCATAAAAATTGACAGGGCAATTACTCAACCAAGATTTTTTGTCTCCTTTATCTCTCCCTCTGTGATATGTCTGTTTCACTTGCTTTTTTTGTCTTTTTTTTTAATCTGATGTAATGTATCAGAGTGCGGTGTTTTAGGCTGTCTTCACACGTATTGAGAGTGCATAATTTGAATCACAATTCTAATGAAGCATCACTAAAATCATGACTCAAATTGTGCATTTTGGCTGTATATTATATATGCAAACTGGAATCGCGGAGGGCGATTTGAATTGGAATCTAATTCCAATCGTTATTCAAATGATGGTCAGGAAATGTTTTCCAATCACAATTCTTGCGAGGTATGGAATGAAACAGTCGTGTGTGCGGATTAACCTCCGAATCATGTATTGGGGGCAGGGCTTACAGTGAAGTGACCTTTCAACTGCTTATGCAGAAAACTGTGCTCCTCCAATGCGCGCACTGTAGTCAAAGCACGCTATACTGACCACTCGAGAATGAGTGATGGGAACTCGGAAAGAAGCCACACCCCTCCCTGCTCTGAACTTCAAAACGACAGAATCTGTGACGCCTTCCTCAGGCGCGTGTACGGACCATAATTCTATTGTAATTGTAATCATAATTGAAATTCAACTTTGCAATTATGTTTCTCAACCCGTGTGAAAACGGCCACAGTTCGTTTTGCCCCGTAGTGGCCAGAGTCGTATAATCTTGGTTTACAGTATAAGTGTGCTTGGAAATTGAAGGTGAAGGTCTCAAGTTACGACTCCAGTTTATCGTTGTTTATTGGTCTCTCATGCATAGTTTAAGTCCTTTTTTTCTTCAAGGACTTGCAGAGAATATCACTATAAGGAAATTTCCTCTACAAAAGAAGATACAATTCATTGATTTGCACTGGACCTTTTAGTAAATTGTTGAACATGTGAAATACACTTGTTGCCCAAGAATGGGGGTGAGAAAAGGTTTGATCATTGTTAGATTGAGTCCGTACCTGTTTGCACTCGGTCATGATTGTATGATAACATGTAGCAACCCTCCTGGATATGACAAAATTTTTATCATGTACATTTCATAATTCAGCAAAGCATAGCAGGAGAATAGTTCAGAAATATCATTTCCATTCAAGTATCGTTCATTTGCAGCAAAGGAAATGTAGTGGTGTAGTAATACAGAAGAAACATGGTTTTGTTTGGACAGCATTAATTGGAAATTTCAGGAATGAATTTGTTAACCTGTTGAAGACTAGTTCCAGGTATACTCAAGCAGGTGTCTATGAGAAATAAGTGTTATAGCAAAATCAGCTTGTCCTCAACAGGCTAATATTCCTTTTTTTCATGTAATCCAATACAGTGATGGCATTGATGACATGCATTTGTGGAACTTAAAAGGTGTACAAGTGAGCTTGGTTTATTTTGTGTATTTGACTGTTTGATACTGGACCTTCACACAACTTACAAAGGTTCGATTTTTCTTAGGTTTTGTTTTGTTTTGTTTTGTTTTCTATAGATTTATTGATCCATGGCAGAGAAATGTCATGGAAATACTACATTGTGTTCAGCTTGATTGCAGGATGTTGTTTCTTGTTTTTGGGTCTGTGAAGAGCAAAGATGAGGAGGAGGAGGAGGAGGAGGACGAGGAGGAAGATGGGTTGGTGCTTGGTTGATGGGGGCAAGAGGGGTGCGGGTGGCACCCTCGTGTGGGCTGCAAGGTTCCTCCTTGTGATTGTCAGGTGCATTAACAGTGACCCATGCCAGCACCCGGTGCTCTCGTTCCGTTGATGCTGTCGGTGGAGAAGTGGAGTGAGTGGACTCCAGTGAGAGATGCTCCCATCCTCTGAAGAGCGGCCAGAAGTGATAGAATCTCAGAGTGCCTCCAAAAGTGGAATCCTTTCTTCTTTTTTTCTCCCCCCCCCCCCCCCCCCGATAAACGGTAATTACTAATGCCCACCTTGTCTTGGCCATCAATATTTGGTGGGTTTTTTTCTCCTCTTAGTTTCTTTCTTTCCCTTATTCTGTACAGTATCAATTTCTCTCAGTTTGTTTGGGTTTGTTTTTTTTGTCATTTTATCCTTTATCTCTCTCCTTTTATTGTCCATTATCTGTATTCTACAAGTGCACTTTTGACAACCGCTAACACAATTTCCCTAAGTGCGAAAGATTTTAGTGACATTTCATGGCGTTTTGCAACTTCGCTGCAGTTCCCCATCCAGCGTTTGCCTAGATGCCCTCTTTGCAGATGGCCTACATTCCTTAAAACACATGCTGCAGGCATCTGGCGCTGTATAACATGACTGTTATTCTGTTAGGTCCAGAAGCAAGACAAAGCAGAGATTTAAGGACGAGGGCTGCTATATGCGCCTGTTCGTGCTGTATTCTCTCCCAACTTTTTTACAAAATGTCTTCATTTGAATGTCTAACAGCCACAAAGTGGTATGAGTAGTGTCTGTGCGTTTGTTTGTGTGATAAATTCTGATGGGAAGTCCCCAAGTACCAGCAAGTCTGCATGCGCCACTTTGCAGTAGCACCTCAGAATTTCATCATGTTATGTGTGACTCGGTAGTTGAGAGGCCTGTTTTGAAAAACCCCTCCAATTCAATGATGAAATTAAATCTAAGGAGGTCGATAGATTAGTAGAAAAAACATAAACTTTCCCCTATTTAGGAATGTCATGATTATTACTATTTGTTTTTAATTTCTCATATTGCCTGTATATTTAAAGGTTTAAACTGTGATTTCACTAGAGAAATGACAGTTCCAAAACACTAATCACAACAAAATCTGCATCCATTTAAAGGTTAGAGTTGATTCAAATAGAAGCTTATGAATATAGATCATTACATGTTTAGATACCAGTTATCAAGGAGCCTCTCTTTATTAATCAGATGAATTGAGAAATTATAGATGCCTTTGATATACAAAGGGTTAATCCATGCTTCAAATATTAAAGCTCACAGCATTATAGGGAATTGGAAGCAGTCTTTAGTGATTCTGTTACATAGAATTGTCATGTTAATGACAATTATTATTATTCTTATTATGACTTTAATTCCAATCATAATCATAGTTACAACCGTAATGACACTATAATTGTAATTATTAGTATGATTATTATACAAATAAAATGATAACAACAAAGATGGTGATGATTGATGTTACTGAGATTATCATCATTTAGTTGCACTGAATCTAATTAATAATGGCAATAATGATAATAATGATAATGATAATGACAATGATGATGATAATAATAATAATAATAATAATAATAATAATAATAATAATAATGATAATAATAATAATAATGATATATGTGACTTATATTGTACTGAATTCACTCTGTGGAGTGCTCAAAGATGAATTATAATTTTTTGAGCTATCCAGTATGCGTACTTAAAACCTGCATCAAAGGATGATCAAGTCTTGCTTATATGAAGAGTTTCTCTTAGAAGTGTGATCATCTTCAATGTGTGCTGAGTAACATCATTACTATGTCATTATACTCTTGGTTTTCACTAGCCAGGAAGTGTAGGAGAGTCATTTACCATTTAGTATTGCACGCACACACACAAAAAATAATAATAACAATAAATAAAATAAAATAAAATAAAGAACTTATTGTATTTGCAAGTACCATGTTTTTCATCCCTTGTGTGTTTGTAAATGTAGGCCTGTGGAGAATGATTAAAATCAAAGCATGAAGTGATAGATGTTGTTTTTTTCAATAAATGAACAAGAAGCATCTATCAAAGAATATTTATTGCTGGAAATACCTGCTGCTGTATGTATCCTATGTCCCAATAGAAATTACAACGTTACCCTCCTCAATGATAACTTTAAAAATAGTGAATCAATCCAAATACAATTTCAGGGTATGAAACTATATCTCATTGCCCACATCTTACAGAAAACTCCATTCAATTTGCTTCAGTGGTCAAAGAAAAATGAGGAATTTTGTAAAGCATGTCAGGAATCTCTTCCCTCCAAGTTCTGTCCATTGTGTTCACACATTAATATGCAGTTCCAAGAGCATCCAAGTGCTAAACTTGGAAGAATCAGACTCATGACATGCTTTACAACAATCCACATTTCTCTGTGACCGCTTAACCAAATTGAATGGGGTTTTCTGCAAAATAGAGCTAAGATGTTATATTTTAAGACCCTGAAGTAGCATTTAGACAATTTAATTACATTGGGAGTTATCGATGTGAAAATCCGATTGTAATATTTTGGGGGACATACTGTATATCAACTTGGAAGATTGTTGAAAGCGTAACAGTCTTTGTGTTTACCAGCCGGAGAGTATTCACCCTGCTCCAACTTACAACTATAGGCCACGACCTGAAATCAGAGGGACGTTCCCGAGCGATGACCTCACCCAAGTTTGTGTATGAGCTCAAATCTGTCATGTCACTGGCAGAATCCTCCCTACTTCTCAAACGATTTACTCCCCCCCCCCCCCCACCCCCACCCCACCCTCTCCCCTTGTAGAGGATCTTGAAAACAACTGGCCTACAGAGAGAAATGAACAGGAAAAGTCATTTGGGATAACTGGTTGTGGTGATGGTTCTTTTAAAAGAAAAAGGGGGACCACACACATGTTTGTGTGTGTGTGTGTGTTGTTGTTTTTTCTGTGTGTATTTATATAATTTTATATCATATATATGCAGTTCTGCCTACTAGAAATGTAAGTGAAACTTAAGGCATTCATTGATATCTATATGTGTGTTTTTGCGTGTGTTTTGCTGATACAATAGAGTGTTTGCTTGTGTTGATAATTTCGTGTGGGGGGTGGGTGTGAGAATATTGAATCACATGAATAAATACTTAAACAGAATGTTGAAAAAATTTATTCCTGAAATTTCCAATTGATGCTGTCCATATTTAAATAAACAAAACTGTGCTATGATGCTGTTACACTTTGTTTTTGTTGCAGAAAATGAATGTTTCTGAACTGAAATAACACTTCCGAAGTACACTCCTGTTATAATGGCTGAAATATTACATAAAAATTATACATGTGGTCAATGTCTCATATTGACCCAGCAGGGTTAATTATTCAATTCTCTATTCCATGCAAATTATGCATGTTTCCCATTGAAAATTTGTTTTTAAGCATAGTGTGACACATTCTGGAGATGTTAAAACAATTACTAATGCAAGAGATATAATAATTTGAACATGATATTATCAGAATCTTGAGTGGTCAAAAGGTAAAAATAAGGTAACACATTCATGATGACCATTTGAACCCCTAGGTTTGAGTTGGTGCCTGTAATTAAAGTCAAATTAAATTTGTTTTTCATATTTCATTTGCATCCTATTTCATTCCTATGATGTAGACTTCAGATACAAAAAGTAGAATTAATGTAATAACCTAGAACAATGACTTTCTTGGTAAAATTTTGCATGAGAAATTCACATATTAAAAAAAAATAGTTTCATAAAGATTTTCTTTTTAGTCTGTAAAATATGTCTGTGAAATCCTACTTTTAAATCTTTAGATGTCTTCCTTTGTATAACTGATTTTCTGTTTGTTTCTGATTTTTTTTTTTTGGTTTCTTTTTTCTTTGTTTGTTTGTTTGGTTGGTTGTTGTTGTTTTTTTCTTTTGCTTTTCTGGTAATTCTTCCAATTGCAATATGAGATCCCAAAACTTCATTTCCAAACTCTTCAAAAATAATATGAAGTGTAGAAAGAGGATGTGTGTGTGTGTGTGTGTGTGTGTGTGTGTAGTGTCTGTCTGTGTGTGTGTGTGTATGTGTGCTTTGCAGAAGAATTATCCAAGCCTTTGATATCTGACCGATTTCAATACACACTATGAACAGGTAAAAAAAAGGATTGTTGAATTATTGTGTATGTGTGCTCATGTATGGACAAGACAAGTGTAACTATGATCTACTCACGTGTGTGTGTGTATATAAATATATGTATATGACAGGGGAGAAGCAAACCACATCTTTTCATGTTGCCGTTGGGACATGGAATGATGTATAGCACCAGTATATCACACAGTGCACCACCCGCACGCCACTTCCTCATGGCTACGGGGACAAATTCAAATGAAGCTGGTGGCGCAAAAATTCAGTTAATTGACGGAATTAGTCAGCATAATGTTGTGGGTTGAGACGTGTTTGCCATCAACATTGGCCGTACCCGAGCGTGGCTAGTTTGTTTTGAAGCAGAATCAGTCTTACGCCTCTGCATATAGTAAGCCAAAAAAGGAAAAAAAAAATTGAAGAAAGGACACAGAAAACAGACTGCTAAAGGGGAGTTGCCTTTTTTTACATGTGTTTGTCATTATTCCGCCAAATATGAGGAATTGCTGAAAGTGGAAGATGGACAACTTTCCAGAAAGTATGTTTTAGCAATGACAGCAAAGCATCTTTTTTTTTCCTCCTTCTCTCCCTCTCTCTTTCTGCTCTCTTTATCTCTCTTCATTTTTCTTCTTCTTTTTTTCTTTTTACTTCAGGCACTATTTATCAACTTATTCCACTGCTTGCTTTTTTGTGCTCACACTTAAGCGTACATTATATTTAAGTTTTTGAAATACTGCATGACTAAATGGTTTTGAAGCTCTTCTCTTGGCGCCATTTTTTTTTTTGTCTCTCTTTTTTTTTTAAACCAGGAGAGGTGTTGAATGGAGAGCCACGGCTTCCTTTGATGTCTCTTGCTGATTTCTCTTAACTGTGATAACTTTTCAATCATTTCTTCCCCTCTTTTTTTCTTAGATCTATGTTTTTTGGGATTATGTGTTTGGCGTCAGAAGGAGGTACTAGAAATATCACCAGTGGCATACATCTCATACCCTTTGGGACTAAAAGTCATGTTTGCTTTCAGAAGGACATTGATGCTTTTGATGGGGGGAGGGGAGGGGTGTCTGTGACGTGTTCTTGTTCTGGTTTGTTTCTTAACCCTAAAGAATGGAGAAAGGGGGGAAGGGAGAGGGGAATGAATGTTGGAAGACTGGAAAAGTGAGTGATTAATGCAACGCTTGGCCACCATTTGCAGCCATTTTCAGTGAAGGTTAATGATGCACAGCAATAGCGGAATTCCTCAAACGTGTCCGTGTCGGCAGCGGCGGGCGGCGGCCTGTGAGTGCAAGGGCTGTTTTGCCGGACAGAGCAGCTCATGTTTTAAGCATATCAGGAACTGCCTAAGTGAAGTTTTCATCACCGTGAGGCTCTTTCTGAAATGCATTTTACCTATTTCTTTCTCTTATGTGCGTGTATTCTTTTTTTTTTTTCTGTTTCATGTGTTGTCAATATTCGTCCCTCCCCCATAAAAAAGAAAAAGAAAGAGGACCGGGAATCCTTCAAGCAACTTAACAAACATGGGCTTCCAATAACCAAGACTGCATGAAAGCTTAATTGGATCAACCTTGTCTCTTTCAGGCTTTTTTTTTTGTCTCTTAAATTTTTAATAAAGCGAATGGAGATGGGATGGCAAGCAAATGTGCTGAAAAGCCTGTTCTCCGTTCATTTTGTTTGACCCTAGCCACTTGGTAGTAGAAAGCAAGAGGTGAATACTGGTGTCTTGTTTGTCTCTTTTAGGGTACTTATTTTTCGGATCAAAGGAGCTGATTTAAATGAATTTCTTTTTCTCCCCAGATGATCTGAAAGATCAGATGGCATGATGATTGTTATTCAGAAAGGGTGATTTAGCGCGTCTGCCTCACGATCCAAAGAACCCAAGTTCGATTCCTGGGTCCCACTGAGCAATGTTGTGTGTAATCATACTGTTCCCTCTAGTAAGAGGCAAAACACTCTGTCCCTTGGATAGGACATGAAATGAAGTCCCATGTGTAAGAACTGAATATGGGCTATCCAGTCATCTTCTCAGATGGAAATGAAGCAAACAAACAAACAAAAAACAAGAAGGTTACAACCAAATTTTTGCTTTAAAGTATATTCTTACTTTTTACATTGTGTTTTGACTTTTCTGTACTCATATCCTAGGGACATCCTTTTGACAAACGTAAAAAAAAAAACAACAGCTCTCCTTGTGTTTATCTTATCATCCACATCCTCAGAGAATGGGGCTCCTCTTTTCATCGTCTTTTTCTTCTTCATTTTTTATTAGATATTTTCTTTCTGATCAAGAGATCGAAAAGTCCCGTTAAATTTTAATCAAAAGTACACTTCACGCAGGCGAGCGATTTGCAGCATTGTCGAGAGAGGAACATGCGCTACAGGGATCATTGTTCTGGAAGATGAGATGCCTCCAGTCCTTCCGTTGGAGTCTTCCACGGAAGGTAGGGTGCGGATGATGTGTATGTCCGGTTCCTATCATGCAACAACGCACAAAGCAGTGTTTTCCCTCCCCCTAACAACCTTCTCCCCCACTCACCCATCCCCTCTACGTTACTGGACAGCTGAAAACGGATGAAAGCTGATGAGTGGGTCAAGAAAGTTGAAGGGTTTGATTGCAAAATGGGCTAAGTCCCATTTAAAAACATTTTATAATAAGTCCATCGTCAGAAAGCATTAAATTTACAGGTTTCATAGGGATGAAACCTTTAATACCTCACTTGTTCCAAAACAAGGAATATTCTCATTGAAGTTATGATTAAAATCATCACATATCTTTTTATCATTTTCTGTACTTTTAGAAGCTTTATTCACAGATACCTCAAATGAACAAGAATGGAGTTAACCCTTTTTACCATCAAATGCTTCCTTCGTGCTTGTCATTGTGATGCTGTGGCGCATCAAATTTTAGGTGAAGAATATGTGGACTTTGAAATATATATTTAACAAATTGAACTTTTGTGTTTACTGCTTGGAGCTCCCTTGAGAGGAGTTAATTGAGGTCACATCTTCAACCCAGCATATACTGTAAAAGTGGAAATATTCGCGGTGTTGAAATTTTCGCGCATTTCGTGCAACCAGAAACTTGCACGAAAATAAAAGCATGTGAATATTTTTCATGCCATATTTTCCAGTACTTACTGTCTTGATTCCGCGGAATTAAAAACAAGCAAAACTCTTCTTATCGGGCCAAGCGCGGGGTCTATGGGAAATGCGTGTTCATAGCAAAATCAGTCCGTTCTCAACGGGTTAATTCCGTAAGTGATCATTTAATCATCACACAGGCATATCATTCATTTGTATCATCCCAGTCAGTAGGGGAAATTTCCTTTACCACCCTTTGCCAGCGTAGATTGCTTTATGTCAGATATTATTTCAGACTGGTTCTATGGAAGCAATCATTTGAGGTTTGATTGATAAAAGGGAGGAAAAGAAAGAATTAAATCATTTAAAGAAAAACCCTGTGAGGCCTATTTTAGCAAGGTTAAAAAACAGAAAGATATGTTTGACATCAAAATGAGACAAAGCATTTCTAGTCACCTTCAAAACTTGGAATCACGGTCGGTGACTGAATATTTCAAATGCTGTCAAGACTCGTTGCTAATTGCATCATAGTCACAGTTCTTCTACAGTCTTTTGTCATGCGCGGCTGAAGGCTCTTTTACTTTGGTGTCGGAGGGTTTGAATAATTAGGTGTGGCCATGACATTGGGGTTCTAAAGAGAGTTATCAATCATGGCTTTCACAACAACACAGGTGGAAAGGAGTGAATGGATCCCAAATGTTTAATGGAGAGGTATCCGCCTGCAGAGGGGAGAAGTGTACCAGCTCCCGCCGCCATTAATGGATATGTGGCCTCCAACTTCTTGCCTAATAACAAAACCCAAAATACGAGTCGGTCATTAATAAGTTGTGACACTCCACGGGCGATCGGTGGAGGAGAAAATACTAACAAGATCGTGCACTCCGGGCCCTGAACTTGAAACAGGTGTTAGAGTCGTTAGCCGCAGGAACGCATCATTTGTGAAAACGCTTTTATACGCCTCTGATTTTATCGGGAGGGTAATGTTTCTTACCATCTGTCTCACACTGTATGTACTGTGGGATCAGAGTGTGAAATTTGCAGCGCTATTGGTCTAATTGTTGCCAACTTTTTTTTTTTTTTTAAGGACATGGACTCTTAGAAGCTCCGCAGAATTTGATGCTGTTGTAGACAGAATGTGGCAACAGGATAACATTTTGTCAATTACTTTGATTTAGTAGCTTCCAAACCATGGCATGAATCACATGAATTATGCTTAATTTTTTGAAAATGGCACCAGTAATCATGGATTCTAAATATCTTTGACTTGATTCTCATTTCAGTAAATTTATTTTTTTTTGTGAAAAAAAAATATGAAAGGTCAAAGCCTAAGGCCATTTTTAGCTTAATTGTCAATCTCCAGCCATAAAATTCAGCCATACTAGTCCATATGGGAAAGTAATTGGTGAGGATAGAAATAAAATGGGAAGATATGCTCTCCATGCAAAGGGGTTAAAGGCCAATCCTTGAGGTCAAAGATCATGATCAAAGAACATGATCTTTATGTGATTCTGGGCCCATCACTTGTAGCAGAATATAGTACTGTAAAACATGATATTTGCGGCACGAAATTTTCACGAATTTGAGCCGACAGCCTTTTTCATGGCATGAAATTTTCGCGAATTGCCACTGGCGTTCAATGCGTCTAGTGTAAACAAGAAATTTGGCGTGCATTTTAATTTCGCGAATCTTAGCGCTTGCGAAATTCGCAAAATTAAATTGCACGTGAACATTCCTCATTTTACAGTAATAGTATGATGAGGTGGAAGCATCACAGCAAACTACTGCACATGTGATTGGAATTGCTCAACTTGGAATGATGTGTCCCCATGTTTTCCACGCTTTGGTGTGCCTATAAGGCTCACACTGGTAAATATTTCCCTATGGAGATGTGTGTTGAAATTCAAAATTCAAAAAATTCTGTATTAAAATAGCTAGGAGAAATGGGGTGTTTCATCTTCACTAACCTGAAAAAGTGAGATATCCCCTTTCATCCATCAAATTTCCAAGAGGGGTTCTTCTGCTTAAACACTGTCCAAGGGTTCGCAAAGCCAGGCTACGAGTTCTTTTCACTGAAAAAAAAAATCATCTATTTTCTGTACATGCGCCCAATCAAATATCGTCCCTTCAAATTCCATGAGAAGAGCTTTCATCTTCCAACCAAAATGCAGTTTGTAGAGGAATTCATACTCAATACCTGCAGCTATTCAGCTTTTTGCCAAACTGCATTTCTGACTTTTGATTAATTTTTTTTCTTCATTTATTTTAGTATCTTTGGTACAATTTTGTGAAGCGGTCAGGGACATTCCATTTTATTTACAGGTGTGAGCCCTAAAGAGAGTACAGTCACCGTGAAACACCGGAGGTCAATCAACCTGCGCTGTCCTCAAATTATCATCCCCCCTCTTTCTGTGTATCTAGGGTGGTTAATGAAGGTGGGATTTTCGCCATTGTGTCGACATTTTAATTCTCTCTTGTTTCCGAAAGCCTGATGCGAGCCGATTTTGATTTCATGTATTGGCTGGGGGGAAATGCCTGTGTGTCACTGTCAGAGAAGTTGATAATTGTGTATGTCACATCATACAGTCTAATTTGATGTGCATTTCTAAAGATACACAAGGCGCACAGTGCTTTGATTTATTTTTTTTCCCCAGCCCAAAATTAAAATGTTAGGATGTTATGTCCTTGGGTTTCTATTTCCCTCAAAAATATTGAGCGGTGGTGACAGTTAATTACAGGGTTGAGGGATGTCAGGGACATTGTATGTTTATGGGTAAACTCCAGGGGATTAACCTCTGCGCATTAGGCGAGTATCTCTCTGCCCATGTTCTGCTTTAGCTGCAGAAAATGAGGAGTGAAGGGGTTAATGAAGACAGAGAACGAAACCTATAACCCCATTAGGCATTGGGATGTTAATATAGGAGCATGACTGCGGCTTATGCTCGCCTTTCACATAATGGACATTTTCATGTTCACCATTAGCTGGATGTCTGTTTGTAGTTTTTTTTTAAATACAAATATATCAACTGTTATACTGGGGACCTTCTTTTTTAACAGCATTGCATATCTTTTCCTGAATTCACAAACATGTGCACACGCAGACCACAGAAGTACACACCACACATGTATGTTTGTGAACACACATACTGTACCTTAGTGTATAGATTCTTTAAAACATGAAACTGTACACAATTTAACCCTAAACAGGCCGGGCTTTTTGGCCTGTTCTGTGGCAGGGGGAGGGTTGATTCAACCCCCCGAGATCTCAGCCGTCGATCGCGCAATTGCCCTGAAAATTGGCACATACATTACTCGTTGCGTAATCTACCAAAGTATAAAAGAAAAAATTGAATTTTTCATTTTTCATATTTTATATTAAACAATATGCATGAAATCATAAATTTTGCTCTAATTCAGAAAGTAAAGCTAATGGCATTCTAATTTTTGGTGACATTATTCCTTGTAGCATTCCCAACAATATATGTGAAAAAAAATTGGTGTCAAAGTTGATTTCTTATGTATTCTATTGTTTTATGAATTTCTTATGTGTTTTTTTTTTCCACAAAATTTATTACAGAACCTATTTTCAGCATGATTATGCTAAAATCAATTGATTTCAGCCATTCAAAGTGAACATAATCATATCTTTTTGAATAAGGTGAGAAAACTCTATTTGCATAGACTTTGTACACAAAACATGTTTTTGAGCCATTTTCGGTCGGTCAAGCATGTATAAAAGGTCGTGCGGCGTCATAGCAGTATGTCCGATTTTCACGAAAATGGTGTCATACGATGTACGAGACTTGAAAGTAAAAAGTCAGTGAGCAGCGCGGTCAAAAAAATTCGCGCGGCAGAAACTGGTCGCAGAAAATGTCGAGGGGGGTTGATTCAACCCCCCGCCCTTTAAGGGTTAAGCTGTATGTTTAATAGTAACTTAATTTACTGGAAAAAAAAAGAACAATAGAAGGGTTTTATGGTAGAAATTGCTCCACTAGACCATAAAATGTAAATAATACATAGGCCTACATATTATAACACAACATATCATAGCGGCATTGAATATTCATTAACCCGTTGAGGACGGGCTGATTTTGCTACTGTCCAGCACACATTTCCCATAGACACCTGCCCGAGTATACTTGGGACTCATCCTTAACGGGCTAATATGTGCAACATTTTGTGTGTGTATTTTGTTTGTTTGTTGTTGTTGTTGGGTTTTTTTTTTTTTCCATTTCAGCCACATCTTTCTGTAATATCTGGAGAACTGAAATTGAAGATCTCGGTGAATTTGAAATAAATGAAAATTCATCTCAGGAGGGATTGCCATGACAACTTTAAGAAATCAAACTGTTGTTACTGCTGCTTTATTATCATAGCAACTTTTGATTGACATCATGACCTGTTGTAAAATGGTAGTTTACACCATCAAAACGCATCTTTCAAGTGATGGGGCTTTGAGACCTTTAATGCAATGGCAAGTCAGTGTTCATGTGGAGGATTTTATAGGAGTCCCCCTCTGATAATGTGTACCGTATGTCAAAAAAAAATACAAGGGACCCTCTGCAATGATAACTTTAGAAAATGATATTCAAATACAATTTCAAGGTATGAAACTATAACTTATCACCCACATCTTGCAGAAAACCCCATCTGATTTGCTTCAGTGGTCAAAGAGAAATGAGGATTTTTGTAGAGCATGTCAGGAATCCCTTCCCCCCAAGTTCTGTCCATTGTGTTCACACATTAATATGCAGTGCCAAGAGCATCCAAGTGCTGAACTTGGAAGAATCACATCCAGGACATGCTTCACAACTATTCACATTTCTCTGTGACCACTTAACCAAATTGAATGGGGTTTTCTGCAAAATATAGGTAAGATGTTATATTTTTAGACCCTGAAATAGCATTCAGACAGTTTAATCATATTGGAAGTTATCAATGCAAAAATCCGATTGTAATTTTTTGGGGGGACATACCTGCTTCCTCTGTTTCATACCACATGACTGCACAAGCACTGCACCATGCCTTTTCACCAGTCAGAACAGAATGAGTTTTGCTTACATGCCCAACCAAAGTACCCAAAATATGATTTATATAGTTACTTACGTATATGCACTTAATAATGAATGAATGCATGTAAATGAATAGGACTATATGATATAGAGAGAGATATAAAAATGTATACTGTAACAGTATATCACCTGCATTGACGTATTAACCTCTGAGTCAGCCCTTTTTCCAGCCTTTGGGGGAGGGGGGGGGGGGGGGGAGGGGGGGGAGGGGGAATGACAGTCTGCCAGCAAGTATGGATACTGCCATGCAATAGGTGGAGATACTGCTGACATGTTGGTTGATTTGAGTGAAATATTTTGGGGAGAAAAATGTGTTGATTTTTGTGCCATTAAAAAAAAAAGGAATCATGCAGTAGAATGCCTAACGAAAAGAAATCATTTCAAACATTGAACATTGTCTGCACACTTTATGCAAACATTCAGTAGGTATTGGCTGTAATGGTGTATAAACCCCACCCTAAATTTTGACCTGTTTCCGCCGGGTAAAAAAAAGGTACAGTTAATACACCGCTATTCAGGTACATATTTGCTGGTGTATGCATATGATATATTTATGTATGTGTAAACACACATATGAGGAAAGATACAAAGAGAGATGGAGAATTAAAGGGAGAAAGAAAGATAGAAGAGATAGAAGAGCATTAGAGACACATCATTTTCACCCATTCCTTGTTTTTGGATAAGATCAGAAAGGTGGCCATAAATCCCTCGTGGAGTAGTTGTGGGTGTGTAGTCTGGCTTTGCCATCCTGTAAAAGAGATTTTTGCCTCTGTAATACCCCTCCCTTCATAAATGGGTTGAGTAATTTGATGGGAGTTTGAAGAATTTCACATTTCAATAAAGAAGGGGTTACAAATATATATTTTGTTTTTGGTCTTCCCAGGGGATTGAACAATATCACAATATGACACAAATGCCAAATGCTATGTTCAGGGCACATGAGCAAAAGTTTTAGAAAAAATACATCAGTTCCTTTGGACACTAAATGCAAAAAAGAAAGAATCAATCAATCAATCAATCAATCAATCAATCAATCAATCAATCAATCAATCAATCAATCAATCAATCAATCAATCAATCAATCAATCAATCAATCAATCAATCAATCAATCAATCAATCAATCAATCAATCAATCAATCAATCAATCAATCAATCAATCAATCAATCAATCAATCGATAAGTAGAGTAAATGATAAGTTTTTTATTCCAAAGTAGTCCTGTTTTTTTCACCTTGAACCAAAATGAAGCCTAAAAGGTTCTTGACCAGATTACGTCTCTGCAGTTTCTTCTGAACTCTTCACCCCTCACTTCCAGGATACCAGTATAAAGTTGTATGTGACTTCTGTAACATTTATATCCCTCGAATAATGTTGCTGGTAGATTGTTGGGTTTTTTTCCCCTGCATTCTTGGGCATTGATGACTTCACGAAATTGAAAAAGCTAAAGTGATTCAAGTAATTTGATTTTTATTTTTCTGCATTTCTCGAAGATAGGCTTGCACCATACTCTTTAAAAGCTGCTGCTGTCACAAAAACAAAAGACTCAAGCAAAACAAAGCAGATATTTGAATGCATTCTGAAAAAAAAGAAGAATATTTTTCAAATAATAGCCTGGATATTGTTATGAAAGGGTACTCAATTCTGAATTTAAATTGCTGTATTTGATTTCACCATGCAGAAACAGCAAATCACAATCACATGATCAGATCAAAGAACTCATATCGAATTGGCATCCAGTTCTATTTTATGACTATCAAAGAAAGTAGTCACTGCTCTCTCTTGCTGCATTGGATCATAAGATCATTGCTGGAACTTTCTGTGAAGTTTTGTTTTTTTCCACTAGGCTAACCCTCATGATTTGGCTTGGTTTGTGTGTGTAGAGCATTTCATAAAGCTCTGTGATACAGTCCACCTTCCGTATTAAAGTCAACCTCACATAAGTCAAGTAATCGTCTAAGTCAAAGGTCTTTTCAAGTCCTCTTCTCATTATATTCTTTTGATTTTAATCCCTCATAAGTCAAATTTTCTCTAAGTCGAAGCTATGTCTTTAGTCCACATAGATTGAACTTTAATAGGCAAGGTTGACTTTATCTGCTGAATGGGTGCACACACACACACACACACCTATGATAACCCTTGTACAATCATTTCATCCCTTCCTTTCTCTCTAGCCTCAAAGTGCAGCAAATTTACCAGGGCCCTACTGGCGACTGTTTATTTTCTTCCTAATTGCACTACCCCTGCTCTTTTCCTGCGAGACGATGGGGAGTCCAATTTTTCTCCCTGCAGACCAAACCCTTGCAATCAGACGGAGATTGTCCTGTCCTGGCCAGGGTTTTGCCCACTATCGCCCCCCTTGTAGCTTGACCACCCCATGGTCACTCCATCATCTTCAAGCATAAATGTCCACTTGTGGTCCACCTTGCTCTTTTTTACTTGAATGTGCATTTTATTTTATTTTATTTTTTTTTGGGGGGGGGGGGGGTAGACTGTTAACATGACCCTTTGTTTTTGACAGAATGCTGCTATGACTTGTTGCTGATAGCTAGATTTGACACAAACTGTGTACATGCTCCCATATTGAAAAAAAAAACAACAACAACAACCAAGAGTAGAGATGTTGGTTTTATCATCTTTTTGTAATCATTAAAATTGATAGCTAGACAAATTTAAGAATATTTCTTGTATATATTTGTGGAGATCACAGAGCAAAAAAGAATTGAATATGAATACATATGTTCGTACAGTTACATGCAGCAGATTATATGTATTCATATACACACATATAAACATATTATATATGTTTATATAGAGAGATATATCTGGAGGGAGGGGGGAGATGCAGGCAAACCTGCTCACATGGAGTTTATACAGCGGTATATTCTGGGTCTCATAATGAATGTCTAGCCAGGTTTTTAGAATGTGTTTCATGTAAACATGTATGCATCGCAGACAAAAAAAGAACTATATTACACAGACACACAAGAGAATATGTAAAGGAGTTTAGATACAAAAAAAAATCCATTTCTATCAATATGAGATATTTGACATTAAAGTTGCTAAGAGCAAAGAAAATAATTAAAATATAGGTTATAATTCTAATGTTATTTTTGAAAACATTGGTTATTACGTAATCAGTTCTGTATCATTCAAAAGATTTAAATTTTCTGTTTTTGATGAAAAAAAAATGCATCTATCTGTTTTTGTATTGAAAAGCTCCATCTAAACATATTTGTTGTTATATTTTTCAAGGGGAAAAAATGAGCCAGAGCTGAAATGTCTATTGTATATGTAAACATGCTGTACAAAACATTTCCAAGGAAGAGTTCCCTTCCATGGCACAAATAGATTATGCCACCTGATAACACTTTGGCTCTCTAACACCCTCTCTGCACTGCATAAGGCAAAGGAGAGAATGTGGGGCTGGGTTAATGGAAGAAAGACTCCCTAGGGTTACGGCAATAAACAGAGAGGCGAAAAATGAAAGTTGTTTTCTTGTGCCGCCTGGAGAGCACAAGAAGACCGCCACCATGAGGAAGGACAGAAACATGGACATTATTGATAGAACCGCCACGACATTTCTTGAACAGACTCAACAAGTAAATATTTGCAATTTGCAGATTTTCTTCCCTATACATATATGTTTTCATATCTAAGCCACAAGGACAGAAAGGTAGACATTACTCATAAAAACCTCCATGATGCTTTGATACTTGTACGCACTCTACAAGAAATTTGGATGTTTGTTAAAAATGTAGATCAGCAGTTGTGATCGTACAAATTTCATGTGCACAAAGGGCAGACAAAATGAAACAAACCCATACTTGGGGTCGGTATATCTTCACCTGTCTGCTTAATAATCTCTTGCTTTATAAAAATTTACAATTTGCAATTTTCTCCTCTCTCTCTCTCTCTCTCTCTCTCTCTCTCTCTCTCTCTCTCTCTCTTTGTCTGTCAATATGTGCATATATTTGTATGTATTTATATTAATTTTATAGAGATATAAGAATATATGTGTATCTGTGTAAGGAATACATCTTCTTAATGAATATGAACAAAATAAGTGTGTACCTTATATAGCTTATTCAAGAAAAAAACAATGCATATTTTTAATATTTCCGTAATATGTTCTTTCTGCTCTTCTCTCTGTTGGTCTGTCTATCTGTCTGTCTGTCTGTCTCTCTCTCTCTCTCTCTCTTTCTCTCTGTCTCTCTCTTTATTTCATATTTTGGTCTCTTCCAGATCTTTAGATTGCATTATATGTCTTGTTTGCGATGTGCCATGATGTGAAATATGTTGCCCTGATTCATAAGAAATGATTCTCTTTGAGCTACTTTCCTCAAGAATATATATGTATGACTCCATTGTGCCATGTCGGCAAGGTTCATTTCTCCCGAGTGTGCACTGCAGCTCCAGCCGTTGTCCCATATCGCCAGTGGATTGTCCGAAGGAAGAGAGAAATAACTCATGACATCATGTCAAGACCTATTAACGTTCCGAGCGACATCTTAGTGGGCAATATACTCTCTGCGTTATACCCCGGCTACAAATCCTTCTAGACAGTCAATAAAACAGCTTGTATATCTTTCTCCTTTGATTTGCAGTCCCGCGTGAACGGAAGACGGTGGGGTTCGTCATGGCAATGATCAAGTTTTCACCATGTAATTTACATCTGTGGACGTCTCGCGCGTGACAACCCCCCGGGGCAACAAGACTAGTTGCTAATACCTGTTGCCTATTGTAAATTTCTTCCATGAATATGATAGTGATGAACCTTGCCTGCATAGGTTATTGCTAGGTTGGGCTGGTATTAAGACTGTCATTGTTCAGCCTTGTCAATGAATTGGGTAATGTATTTACAATGATGTTCACACGGCATGGAAGTGGTCTATTTGCCATAAGAATGCCCCTTCATCCTGGCAAACTGTTGCTTGATCTCACATGGCTATCCAGATGGACATCTCCCTGCTCAGTGTTTCGTAAGATGTAAGAATTATGCAGATTTCACACTAATTTTTCCAACATGTGTACTGAATTTAACAGGTTTACACCTTACAAGGAATATGTTGGAGTAAGTTCCCTTTCATCTTTGCCTATTGCTTTTGATAGCGTTAACAGGATCATTCATGCTTTTCCACCTTTAAAGTCACCCGTGAGTGTCTGCTGCCCTCATTGTTGGAGCACTGTCAGAGCACCAAGGTCAGATCTACTTTAGATGCTGTTCCTGCTAGGCACCCCTGCCCTGACAGCTGACCTTACTTGTTGGCAAACATGGCGTGGCAGTATTGACTCTCAGCTGATAAGAAGGGTATTGTTTTATCTTTTCAAAACAGAGCGAGGGGTATCATTCATTCTCACTTTAGTCTGCTCTTCAACTCCACTGATTAATTCTCAAAGCAGTGGTGCTTATTCTAGATAGCGATTGTGTTATTCATTCTCACATTTCCACATCTAATCTTCAGTTTGTGTGCATGTGTGTTCATTTTAATTGAATACCCAATCAGTTCTCATGACAGAGACACAACAAAAAGGAAAGCTAGCCTTCGTAGGAAGCTTAATTCTGGCTTCACACAATCTCAAGGCTCAACTTGGAATGGGAAAGTGACCCCTTTTTGAATTACAACTTGGGGCTTTGCTGTGGTATTTTAAGATTTCATGCTGGCTGATTTTATTAGTGTTGTTATTAATTATTTGGCAATCTCCTAGTCTGCTAGGGTTGCAAAAGGTCAACTTTGTGACTGTGAGCTGTTGGAAGCCTCATCACTTGAGTATATCAGCCAGTTTTCTGTGTCTTTGGCCAGTTCATCAAGATTTCTACCCTTTCTTCTTGCTTTACAAGAGAAGAGAAGTTCTTTAAATGTGCAAAGGGTAAGATTCTCCCACTCACAAGACTGAAGGCTTTGAGTCTCCCATGGAAGATTTGGCAGCAGGGATAGACTATCTTGCCACTACTTCTACTACAATTACTAAGTACTGTGTGACTACTGCAAGAAGTATTATTAGTGGTAATAGTGGAAGCACAAGTAATGACATCGGTAAACCTGATAGTAAATGAAGAGAAGTTAGTTGATGTGATTGCACATATGTATTGCTTTTGAAAATACAATAATTTTATCATTGTTAACAGGTGTTGTTATGATTATCTATTGTGGTTATATATATGTTTATTTTTAGCATTATCAAAAGGAGTAGATACAGTAGGCGAAAAAGACACGTTAGGAGTTGCACTTATTTTAATGATCATATGTATATTAGGCGAGAGAACAAGTGATATTACCCTTAAATCTTTCAGCATTGAACTGTAGTAGCATACACTCAAATGGCATTAGGAACTTTGAAGCAGCTAGCACACCTCAGACCCTCTTTGCCCATTAGTCAATCACATTGTTACTATTCACAAATTCATAACCGACCAGGGGTGGCGGGGGGGGGGGGGGGATGTGCTTTTTCTTGATATACCACTTCAGTTAATCTTCTGAATATACGACTATGCCTGCAAGACCGGTATGTCAATCAGACTACCTGCGCTTCTTTACTGTCACCCGCGCTTTCTGGTCGCTCCGTGTAAATGCCCCATGAATAATTCTCCAGAGCCTTGATTTATTGAATGCCTCCTCTCAGTATGTTAATGTTTACTATCACATTCATGCCGGTAAATCCCCAATTTTCAAATTGCAGCCGCCTGACTTTGCGCCTATCTCCTTGGTGCAGCTTTGCTAACTTGCCGCTTTGGGATTTCAATTTAATGCCGTCACCACTCGCGAGACACTGTTCTCCCCCCCCCCCCCCCACCCACCTCCACCTCCTTTTCTTTTCCTCTCCCTTCTCCTCTTCTCATGAATTTGCTGCATTTGTTGTGCAGGGGCAGGGGCAGCGGCCTGGCGGTCAGTAAACCCAATTGACCCGTTGCGCGGTGATCTACGCTTAACTTCCTGGGGTCAAGTTTATCGCGACAGGTGCATGGCAATTTGTCATGTCATGCGGAATGTGTCTTTCTCTTCCCGCCTCATTTTCTGCCCTGGAGATGCAGTCTTACGAGTAGTTTGATAGATTATTGTACACCATTCTTTTCATTCCCCTCCCCCCCCCCCCCCCACCTTTTTCTGAAAATCAACAAAGCCCCATGAAGCATAAAAACTGTGTCTTTGCTAAAGTTTTTTTTTTTTTAGTTTTTTTTTTTTTTTTAATGAATGCTGACTATGTTTACACCAGTTCTTTCTACATCATTTAGCGCTTGACCGGAATGAATTCTTTCCTTGATCCCAAGGAAGAGGGCAATGATGAAATGAAAACAAATATGAAAATGAGATCTGTATCCGATTCCTGTGGCATATTGGTCTACCTCCTTTCCCCTGCTGATTTCTTCGGGGAAAAGAAAAGAAAAAAAAAAGTCGCCGAGCTCTGACTGTCGCATATGAGATCAAGCAAGCATGCGACACCTTCAATTGAACTTCCTTGTGTTTAGCATATAGGTTTACAAGATGAGTCTAAACACTGGGGTTCAAGCGGTGGTAACCTTTGACACAATCTGTCATGCCAAATAAGAGAATAGTCGGTTTTTATTCAATGTTCCACCTACTCCCCCCAAGTGGCAAAGCCGTGACCCCCAAGTGGAGGGATGACCCCACCCTGCAGCTGCCTGGGTTAAACCAACCACGCCAGGGGGTGTGGCCATCACAGCGCCAAGGCAGCCGCCAAAAAGTTTGCATTGGCTGCAAGTTGAAATGTCCAGGTAGTTTTGACTCCGCCCCCATCAGCCTTTTTGGCTGTATAGTGCTAGTGTAATGCATGGTGAAATGCTATTAGTAGGCACGTCACTGGCGCGCACCCAAAAATCAGCCATTTCAAAATGATCGTGCGTGTTCGGCCATTTTCATGTGAAGTGAGTGATGATACTGGGGTGAGAAATCATGATTGTTTTGTCAAATTTTTGAATGATGAGAAATAAAAACATACATATTTAAGAAAAAAATATCTGTTTCTTGCATGTCTGTGTTGATGTGTGTCCGTTTTTGATGACAAATACGAAAAAAAGAGGCTTGAAGCGCGGCTTACCGACACGGTCAGGGAAGCTCGAACGGCGATATCTCGGTGGCAACCTCCGTGCCACGCAATTTCGTAACCTGTTTGTGTGTGCTTTCTGCATCGTTTCCAGGTGCCACACGTAATATATCTGGAAATGAGGTTGCCAATCACCAAGCTGTATACCTTGGCATCGGGTACCGAGTCCCGAAATTTTCCAAGATAGCGACTCGCGCCGGCAAGCGACGGGAAGGCAAGAAGATGTACTTTTTTACCCGAATTTGCTCGAATATCTAAATTTCGATATCAGATTATTAATTTTGAAGTATTTTCCTTTCATTTGATATATGATTCATTTTTCAATTATTTTCATGGCATTTGGGACAGCTTATTGTTTTCCGCCTTCCACTCTTTTTTGCACAACTTCCTACGCTACGCTACGGCCGCGAACCACGAGTCAGGGTTTGACCTTGTGCAGCGCTATGCCTATCTTTTACACATGTTAGCTGGACTTAGTTTATTTTTCAACAAATTTGACTGGCCCGTCAGTGATTTCATGACCAAATTGAGGTATTTCCACGCTTTATTACAAGAAAATTACAAAATTCTGAATGCTCATTTTTTCTTTTCTTTGTGGTATGTCCAGCTTTCTAGCAACTTGACGGTGTTTGGGCAATTATGAATTTATGATTTTTTTTAAAATACTGGGTCAAAATGTGCCAAAAATGCAATTTTCCCAAAATGGCTGAATTTAGGGTCTTTTTTCGAGTCTTATTTTTCGCATAACTCGAGAACGAAAAAACGAATTTCAATTTTTTTTCTGTTTTGTGTTTCTTTTATGCCCCTCCTTCCTCTGCAAACGGTTTTAAGTTAAAATAAAAAAGTTTTAAAAATGGTGTGATATGCCTACTATTAGGGTGGACAGTATCGGTCAGCATTTCCTAGTAGGCTGGAGTGGTTTTCTGACAAATTTAAGCTCATGGCTGTATAAGTTTAAATCCATTGCACCTTATAATTTGCCCTTCTGGTTACTGTTCAAAGAGAAAATGTGCATACATTGCTGCTCAGTCCTGAGCACTCAAACTGACGTTGGCTTCTTGGGCACCACATGACCAAATCAAACTGCAGGTGTACCACCATAAGTTGAGTACCTGTATATGATTGTGTATGATTCTGTCAAACCTGTGATCCTTTCAGCTGATTTAAGTTTTGGTATCTCACACTTCTTTTTCTTCTTTGACATTTGAAGTCAAATGAAATCATGCTGTCCTGAAAGGGTGTGTACAGTTCTGGTCGAGGTGAAGATTTAGCTTTTAACGTTTTGCGAGATATTCAGAAACCACTCTATGAGATGTCAAAGACCATGCAATTCTAAGGGGTATCAAAAGTTTATTCGATGAAAATCGGTTTTGAAATGGCTAAGATATCCAAAAACAAGGTGAAACAAAGAGATCCTAATAAAGTTGTGGCATGTCGCCTTTTATTATTAGCAATTTTTTGGATATCTCAGCCATTTGAAAACCAATTTTCATCAAATAAACATTGAATCCTTTTTAAAATTTCATGCTCTTTCATATTTCATACGAGGCTTTTCATCATCTCACTTAGGAATGTTCAAAACATGAATCCCTCACCTCAACCAGTACTGTACAGTCCCTTGAAGCCTGGTAGCTACAACAAAGCAAGAGGATATTACTTTGTCTCCATTACCATATGAATGATAGTGTCCTGTTTAGGATGGTAGTGGGAAGTGTTTTGAAGGATTTTTTATTTCATGTCAAATGGTAGATTCCCATTTCTAGGACTCTCATTTCTCCTTTTTAGCTCACCTGAGCCAAAGGCTCAAGTGAGCTATTGCGATCGCCCTTCGTCCGGCGTCCGTCGTGCGTCGTGCGTCGTGCGTCGTCCGTCGTCCGTCGTCCGTCGTCCGTCGTCCGTCGTCCGTCGTGCGTCGTGCGTAAACTTTTTACATTTTCATCTTCTTCTTGAAAACCCCAAGACCGATTTTCATCAAACTTGGCAGGTAGCATCCCTAGGGGGTTAGGAACTCAATTTGTTAAAATGGGCACCATGCCCCACCCAGGGGGCCCCCAGGGGGGCCCAAACCCCCCAAAATTAAGGAATCTGTAAAAATCTTCTTCTCTAGAACCAGAAGTGATAGAGCTAAGTTAATACTATGAGTTAGTACATTGATGACTGTAGTTTCAAGTTTGTTCATGGCAGAATCAGGGGTGCCCCCCTTGGGACCCAGGGGAGGGGGGTGGGGAAGGGTTCTAATGGGGCCTAAATTGTACATTTTCATCTTCTTCTTGAAAACCCCATGACCCATTTTCACCAAACTTGGCAGGTAGCATCCCTAGGGGGTTAGGAACTCAATTTGTTAAAATGGGCACCATGCCCCACCCAGGGGGCCCTCAGGGGGCCCAAGCCCCCCAAAATTAAGGATTCTGCAAAAATCTTCTTCTCTAGAACCAGAAGTGATAGTGCTTAGTTAATACTATGAGTTAGTACATTGATGACTGTAGTTTCAAGTTTGTTAATGGCAGAATCAGGGGTGCCCCCCTTGGGACCCAGGGGAGGGGGTGAGGAGGGGTCCTAATGGGGCCTAAATTGTACATTTTTATCGTCTTCTTGAGAACCCCATGACCCATTTTCACCAAACTTGGCAGGTAGCATCCCTAGGGGGTTAGGATCTCAATTTGTTAAAATGGGCACCATGCCCCACCCAGGGGGCCCCCAGGGGTCCCAAACCCCCCAAATGAAGGAATCTTTATTAATCTTCTCTAGAATCAGAAGTTATAGAGCTGAGATAATACTATGAGTGAGTACATTAATGACTGTAGTTTCAAGTTTGTTCATAGGAGATCCAGAGGTGCCCCTCTTGGGTAGGGGGGGGGGGGGTGGTTGGAAGGGTCCAAATGGGGGCCTGAATTGTACATTTTCATCTTCTTCCTGAAAACCTCATGATGGATTTTTGTCAAACTTGGCAGGTAGCATCCCTAGGGGGTCAGGATCTCAATTTATCAAAATGGGCACCATGCCCCACCCAGAGGGCCCCAGGGGGCCCCAATCCCCCCAAATTAAGGAATCTTTAAAAAAAATTGGGCCTTTATTGTACATTTTCATCTTCTACTTGAGAATGCCTGGTCAAATTTTGGTAGAGCTGTGAATAATTTAGGTTAGTGACTGCGTGAAAGGTGAACTTGCGATACTCAGGTGAGCGCTAGACCCGCGGGTCTCTTGTTTTGTTGGTTTTTAATGAGATAAATCACAATAAATGTATACACATTCCCAATGACCCCTTTCCGTGCGCACATTTCCAAAATGGAGACTTCACTTGGGTCAAAAAATCAAACCTACACCTGATATGAGTATCTATGCCAGCCCCTGCGATCTGTATCCTCTTGGGGTTTTTTTTCCAGGTATTCTGTCTATCTGTCTGCTCCCATGGCTGGTAATTGTCTGCATCTATCCAGCATCGCTTTAGGCAACTGAACTATTGTCATGCCAGACATAAATGCTGACTTCCATGCTCCTCATGGTGCGCAAAACAGAGCTGTGACAGATAGTGAGAGATTTGATAGACAGATTGTTAGATATAAGAAGACAAATAGATAGGTAAATCAATGGACTGAAGATAGATTCCTAGACAGACACAGACAGATAGATAGATAGACAGACAGACAGACAGACAGATAGATAGATAGATAAATAGATGGATAGGTAGATAGATAGATAGATAATAGATAGATAGATAGACAGACAGACAGACAGATAGATAGATAGATAGATAAATAGATGGATAGATAGATAGATAGATAAATAATAGATAGACAGACAGATAGATAGATAGATAGATAATAAATAGATAAATAGATAGATGCATACATACATACATACATATAACAAGACCAAAAGATAGAGAGGTAGATGGATGGATAGATGGATAGATAGTGAATAAATAAATATATAAATAGATAGATAGAAAAAAATGAATAGATTTACAAATAGGTAGAAATTAAATTGGTAGATAAGACCTATATAGAATAGATAGATAGGAAGCTAGCTACATCCATACAAATGTGTAGATGGTCAGAAGATAGAGAGATGAAACACATGAGTGAATAGATGGATGGGTACATATATAGATGGATAGAGAAATGCATAGAGATTATAGAGAATGATAAGTTCATCCATGTAGATTAACATATAGGTGGATGGATAGATAGGCAGAGGGAGAAAAGAATAAAAGGAAGAAATCTAGTGCCCATGTTGCCTCCCCCTGTGTTCATACTGTGACTTGTTTTCTGCTGGCCTTCTTACCTGCAGTGTGTCTGTGTGTGTCTGTCTGTTTGTTTGCATGTGATTGTGTGAAAGGTTGATGTGGATGTTCAGCCAACATTCTCTTCGTGCCATTCTTTTTTCTCCAAATATCATCAAAACATATCGTATGTCTTCTTTGCTCCTTCCTGGCAAGATTTTCCCCGAAAATCTTCAATTATCTGCTGGTATTAGAGGCCCTAGCGCAGTAAGCTGAATTATGCATGCATGTACAAATATTTCTCATATCATTGGAGATTATGCCAGATGTATATGCTCGGACGAATCCTTCAAAAAAAAACCCCAAAAACATGACAAGATGTTTACGAGAACTTTTCCTCTTTATTTTGTGAATGATTGAGAGAAGCATCCTTGCAAATTAATCAGAGTCGTGCAGAAAATGACATATATTATATTATTGCTAAGAGTATTATCAGCATCAGCAAGTGATGGCTTGTTTTTTGGAAAAAAAGAATACAAGCTCCATCTCATGTGAGATTTGTTGAAATGGAGAGCTTGCGAAGATAGGTGAACCACCGTGCAATGTCATTAACCTGGTCACTGCCATGGATGGCTTTCTTTCTATGCAGTGCTATTACCATAAATGAGATGGTGGCGGTGTGTACAGGGTCAATCTGCGACTGCTCAGCTGAACGATTGCCGAAGACGAGTTATGCATACATGCAAACTGTTTGTAACAATGTGCTCAAAGAAAAAAAAATGGCAGTGAAAAACCTCTCATCATGTCTATGACTTGGCATTTTGTCACGTCTGTTTTCTTCCCTACCCATTATGTCCTCATGTGATTTCCCCTTCCTATTTTCTCTGCCCCCTCTCTCTGTCTACACTTGCATCAATCTCCAAGATCCTTCCCCCCCCCCTCCCCGCCTCTTCTTGTCCCTCACCCCATCACCCATCTATCCTTCCACCTGTCACCCTTTGCCCCTCCCATCGACCCCCCATGGCATCATGTGACCCCATCCTCCTGTCTCTGATTGGTCAGTCCAGGCTGGGCAATGGAAGTGGTATTGTGTTTCTGACTTATATGCCTGCCAGTCACCTCTTGGGTTTGTTTCGTGGTCAGCCAAGTTTGATGATTCAAGCCTGTCTCTTCTTTCTTTTGTCTTTTTTTTTTTTCATTTGACACACAGTTGCTACTTCTCTCATGAGCATTCCTTTCTTACAACCTTCCGTTACACGGAAATGCATACCCCCCCCCCCCCTCATACATTTGAACACTTAAAGAATCACATTTACTTTGACTGTTCTTCCAGGGTAATTACAAAAATAAAAGAGACCATATAACTTTTTGTCTAATTTTAAGCACAGGGATGCCTCAAGAATTTAACCTTTGGTGTGACAATAGTCCTATTTGTATATGACCCTGCATTATTATGTTTTCTCCTACATACATAAATAAGATGCAAATTAAATTAGAATGGAAATGACAAACAAACAGACAGACACTGGCATGAGGAGGGAACTTAGTATATATAAATGTCACTTTTTTGTTTTTGTTTTTGTTTGTGTTTGTGTTTGTGTTTTGTTTTGTTGTTTTTTGGCTAGAGCCTGTTTACATTTGCAATCTTGCTGGCTGATTAAAACCGGTGATTTTGCAAATCTGTGGGCACGTGGAAAACGTGACAGTGCATCACCGGTCGTGCTATAGGCAGAGAAACAACCAACGGATGAGTTACAAGTCTTCTTGCCCTGAGCTCTGGTCATCTGGGATTCTTCCAATTCCCTTACTAGTTTCAAGGAGATGCTCATCAGGTATCTGCTGCATTGAAAGAAAAAAGAGACAGATTGAGCGAAACAAAGAAAAGTCCTATATAAACAGAAAGTGTTTGAAAACAAAACAAAACAAAAAAGGATTGGGTATCTACTCAGGTATTTTTCTTGTGAATATTGGTATGAGGGACCCTGAGGTAAGAATTGCGTCAGGGCGTGCTGTTTGTTTTATCTGTTTAATCATCTGTTTATTCTTATTGACTCTGTTAGTGATTGAACTGGCCTTATTTCGGGAGGTCTTGCAAACTTCAAGAGTATTATCTGACACAAACATCCATTACAACTGTCATAGAAGTGACACATGATGCTACTACCAACATCAAACCAAATACCTTATTTGCCTGCAGTAAGGCCAAAATATTTTTAGCAGAAATAGAGCAGTAACTTTATAGGGTGTGGCTTATACACCACCCTGAGAAAATCATAGTCTTTCTAACCTTGTGAATCAGCTGCTTGTCTAGCTTTTATAATCAGGTATGGGACTATGTAATGTCTCAATGAGCAAATCTGTAACATCAAATGATTTAATCTTGCATCCAATGTTACATTGTGCAATGAAGTGACAACCTTTTTTTTGGGGGGGGGGGAGGGGTAGGTTATCAATTGCTAATCACTGTTGTTTCTGTGCCAATTTTAGGGGGATTAAACAAAGCCTTAAACACAGAGCATAGCTCAAACAGCAAGTTTTGCATTACTACTGTGGCTATAGCAACACAAATAACCTGCCCTGCGTGCATCACACATTAGCGCTATCTCATGCAATACAACATCTATTGTTCAGCAAGCTATATGGCATGTGTTAATGAAATTTTTAATTGAAACCTACCTGTATACATATACATTAACCCATTGAGGACGGACTGATTTTGTTACAACACGCATTTCCTATAGACACCTGCCCGAGTATACTCAGGTCTTGCCTCAACGGGTTAACTTTGTTTGTTTGTTTTCTTGTTTTTATGTCACCAAAAATGGGATGTGGCTAATTTGCGACTGTGGCATTATTTCTGGTGAATACAGTTCTTTCATGGCAATAACAGGGACTGCATAGTGAAGAGAGATTGAATAACTATTGAAAATTAAATTTGAAATTTTTGACGAAATTATCTAGTCAATTCCAGTAGTTATAACTAGTAGCTCTCCAGAAGTGGAAAGAACATATTGATACTTTTAAAAATAATATCACTGTGTTATCTATATGCATCATTGTTTGAGTTCTGACAGACAGATGAAAGGGGTACCTGTAAGTACTGTAAAACATGATATATTCGCGGCATGAATTTTTCGCGAATTGGAGCCGACGGCCTTTTTTGCAGCATGAAATTTTCGCGAATTGCCACTGGCATTCAATGCATATAGTGTAGAAAAGAACTTTCGTGTGCATTTTAATTTCGCGAATCTTGGCGCTCGCAAAATTAAAATGCATGCGAAAATTCCTCGCTTTACAGGATGTTGCCCCCATGAAACATGGAATTGTACCATATGCAATATTTACCAAATGATAATCAGCATTGTTTGGATGTGGTAATAAAGAAAGTTACTGTAAAAGTGGATATTTTTGCACCACTAATTTTTTTTGCACTTGTCCAGGTGAGATGAGTTTCGTTTGTTTTTAATTCAGCAGAACCAAGACATCAACTACTGGAACTTATTGCAAGCAAAATTATTAGTGTGCTTTTATTTTCATGCTTTCATTTTCGTGCTAGTTTCTGGTCGCGCTAATGTCCGAAAATTTCAGCACAGTGGAAATTTCCACTTTTACAGTTTACCGAGAGGAAGGAGAGGATGCAATGATGAATAGGAAAGAAGACAGACAAAAAGAAGAACAACAAAAAGAAGGGGAAGATTGAGTTATAGAAGAGACAGCTAGGTTGAGATAGGCCTAAAGATACCTGTTTGTGGCCAGATTGTAGCGGCTTCAACTGAACCATCAGCAGCATGCCAAACACACACACACACACACACACACACACACACACATACACACACACACACACAGCATCCAGGGTAGGTGTTCATCCTGATTTCAATCCACAGAGCAAAGGAGGATGAGTACAGGATGGAAGGAGGAGGAAAATGAAAAGATGAAGAAGGAGGAGGAGGAGGAAGATGAGAGAGAGAGAGTTTTTCTTTGTGCTACCATCATTATTCTGTGCCATATGCACCAAGGATAACTAGTAATGACTTGCCCGTGGACATGGATTTGGTGGGAATCCTGCGTAATAGAAGTAAGAAACATGGTGGGTTAGCAAGAACCTGATGCTGTCTACGAAAGAGCATCTTACATCTCCCTTTTTTTCTTCCACCTCCCCCCCCCCCCCCCATCTCTCTCTCCCCTTCTCTTTCTCACTGTCTATCTCTCTGACCCTCTTCTGCTCCCACTTTCTTGTTCCAAACTCCTGGAAAAATGCAAAGTGAGTTTTTTTTTTATTAATTTTGTTTCATCATACATAAGAAAATCATTAAAAAACAACAACAGGACAATACAGTATTCCTTGGATTCCTTGTCAAATTCCTTCCTTTTTTTCTGCTGCCAGATCTTACCCTTTTTACTTTCATCTCTTGCCCCACCTATGACAACAAAAATGTGATAAGAAATGCGGCGACTGGCAAATCCTAACAGATGCATTTAACCTTTCAGCTCTTTGACTAGGGATGTATCTCCGCTGGAATAAATTACTCGTCACAAGATGACTCCCCAATATTAAATGTAAATTGAGGAGTGGGATCTACATTCCACTTTAAGTCATCTCCATTTGTCTAGCAACAGATACTTTATGCATATTTGACACTGATGCTGCTACGGTGGCGAATTTTGATATTTTGCAATTGATTTCTTGATTCCGTCTTTTTTTCTCTCTCTCTGTCTCTTTTATTTATTTTTTTTTATAAAGGCATGTGACACTTTTATCATAAGGTACTGAGTAGGAGGTTGATGATGATATTGGCCGGAGGATAACTTTGAATAAATATAAGAACTGGATTGAGTTCCCTTGATGAGATAGAAATATGATGTGCCCGTGTGAGTGTTCTAGGGAAGGGCGTTTGGAAGAATCAAGAGCTCTGACTCAGAAGATGCCATCCTTTTTTTTTTTTTTTTTTTTGGTTCAGAAATTATTACCAAAGTTCTCTGCACAAAAATACCTCATCCCCCACTTGCACTTTGGTAGGTTTGTGGTAAAAATGAGTCGCAGCGGTTCTCTCTAATGAGTCGCAGTAAGAGATTTTAGTATTAACTTTTATGCCACTTATTCCGAAGCATAAGAATGGAAGGTGACCACAGATGCCCACTTTTAGAGAAATACTATCAAGGACAGTCAAGCAATGATTACTTGAAGTATGGAAATCCTTGTTTTGATATATTAGACCATCCCACAGCTATTTTAACCCTTTAACAACTGATGATTCTGTACATAATGGCCTATGGTTCCGTGGAAGGTACAGTACATTGATATTATTCTAATTTCGACAACTTTCTGAATGATGTTAAACAGCAGCTACTCACTGCGTGTTTATTTATGTGTATTATAAGTTATGTGTATTTGAAATCTATGAAGACTTTTCAAAAAGAATAGAGTGTCACAGAAATAATTCTGACCTACTTTTGTTGATCTTTGACCTCTTTTAAATTAGGTAATTATAAACAGAGAGTAATATATCTGTAAATATCTCCGTAAAATACACATTATCATTTGTGTATGCAAACCAGTGTGGAACTTTCTGCTCCCTCACTGAGTACATAGATTTTGACAGTGCTATAAATCTGTGTAGATTCCACAGGACTAAAGGCCATATATCCCTTTTGCATACTGTAAAAGTGGAAATTTTTGCGGTGTTACACAACCCAAAACTTGCGTGAAAATAAAAGCATGCGAATATGTTTGCTCGCCCAATGTTCCAGTATTTGATTTCTTGATTCCGTGGAATTAAAAACACGCGAAACTCTTCTTACCCCGCGAGCAGGAAAAATTAGTCGCGCGAAGATATCCACTTTTACAGTACATTACAAAAATGTTCATGGTTAAAGAATAATGTCACCCAGCATCATGCATGAAGCCCTACAGTAGTACGCCTAGTTTTTTTGTTTTTTTTTAAGAAATGAAAAACAAACCCCATGTTACTCAAGCATACGCTCCCCTTTCTTACTGAGAATAACAGTTGATTTTTTTTCTGGGTCCAAATGAATTCTCTGGAAATCTATAGCTTTGTTTTCCCTCTCCATCAGGAAAAAGTTTCCAGCGTTATTATTCTCAGGAAAGTTCTGAAATGCTTACCTCTACATTTTTCCAGCTTGTGTAAGGAATCTAATTTTCAGGGAGGCAACTGAGACACTTTCCACTCATCACATGCTGTAAAACCAAAAATTTTCACGGACATTTTAATTTCGCAAATTTCGCTAGAGCCAAGATTCATAAAAATTGAAATGCGCAGAAAAATTTATGGTTTTACACTGCCCCCTCAGTCTCTACTTGACTCATCTCATTATGACACCAGGTATCACCCAGAAATGAATTTTGTTGGACATCATAAAAGCCTGCAAGTAGGAGCTTTTATAGCCGTCAAGACAATGCTATCATTGTCCATGCCCACTCTCTTCTCAGCTTGCTTTTAAAAAACGGAAAGCGATAGTTTGCTGCCCCTCACACTTCAACATGCAGGCTTCAATACATCCACACAGACACAGACACTAACAGACAGACAGACACACGGACAAGAAAAATGCACTGTGATGTATGCATTTGCGTTTCTCAGTTTGACGTAGCTAAACTGACTCGACACATCGCTCGACCCATCCACAAATGTACAAGCCTTGGCCTACACTGATTGACTGACAACTCAGATTAGCATCTAGCGTGAAAGGGGGATAAATAAATAATGGATTGACTCATCCTGATAAAAAGAAACAAAACAAACACAAGAAAACAACATTTCTGAGAACCACTGGCTTTTTATGATGCCTCAGCAATAAATCTCATCAAGAGTGTGGACACATTTTCAGCTCTAAGATACAAAAAAGAAAGTTTGGTCCTTGTATTTTCTTCTTTGTTGGATAGAACTAACATTTAAACATTTTCTGGTGGTTTTTCTTTTTGTAGCTTAAAGGTACTATTTACCATTGGGAGCAGTGATTTAAAAAAATGTTTGAGATATCACATTTGATGCTCATGTGTAGGTCAGTTGTATCACAAAACATCCTACCTTATAAAGTTTTGTAATAAAGCCTAAAATATATTGGAGATATGACTGTTTTTCCCACTAAACCATAACTGTAGATGGTTTAGTCTTGAAACATTTCTATCATGACTATTGTTCACATTTTGTATATTCAACAATACTTCTCATTGATTATACTGATTCAAATTTTTACATTTTATATCCCTAACTCACCTTTAACTATTTTAAGGTACGAAAGCTGTTTTGTTTCTTCTTCAAATGGTAAATAATGCCTTTAAGCAAACTGTATACTGTAAAAGTGGATATTTTTGCATGACTAATCTTTCGCGCTCGGCTGGATAAGAAGAGTTTTGCTGGTTTTTAGTTCAGCGGAATCAAAACATCAACTACTGTAACATATGGCAAGCAAAAATATGTGCATGCTTTTATTTTCGTGCTAGGTTCTGGTTGCGCGAAATGCGCAAAAATTTCAACACCGCGCAAATTTCCACCGTGACAGTATTTACGAAACTATTCATGTTTATGTGGGCAAGTTTGCAATATGGTTTCATCAATATGAAATCTAGCATTATTTCTCACTCTTTAAAAAAGTTCATACACGGTCATTGGAGAGAAAATGGTTGAAAAGATTTTTCATGTTTTGTTCCTCTTTTGAAATGGATGTTTTTAAAGGGAATCTCTCCCCTAAACTTTAAATTTGAGAGGTGTGAGAACATGTCCTAAGAACTCTAGAGAACATTCTATCCCATCACAAAAAATGCCCAAAACTGTGAAATATTAATTCTAATAAATCAGCACACACTCGTGCGCACTGCAGTAGTAGCCAGATCTGAAAATAGTAGCTGCGCGTAGACCATCGGTGTATGGGCATTTCCTTTGTTTGCCTCTGTCTGCACACAGCTATGTCGAATACTGTCTATCGGTATCACCTCATCGAGCCATATGTATCTGCATTGAGTAGATGCTGCCGCGGCTGCCCGGCCCGGCACGGCGGCCCGGCACGGCCCGGTGTGGCAGCACCAACCTAGCTGCGTACGTGGACATTTGCGTGTGTTTGCTTGTTTTGAGAGTGTCGCAGTACACTGATTGTACAGAAAATCATCGAACTACGCAATCGAATGTAGTCGATAACGCCAGACCACTGCTCTTAGATTACGGCGCATGTAATTTTTGGCATTTTAGAGATTGCTCTATGTCTCTTTATATATTGCTATATCTCTGTATGTGAGTAACGTTGGACTCTTATATTTCATGGGGATATTACCAGTACAATAACCTACAATGTCAGAAAACTAAATTTCTGTGTACAGATACACTTTAAGTATGACTTCCTTCATAGGATTGAGCAAGGGAGGGAGGGAGGGACAAAGAGAGTAAAACTTACAACAATTTTTTGACACATGTAGCTGAAATTTTGGGCTACTTTATTTTAGCAGTACATAGTGTGCCAGATTGATTCTATATGCTATGAAAGTGATAACTTAAATAGGTTTAATAGTTTATTTTGTTTTATTTCATTTGATTTTTGTTATATTAACTCCAGGTCATGTTACCACAAAGTGCAATTCAACACAATTTCAAGTTAAGTCTTATAAATATGATACTCCAATTCTTTACCAAGTACAATTTACCTTTTTGAAAATAGTAAAATCAGTTTAATGCTAGGCAACTGAGAAACTTCAGTAACGTGCTGGGAAGGATTCATCTTACTTCTATGGATATCATTGGAAAAAAAAAACAAGCACACAGCATTAGACTTTATGAGGTAATGACATCATCACCATTGCCAGTTTGATCATGTGGTTGCAGCCTAATATCACAGATTTGTGCTAAGGTTTGAAACTTTAAATTTCCATAGTCTACTCATATGAGGTCCCAGTTGATACACACCTGCCAACCATTCTGTCTTTCTGTTTTTGCTCAATTTGCAATTACAGCCAACTTGAAAATGACATGGAATTGCACTTTTAACATTGGAAGTCAATGATAAGAGGAAAGATAAACATGGAATAATTCATGCCAATGTGGTGTGGGTGGTTATAATGTGTACATTTCTGATTGATGCTAGCCTGTATTGCAATTATGACTTTTGTAACTCTGTCTACATTCTTGGTGACTGTCTTTGTTTACTTGTTGTTGTTGTTGTTGTTACTGTTTATAACTCAGCAACCAGTAGAGTTGTTGGGTTATGTCTACAGCTGCCTGTGCTTACATCAATGCTTGTGAATATTTCAGTCTAAAAGAAAAATACTGTCCATACCAGTGTATGCATCTGTCTCTGTGAAGTCCAGAAACATGTGCTGGCCATGTGCTGTGATTGCTTGTCCAAATTACGTCAAAAACAATTAAGGGCTAATTGGCAGATCAAAATGTACGTAAATTGCTGGTTTCAAGAACAATCGCATCTCAAACTGAATTTCTATCTTTGTCGAGAACCACCCCATGCAGGGAGCGGTATTGGTTGTCGATGCTCGTTGCTGTATAACAAACTTGCCGTCTGTCTGTTGCCATTGACTATCGGGAGCAGATGTAGCATTTATTGCGACCTTCTCCTGTGCCTCTTGCCTGCTGAGCGTGACCTTTCAATAGCTTTTCACAAACTCTGTGGCAGAGGTTACTTTGAGGAGCTGGTTGCTCTATTTTTGCTCCAATATGAAGGTCAATGTTGCAATAATGGACCTGTTGCGTGTCACATCTTAAAGGTTGAGTAGATTTTGGGTTTACCATCAGGATTTTGTAGGAGTCTGATGTTTCTTGCATATTTTTGGAGTGATCTGATGTATCCTTTTGTTGTTGCTGTTTTTTGCCAATTTACATATTGAGTGTAGCAAATAGTTATCAACCAATTTGCTTGTGAAGAGTCTGGATCATTTCCGAGTATCTCCCTAGCTTTGGTGTCTGTACATAGATGTTTGTATTAAGAATATGAAAGTAAAAGTGGTGACTAAGCCCTTTGCAAAATTTTGAGTACTATAGAGTGCAGTCTGCCCAAAATAATTTGCACAGATCAAATTTTACAATTCAAGTGAACGCTACGGAAAATGAATGACTCAAATGCTTATGCCTATGCTCCCATCATGATGTTTGCGGACGATCATGCCATGTGCACGTACTTTCTATGTTGTTCGGCGTGAGTTTCATAGAGGTGTTTATGTTAGCCTTTGGCTCAACAAATCATGATTTTTTATTTTCTTTTTTTTATGGAGTAACAATGTTTATTCAAATAAATAACATCTTAGATATTATATATTCTCATACATTATGCCTCTTATATATATAAATGAAATGAAATTAACATCCTCTGTGCAGCAATGTCATTATTGTGTGCATGAGGTTTTTATTTGTAAATGTTGATATCAAACCACACATCACAGTTTTGTGTCTTCTTTTATGATATTTCAGTTCCTTTTAACATTTTTTTTCAAATCTCAAATTCTGATATGCATCACAATATCAAATTTTTGGCTTAATTTGAACATTAACTTTATTGATGAACTTTTTAAATGTATTTTTCAAAGGAAAGCAAAAACAATTTACCATGATATTGAAGTTTGGATTTGATTCTAAATACCAAATAGATGAACTTTATTTCAAGTTAGATCCTGTCAATCATTTCCGATGATGGTGGCAGTATTCAATTTTGTACTTCTTGTTTGTTTGCTGTTAAATCTTGATTAAACATGATTAGGTTGTCATGACAGTGATTAATTTTTGGTTGAATAAACTTTCATAATCTCTGTTACCACCTTCCTTGTTTGATTGCTGGTTGTTAAAAAGCTAATTTTCATTATCCAAACTATCTTAAAGACTAATCATTATAATATTCCAGATAAAGCACATTTCCCAATTCCATTAAATTCATTTAAGCTTGAGAAGAAATCTGAATAACTGACAGACATTAGTCAGACATATGTCACATATTTCATCTGACATCAGATGTTCTTTGAAATGATGATCTAAAACTGAGCACTTGTAATTTAATCTTTTTTTTTCTTTTCAAACAAGATATGTTGGATTTCTTATGCATATTCTTATGCACATATATCTCATGCACATTTAATGCAGTGGTCATCGAAACTGGGTGTTTCATGCATATACCGTGAAAGGAATTCCATGACATCAAAGCCAAGGGGTTAATTACAGTGAGTGATGACAACCTTTGTTTTCCCACCTGTGACTCTAAAAAGATGAAGGCAAGGATGTTAAAGGACAAGTTCACCTTCATATACATGTGGACTAAGTGAATGCAGCAATATTATTAGAACACATTAGTGAAAGTTTTGGGAAAATCGAACAATCCATTCAAAGTTACAAATTTTTGAATTATTTGTGCAGTCACTGCTGGATGAGAAGCCTACTACAGTGTATGATGTCACAAGCGTACAATGATATAAGGAAAATATAAAGAGAATTTCAAAAAATTTAATATTTTGAAAAAAGTGCACATTACCTCAACCTGACACTGATGTTTGTATAAGGGTGATATTATTCCCCCTGCCTTCTGAAAGAGGCAAGTCAGGCGTTCTTTTATTATGCGAGAAAGGTGAAAATATGTTGAATTTTCGTTATGTTTTCTTTATATCATTGAACACATGTGACATCACAAGCTATAGTAGTCTTCTCATCCAGCAGTGACTGAGCAGAAATTTCAAAAATTCATAACTTAAATGGGTTGTCCAGTTTTCCTCAAACTCTCACTGATGTGTTCTACTAATATTGCTCCATTCACTCAATTCACATGTCTATGAAGGTGGACTTGTCCTTTAAACTGTCCCCGCAATGATGGAAACCCCCCCCCCCCTGCTTTGTCAAATGGAATAATCCAGGTTGCATGTTTTATCCTCTTTTAATTTGCAGCAAACGGGACTGTCTACTCTTTTGGGGGAGGGGGAGAAGGCCAGCTCGGTCACGGCGAGGAGGTGACATACCTGACGCAGCCCAAGCCCCTGCCCAAGAATTGTCTACCAGGGAGAGTATCTCAGGTGGCCTGTGGGGATGGGTACAGCGCAGCGTTGTTAGGTAAGAGTTATGAGACTGTCTATTTTTGTGTTTCGCTGATAATGATACTGTAGTAAAGATAACAATATAAATGAAAATGATGACAGTGAAGATAGTGATAACAAAATGATGGTGATGCTGATGATGATTGTGATTATTATTATTGTTATTGATCATCTATATCATAATCACCATGATCATCATCATCATTCATGGTCCTGCTGGTACACGTATCTTCTCATCGTAATCATCATATAAGTGTGAGAAGCACTTACACCCAAAAAAAAAAGAATGGCAGAAACATAATGTGCACCTCCGATCATAAAACTCAAAACTTTCACGGCAGAAGACGGCTCTCGAGTGCGCAATGGCCTGCCATTACTAAACTCGACTTTTGTTGGCAGGGATGCCAAAATGGGCAAGATTTGTTAATGTTCCCATAGTTTTGCCCATCACTGGTAGTGGTCTTAATCAGAGTTCCCCATCTCATGCCCGTGTCACCACCTCTGCTAATGAATTGAATTCATGTCCGCTTCACCCCCATCGTCATGATTTCTCCCATCTTCCGTGCTTTATCGCTTCGATCTCCGCTGACTCCACAACATGCAGACACACTAATCAACGACATTGTTCCCCACATGGTGTTGTAAAGTGCCAGCATTTATAACCACCCGACTTGTTTCACATCACAGTCACAACAGAGTGTCATCCATATCATAAAGATAGTAGCAGGATTTTTTTTTTCTATATACACAAGAGTTACCACATTACTGATTCTCCTTTCTTTTCATGAATGTGAAAGTGAAGAGAGCTAATGTGTATCCATCCGCATGCTAAAAATGTACAGTGGGGTTAAGGTCCAAAGAAAGGATTTTTAGTATGAAATTTTAGAGCCATATCAAGAGGTAAGGATCGTTCCACGAGGGTAATGGAGAAGACAATGGCTCCACGTCGTCGGCACAACTTGGATGAATTTGGTGTGAAATGGAAGAGATGCAGGATGGGGATTAAGATGCTGGGAGGAGAGGAAGGGAGAGGATGAGGAAGGTGGGAAGGGGAGAAAAGATGGAAGATTAGGAGAGGGACAAGGGAGTGAGAACAAGAAGAAGAATTGAGGGAGTAATGGGCAGATGTAGTGAATGCAGAGTGGAGGATGAGGAGGAGGAGTGGGGGGGGGGAGGGGAGGAGAGCAAAGGGAGATGGAGATGGGAAAACAAAGAGGGAAAGGAATGGAAGTAGTACAAGTTGGGTTGTCCAGCATGGAAGTAGTTAAGTGAGCGGTGCATTAAGATTCTCTCTCCCCTACCCCTTTGCTCGCTCCTACTCTCCTCCACCACCTCAAAGCTTGTTCTTAGCCAAGGTGGCTCACGCTCTCGGTGTGGCCTCTTGAAGCAAAAGTCATCACTCTGGGCAGATAAATTGCATTATTCATGTCAAATTGCCGGCATGCCTAATCCGTGCTTCCATCAAGACATCTCGGCTGCTGCACCCACTTTGATTCCCTCCTCGATCCTGTCGCTTATCCCTGCGCAATCTAGCTAATCTATGTTTTGCTTCGTTTAACCCACATATACGAGGTAACCCGGACACACACATGCACACACTCACAGCCACCTATACACATATAGTCATAGAGTCCTATGCCCTTCTTCTTTTTTTAATTATTTCATAAAGGAGAGAGTAGGATGAGATGTTTGGTCTTTGGAGGATTTTCACCTTAAGACTAATGGCCTCCTGGATGGCCTTTACCAGTTCTTGTCTTATCGTTGTCTCAAAACGACATGTTGGCCCATCATCCTCATTGCACCCACTCCAAAATAAACGGAGTAATAAAACAAAACAAACTGGCGAACAGATCAGGCTGTGCAAGGCCTTTTAAATATGCATGTTGTAGCTTTTGGCATCCATCAAAAATTTCTAAAGTGTGGATGACAGTCTCAAAGGCCTATTTCAGCAGGGCAGGAAATTAAATGCTCAAAGAAGAAATGGTTTCATCTCATTTGTTCTTCTTTGTTTTGTCTTCATCCCCAACCAAGCTAAGACAATATGTACTTTAGAGAGAGAGAGGAGAGATGAGTTGTTTGGAATAAAAACGGTTTTAAAAGAGTAGAAGTTCAGAGCAGATTTGAGCAAAATCAGGCAAATGTTCAGGAAGGTTATGCCCCTGTGTGACTGCCATCTGTGGCCCTCCAGGGGACTGTGTTTTTGTATATGGATGAAGATGTGTGCATGAGATGGTTCAGGGAGAAAATATGTAGCTTACAATACAGAGAGGGCGTGAATTTAACTGGCATGGTGAAAAACGAGTCATTTTTCTGATGATTAATTCAAGTGAATGTTGAGTGGATACAGAACCTGTTACTAGTGACCCATCATGACAAGAACCTGCCATAGACAATGGACATTGATTTCTTCATTTTGAAGTGTATCAAATTTTCAGACTCTCAGCTTTTCATTGGTGTATAGATTATTCCACTTTTTGTCCATGAATCTGTAACAAAATTGATGAGAAAGCCAGCAATTGGAAATAAAAAAATGTTGGAAAAACCCTCCCCTTATTAAGTGTATTATCTGTATTGAAGATCAGATGTAGTTAAGCACACAGGAATGTAAGCATCAAAAGGCAATGGGTCAAATTTTTAAAAAATAAATAAATTCTCAAACTTTGACACTTTGCAGGCTTGGACAGTCGGTAGGTAGTTAGAATGGTGAAATTCTAATGACTTTAACAAATAACAAATGTCATATTTTGCAGCCTGGGCCCCGTTTTATCAAGATAAAGTTAGCGTTGATTGTGAAATCAACGCTTACTTTATCCAACTTGAAGTCCGCTATAACTTTGAATCGACTGTAAGTTTCCGTTTTACGAAGAGACTTAATAGTCGATTATAGTTATGGCTGATCAACATGACTTAATTATTGATTTAGTCAAAACAAAAAACACAGGACGAGACTGGTTTCCGTTACTGTCTGCTTAAAAACAATACAATACATAAAGCAAAACAAACAACAAAAACATGTAAAATACTCGTACATGATTGTTTGCCATGGCCACGGAAGCGTAGTCTGTTAGTGCGACGCAGTATATTAGCGCTACAGCCGCTGAATTAGAAGTATGTTTGCAACAGAACTGCAAAATACGCCGTTTTGCGTTGTATTGAAGAAAGTAGGTCGATAAATCTAGCACATCTCGAGCTCAACGAAAATCTGCATACGCGCGTACCGTACAGATCCCGCACAATCTCTCAGTAAATCTAACGTTGTAACAGTATTCATTAACATGCGTACAGTAACTGACTGTCCAAGGTGAAGGTCGTGTATGCATTGTTTCAAGTCTTGTGTGTTTACATGTAGGATTATGGAAACTTGTGAGAGTGTGGCGACTACAGTAGCTTGTTTTTACCTCTACGGCGCAGATCGGCTTTGTAAAGAATAGATCGCGAGTCTACATGTAGAAATTCTAGACCTCGTACTTGTAGACGCTCTAGTCTGCAGTGTTACGGTAAGTACAAACGGCTCGTTGTAATGTTGCTTAAGCCTAACGTTGGGCCTATTCACTGGTTAGATCTTACTGTCGTACTCGATGCTATAGAAAATTAAACTCTTTATTTTCTGTATAGGCCTACTAAAGTATTAATTAGTATCTATTGACGAACCAGCTCTACGTAGGCCTACGCACATCAGAAATCACTGGTTTCCTCGCATATGGGTTCTTTGGCAAGATACGCATTGCACACAGAGTCGCAGTTCCAGTTACTCGGTTACTTGCCCTTGCTGGCGATGGCTTGATGGGGGCGGGCGGGCGGGCTGAGGCGCCGGGCGCGCAGGATGGGATTGAGACTGCTGTCTAGGGCGTTTGCGTGCAGCAGTCGCGTAAGCAATGCGTGCCAATTGTGAATTTCATGCAAGGAAAAGACCATAACTACATGAAAGAAACGTAACTAAATGTTAGAGAAAGTGAGCAGTTAGCAGACAAACATTTGTGACAAGACCCCAGCTAGACTAGGAAAGTGTGACAGTCATCTTTCTTCTGTAAATTGCCTTACAATTGAGTCTACCTAGACTGTCTAAACTTAAAGTTCATATTTTATCAACTATTAAGTTATCATGGATTTGGAGCAGTTGAGAAAACTTATATGTTGATTTGGGAGGAAGTTAAAGTGGATTTCAACTCTGGGTCTCTTGATAAAATAGATTTGAAGTTGATTTGAAAGTTAATCATAGATTAAGTGAACTTAGAGTTGATTTGAGAGGTTAATCATATATTATCTGACTTAACGTTAAATTTACCTTTTGATAAAACGGGGCCCAGATGACCTTATTTTGCTCTGTTCTGAGCTTTTATATCTTGAACTTTATCAGTTTAGCAAATTATACATGGTTGTTTGAGAACCAATAGGACACTATCACACTCTAAGATTTGAGCATAAATAAAAATGAAATAATCAGTTTTCATGAAATAAGAAGTATATTTTATCAAAAGCGGGTAGATTAATAAGCATTGTTACAAATATTGGGTAAAATATCTTGCACCCTTGTGGTTTTGATTTTTAGCATTTTACTGAAAAATGAAAATAGTTTGAAATTGATACCGTAACGTAGAGGAGATTAAGTTTGTCAATGTAATATCAATAACTCCATACCCCCCTCCCCCCCCCCCCCAGAAAAAAGAATTTATGTGATAACAGCCTTCTCTTCTCAGCCAACAATATGCTGTTGGAAAGGACCTGAAAAGTCAGGAGAATGCAAACGTGCCAAAATCACAAGATGAATATATTCAGCTGCCTTTGGTCAGGCTTTTGTGGGATGATTTTTGACATATTGATGACATCGCCATGACTTGATAATGGCAGCCAGTTTGACATGCTTCTAGGACACTTTGTGGCTTTCCAAAGATGTTTAATAGCACAAATATACAAGAGAATTTTTCCACCCACTTGCTGGTCTATTTGCCAGCATTTCCTGCACGATATTAGCATTTTACAGCGAAAGTGATTATGCGGTATTCAACCAGTTTGCGCATTCTGATGCACTGTACGAAGTTGAAGAAAATCAAAGATACCATCACATTTTGATGTGGATACCCAGACAGTTTGATCCGCAACCCACATAATCTGTTCTCATGGCACTTGCCATCCAAGATAAGAATTAATGGAAACTGGATGATTTTCTTTTGGAGGGAGGGGCATAGGAGGGTAAGGGAAAAAGTAGGTGTGTAGTCAGAAAAGGCCACCCATACAGAGCTACTTGACAAGATAACCGTTCTGAAACATGTCATGATACATAGCTCATGAGTTTGAGGAATGCTGGGGGGGGGGGGGGGCTCTATGGAAGTCAGAGACCCATGATGTCTGATAAGGAACATTTTATTGGTCGTTAGCCCTTCCCTGATGACTTCTAAGTTCCGTCAAACCATTAGATAAAGCAGGTTTGTAATTCCAGATGTTTGAGAGGATGGATGTGAATGTTGCTGACTTAGACACTGACAGGTGGGATGAGTATGTTTGTGTTTGTGTATATCATATGTGTCTTTAAATGTGTATGTGTGAGAGTGTTGATGCTTGTGTACTTGTGTTTGTGTTTGTGTTTGTGTTTGTGTTTCGTTTTTGTTTTTTTGTGTGTGTGTGTGAATTGAGGGGTGGATCCAGGAATTCCAGAAAGGATTGCACAAAATCAGAAAATTAAGGAGAGCACACACTCCCCCTTTCATCTTCTTTTTATTTTATTTTTTTTAAACAAAAAATAAAGGGGAGCATTACCCCGGTGTGCCCCCCCCCCCCCCCATATCTGCCATTGGAATCTGTGTTCATTGCAAAGTCTGTACGTGATGTATGCATGATTGATGATTTCAATGAAAGTCAAATCGAAATTATAGAAAAATCTTTCTGATTGTGTGTGAGCATGAGTTAAGGGATGGAAAAATGGGGTTAGTGTACATAAATGTACTATAAAAGTTCAGTAGTTTAGTTGCCATGGGAACACACATCTATCATAGATGATCCCAATCCACCCTGTTTTCAATCCTGATCATAGTATTTGTGATCAGTCACCAAAAAACAAAAAAAGTCATATGTGTCACTTGATATGGGTGTCCTGATTTCTATTTTTTTATGGTCCCATGTATATTTTATTCAATGATGTGAGATTATTGTCATCATATTTCGCTTGCCCAGTACTGTGGTGCGTGGGGTGGAATTTACCCCAACACACTTTTGAATCATGTGTGCATAATATGCCAAAATAGCACTACATGGGAAAATATTCTCATAAAGAGGACATAGTGTTCATGGATGGGGTGGGGGAAGAAAATCAAACATGGGGAACAAACCATTGCAAGTAATAGAAATGGGTAGGAATAGCTTCTTGGCAGCCAAAACAGAGTAACTGCTTTAGTGGGAATAGAAATGAAATTTTAGCGTTTCAGGGTGACGTGAATGTCATGCAGTACTTTGAGGATTCGGTTTGCATGCATCGAACTGACACTGATCAGACAAAAACCTCACAAAATGGCAGTTCAATTTGGGGCAACGGATTACATTTGTCATGACAGAGTTTATCCCTGCCCCTCAGAAATTCATTTTCTTGTCTCTTCGGGCCAACTTTTGCAACTTGTGTGGAAAATTAACCTTCAGATCTATGAATGATTTATTTGCCAAGAGTGTCAGAAGATAATGGTGCGCGATTGCTTCGTGTCCCTGAATTTGAACTCCTTATACTTCAAGGCATGCGGATCGAAAGATGAAAAATCATTATGATCTGTAGTGGCTGTATCAGTGGGTGACTTCCTTATATGTACTGTATGTATACCATGATGACGTCTTGAAATTGCTGTGCTTGGAACATGCAAGACATTTCATAGGCAAACCTAGTAGGTGAATTTGGACAAACAGTATGAAAAAATTGGGCAAAACAGTGTGTAAAAATTGAATATTTTCATAACTTGTACTCACCATATTTCAACATTTTCAGGGTGGTGATAAAAAGTGTGCATTGATTGATGTCCACATTCTTGCATCTTATCCTGCAAGATGATGAAGTCTGTGAAAGGTTGATCGAGGATGACATTCTCCTGGTTATGTGTTGTTTGAAGGTTTGCATGGTGAAGTAAATGAGGAAGAAAGATTTGCGGTGACACCATTCTCCTGGTTCTCTTACTTCTAACATCTTACCTTTGGCGCTATCAGCTGGCATCATTACACTTAAAGTTGCTCTGCTATACAGACACCTGTTGTGGGATTAAACCAAGTGCCCACTTCCTCAAGTATAACTTCTTACAATGCGCTGCTAACAAGAAATGTATAGATATAAAGCAGGGGCGGATCCTGGAATTCCGTAAAAGGGGGGGGGGGGCGCACCCATCCCCCCATTTTTTTCTTTTGTTTTTCTTTTGTTTCAACAAAATATAAGGGGTCGCACGTCCAGTGCACTCCCCCTGGATCCGCCACTGTAATGTATTATTATGTACAAACATACTATGCATACATACATACATACATACATACATACATAATATGTGTACTGTAAAAGTGGATATTTTCGTGTGACTAATTTTTCACGCTCGGCCGAGTAAGAAGAGTTTCGCGTGTTTTTAATTCCGTGGAATCAAGATATCAGCTACTAGAACACATGCCAAGCAAAAATATTCATGTGCTTTTATTTTCGCGCTAGTTCGTGGTTGCGCGAAATGCGTGAAAATTTCAACACCACAAAAATTTCCACTTTTACAGTATAATTCATGATTATAGATATATAGACTTTTAAAGGGATGGTATAGTTTTGGTTGAGACAGAGGATTGTTAGAAATCACTTATCTAAAATCTAAGTAAAACAAAGAGGTCCTAATAGAAAGTTGATCGGACCTCCTTGTTTTTTTAATATCTCAGCCATTTCAAAACCAATTTTCATCAGATAAACTTTGAATTTGTCTGCAAATTGTATGCTCTTCCCTATTTCATAAGAGGTTTCTCCTCATCTCACAAAAAAGTTGGAAACCTGAAGCCGCCCCATCTCAACCAAAACCATACTATCCCTTTAATGCAGAGACAGATACTTGTTAGATGCCATTTTCAAAGTTTTTAAAGTAAGGTCATCGCAAAATAGAGGAAGATTAAATCTATTCATTGATACTGCACTCCTTACATTTACAAGAAATATACTAAATGAAAGCAAGATACATGTATTATGAAGAAACTCACACCTGAAGAAATATATTTGAAGGTATTATTAAGATTTTCACATACATTTTAAATATTTTCTTTGTTTTTCAGCAGATTCAAATCTTTTATATCTCAGGTTAATAAAAAGGGATAATCATATCATTTTTTAAATATATATATTAATGTATATATACATACATAGATATACATTTACATACAAACATACATACTTTTATTTGTCTTTGGAGGAGACTAGAGATAATAAGTTTGTAATCATTGTGTTTATTTTTGTGTGTGTCACATTGCATCTTCTCAGCGGATGGCTCCCTCTTCATGTGGGGAAAGAGCAGTCACGTGATCGAGTCGTCTCAGCCGTCTTCTCGCAAGGTCTTCCAGCCCGTGCAGATTCCCTTCCAGGGCCGCTCCGTTGCCATGGTAGCGTGTGGCGCATGGCACGCCGCCGCGCTGACAGGAAAGCCAGGTCTGTCACAGTAATTAGAAGAAAAAAAACACGTAACCAACGGTGTGATGGTGTCATTAACGTGTCTTTTTTTCTAAGAAGAAGGATGAAATCTTCATATTGCGTCAATTGTGGTGAGCTACAGTACGTGTAGGTAGTTGAGGTGCACTAACTTTCACTAATCATGGAATTAACAGGAGAAGTTGAGTTTCTGTTGATTCTGCTCCCGACTATTTGGGCACATTCTTAGCACTGACATAGTTGAAGGTCAAGTTCACCTTCATAGACATGTGGGTTGAGTAAGTGCAGCAATATTAGTAGAACACATCAGTGAGAGTTTGAGGAAAATCAGACAGTCCATTCAAAAGTTATGAATTTTTGAAGTTTCTGCTCAGTCACGGCTGGATGAAAAGACTACCATAGCTTGTGATGTCACATGTGTACAACGATATAAAGAAAGAATAAAGAAAATTTAACATATTTCCATTTTTCTCTCATAACAAAAGAACTCTCGACTTCTCTCTTTGAGAAGACTGGGGGAATAATATTACCCTTAGCATACGTCAGTAACAAGTCGAAGAAGTGTGCACTTTATTCGAAAAGTAAGGTTTTGTGAAATTCTCTTTTTATCACCCTTATATCGTTGTACACATGTGAGATCATTCACTGTAGTAGTCTTCTCATCCAGCAGTGACTGCGCAGATACTTTAAAAATTCATAACTTTTGAACGGATTGTCCGATTTTCCTCAAACTTTCACTGATGTGTTCTATACCAATATTGCTACATTCTCTCAATCCTTATGTATACGAAGGTGGACTTGTCCTTTAAGACAAGTATGAGAGGCACACACATGCATCCACAATCATGATGTGAAGGCAATCATTCATATTTAAATAGACATTGTCACATTCTATACACATCGTACGGAAGGAAAATCAGACATGATTCTGTTTTTCTTTTGTGGGGGTGATAAGTGTATATAAAGCAAGTTACTTCCCCAGTTTACATCAGTTTCATCTGTATACTCATTTCCATATTCGTAAGCTTTTTGTGGTTGAAGGTATTTAACCAATCATTAAAGCAAACTGTGCAATATGAAAATGTGCATATTTTCAGAATAATGAGCTCCCGAACCAGACTGTGCCAAGAGTATGCAGTGCCTTTCTGCTCATTCTGACCATCGACAGATATGAAGATGGGTGGGGGGGGGGGGGGGGGGAGGAAGGTAAAATGGCTGTCAGACCATTTAGCATTCATGCTTAACAGATTCTATACAATTTCACCATTATAGTATGATACTATGGTGTTTGCTAAACAGGCAATGATTTTATTGACACTTTCAAACTCAAACTCAAACTTCTTTTTTCTTGAATGCATTTTTTTTTTCATTCAGTATTTATTGGTAAAAAATAAATGCCATTTACAGCAAAGAATAAAGAAACAAATTACAAAATCACATAATAAAAAAGTGCAGCATAACAAAATGGATACTTAAAACATTACATATGAAATTTGACAAAAATACCTTGTAGAAAAAGTATACAGTTTCAAATTAAATGTCAAACTTCCATTTTTGAAAGTGAATAGCAAGTTTACCTTTCTTTTTTGAAATTCTATATTCTATTTCGTTATTAGTAACCCTGGAAAGATTCCAAAATAGGGGTTTTATTCTGGAATTTACAGACATATATCAAATACTTTACGGATAGAAAAATATATGATATATAAGAATCTCCATGGAGACCGTACATCTTCTCAAAATCAGAAAAAAATGTTATTTTTCTTTACCTTGTGATTTATAATATCTGTTATCTTTTGCCATAAAGGTAGTATATGGGGGCATAAAATAAACAAATGTAAAAAAGTTTCAGGTGATTTATTACAAAAGGAGCAAGGTGATGAATCTTTTCTTTTAATTTCAAATAGAAAATCATTTAAGGCTTTTGCCCTATAAAACAGTTTTACAAAAAAGGATCGTAATCGAGTATCAATGGTGCTTGTCAAATTTCTCATAAGGATTTTTCCCGTATAGGAGAATTTAGGTTAAATTAGTCATTCCAAAAAGAAAGGTGATTAACTGGGATGACCTTTTCCAACATTACATCATATACATACTTGGAAACCTTACGAGTTTGCATAAGTTTACCCATAATCGTTTCAAAAATAAGATCTTGGTTTATTTCTGAATGTGTGAGCCATTCTTGTAGAATATTCTTCATTAAAAAATTATATTTCCTCCTATCTGATTTATCTATATCATAATCAAGCACCAGCTCTTCAAATAATTTACTCCCAGGGTGGTGAACAGGATCCAATAAATCATTAATATAAATCAAACCCTTCTGTAACCAATCGTCATATACGAAATATTGTTTTGATCTGGATTGAATATTCCTATTGAACCATAAAGACTGACATGCACCTATTTCAGAATAAGCAGATCCAAATTCAATTTTGACCAATTTTTCTCTGAATGAATACCAGGACCTTAAAGAATCGGCTAATTGAACAGATGGCAATTTATTTGAACTAGATTCTGGAGCATTAGTTTTCCACAAAATATCTGTTACCGGACAGAAATTCTCTAAGACTGAAAGCTCCATAATTACGTTTCCAGAAACTGTCAAAATTCTCATCATGTAACATTTTAACCCAATTCAATTTCTGAGAAAGAGCAAAAATCGAGGGGTCGATCATTCGTGAACCACCCTGGGAGTAATCATTACATAGATATTGCCTTTTAATCCTATCATTGCCCCCATTCCAAATGAACTTATACAATATAGTATTCAAAGTTTTGAAAAACTTACTAGGAATCTTTATACACAAGACTGAAAATTTATAGAGGAGTTGGGGCAATAATAGGGTTTTTACAACACAAATCTTCCTGATTAAAGAGAGATTCCTGGTTCACCAACAATCAAGCACACTTTTAATTGATTCTAATTTGGGCAAAAAATTCAAATTAAATAACTGATTTACATTCAAAGAAAATATTATACCAAGGGTTTTTTAACTCTCTTTATGTTGTCAATCCCATCAGAAGGACAGGATAAAGTATTATATCAGAGTCTTTTTCAAAAGTCTATTAATCCATCGAAGACTACTGCAGTAGTCCCAAGTATGCTCGGGCAGATGTCTATGGAAAATACATGTTATAGCATAATCGGCTCATCCTCAGTGGGTTAAAGTACCTTTGCAGTAACGTCCGTAACACTTTATGTGACTGTTTTACAGTGCTTATGACTTCTATGTAAGACTTACTTTACATTTAAGCAGGTTACAAAAGCATAGATGACATGATCAAGTTTATGAACAAAATTAACGTAATAAATTCAAACAGATTCAGTTACAGAAAAGAAATCATAATCATCTGAAAATGATATCAAAAGACTAATAACAGTGTCTGTGTCTTCTTGCCCTCAACCCGTTGAGGACGAGTCCCAAGTATACTCAGACAGGGGTCTATGGGAAATGCGTGTTGTAGCAAAATCAGCCCATCCTCAACGGATTACCAACCAAGGGTTAATTGTTGTAACTTACTGTGGCAATATGACTGTGAATTGGTGGTATGTCTATGGCATGCAATTAGTCTTAAAAGTAAAAGATTTCGGTCCAGAGCTGCTCAAAATGAATTTGTTCAGTAGGGTCATCATCCATAAATTTATTCATTTGTTGATATGCATGGAAGGTAACTGCAAACTTAAACTTCTGATGTGAATCCACTCCCCAAATTTGATGTGATTTTTGTTTTTCAGTGTGTTTTGTCTCTTCAATAGGAAAACATAAAGTAATATTAGTATCCTCTTCATTATGGCCTCTGCGCAAGAAAGACTTGTTTTTTTCTTATCAATATGTCAAATATTCAGAGGAACGTATAAATTCCACACCTTGTGAGCACTGTGTATTTGAAACACTGACTTCAATTGAATGGCAATATGCAATCAAAATAGACAGAGAGAGAGTGTGTGTGTATGTGTGTGTGTTTTATTTGGGGCCAACAAAGCTAAAATTCTGCCAGTACTATTACAGTTTATCCAGGGGAAAAAAAACAACTTATGACAAGCTAAGGTATTACCCTGGAGCATACCAGAATGTGAGAAAGATTACACCTTGCAACAACTCTTGTACTTCTTTGAATTTTCTACGAAAAACAACAGACAGACAGAAATTTCACCAGCTTTTTCCTGTCCCCGTGGAAATTTGATATGTTTGGGTCTTTTCTCTCCCCATTTTCCTCCTTGATCAGTGGGACAAGTCAGCGATGTGTTTTCCCCTTGTTCTTTTTAATAATGCATTGAAGTTTGGATGCGAGGAAAGGTTGGCAGTGGTAAACTTAAAATAGTGCTTGTCATTTTCGTTCATCCGGTAGTGGGTCGGTAGTCTGACTTTGATGCGGCAGTGGTGGAGAGTGACACTTTGCAAGTGAGGAAAGTAGCAGCTATCACTGACAAAAATATCAGTAATATACTTCTTGTAGTCCTAAAGGATACTTTTTTTTCGGTATAAATACCATGCTGCTCAATGCACCATCAGAATATAAACCATTTTGTAATTCTTAGAGGGGGGAATGGGATGTTGTAGTCCCATTCACTCATAATATGAGCGGAGTGAGGATTTGATTTCTTGTCACTAAGCCCAGGTGTAGCCTGGACTTACATATAACATTTTTATGAAGCCATATCATTGGCCATCGTCAGAGTTAGAACTTGTGGTAACAAATTTAATATGGAACCCTTCCCTGAGATGGTTAAAACATTGATATACTTTTTAGTTGTTAGCTTTCTCTTAGGCTTAGCACTGTTTTGTTTTTCCACCATAGGTGGGGCACCAATCCATTCAGCCAGCAGGTAATGACCTTGCAAGGGGAACAATTACTTTCTCTTGTAGCACCAGAACAAGATTTCTTTTTCCACCAAAGGCAGGGCACCAATCCATTCAGCTAGTAGATAATGACCTTGCATGGGGTGGTGTAGGGGTGGGGGGGGGGGGGAGGTAGAATTCTATGAATGAAATTTAGTGATTCACATGTTGTTTTAAAAAAAAACACAAAACAAAGAAGTTCACTGCACCTTAGGATGAGGTTGTGGCAGTTAGCATCAATTTCCGTCATCAAAGCAACATGCACAGTCTCATCTTTTTTATCCTGACCTTGACATGCATGATTGTATGATGATGTGAAACACAGGGGAGAGAGGCTGTTATTGATGTTGGTGGAGAGATCTGTCATCCTTCTAAACATTGAGATGGAATATTAAGGAAGAAGAGTAATTTAAGAAATGCCTGTGAGATGAAAACTGGCTGATAACTGACTGATATTGACCTGTGGATGAGTGGATAGTACAGTTGTCTATCAATATTATTGTAGCAGTCATAAACGACTTCCCCTCTGGGTTCTCGCCATTGTCAGCAATACGAGAGAGAAAGAAAAGACGGAGGAAATCAAGAAAGTCGAGAATGACCAATAGGCTAATCCTCAACGTCCCTCCAGAAATTGGTTGTGACGATATGATGACCGGGAGTTTTGTTATTGGGTGTAGGCATCCTGCCCAAATCAAAGACTCAAGACGGTGACGTTCTGTGACGTTATTAAGACAAATATTGCTTTTTTTCATGGATTGATTGGAAGCGTTTGACCTCGAGTGCACTGTGCATTCTCCACTTCGTGTGCCACCTCCTCGTCTTTGACGGGAGGGCTTGGCCATTGTTGTGCAGTGATGTGGCGCGTGTCTACAGGGAAGAATTGAAGAAGAGAAAAAGGGGACTATGTGACTGGTGCCCATTATGTACAGTCAAATCTTTTCAATACCAGACCCAGCCAGGGGAAGTTGAAAGAATAGGGGAAGGAAAAAGGAGGTTTCTTTAATGAAAAAAAAAAGAGGAAAAAGGAAACAAAGCAAGAGAGAGAGAGAGAGAGAGATGGTAGGAGGATGAGAAAGAGAAAGAGACCTGTGAAGAGATTGAACTGTGGAGAAACAATAATGAGACTTGGTGATGTGCACTTTGCAGTGGAAAAGACTGATAAAACTTGCTTTGGGGCAGACAGTCATATGGGAAGAATGCAAAGAGGAGAGAATTGCCCAGCCATTCGTTTCTGTACAAAACCTTCCTCCTCCCCCCCCCGGCCGCCATTCTCTATTTCTCCAACACAATTGCCTTTCCAAGATGTTTTGTTCGGCCTTTCGCTAATTTCCGCACCAGCTCGGTCGGCAGAACCAAAGTGACGTAAAGCCTGAAATTGACTCGGTCCCGTCAAAGTCCATTCCATTCTCCACCGGCTCGTCCCCTGTCACCCCGCCGGTGATGCGCACGACATTGTCTTCGGCCCGCCGATGCGCCTTTGCCGGGGGGATGGACGATCCGACAGTGACACTGACATATCGCTGGAGCTCATGTCAGAGCAGATATAGACACATGATTAATTCTTGACCTACTAATGCACTTTATGCATGCTGCCGCTTCTGCGTAGCAAATAGCCCCCTCAGGTTGCCCACTCTGTTTACGTCAACCCACAACTCCTTTCATTTTGCTTGGGAGCTGGTAAATATTCTGAGGTCCTTATGCTCTGATATATGCATTTACCTGCACTTCTGACTTGTTTCTACTTTCCACCACCCCCCCCCCCCTCCTCCTCCTCTTAAGTTCCCCCAACTGTACTGTTTTTGTTTTTTATTTCACTTTGTCATGACAGGAAATCCCCCCAGATTATCATAAATACATTCTATAATTTGTGATGAACTTGCTGCATGACTTCAAAAATCATCCACTCCTTATTCATATGCTAGACTCTAGTCACTTATAAATGACTGACTGTGTGGCATAGACTAACACACTTTTGTGATACAGTATTATCTGGCATACAGGCAAAGTATGCAATAGGGTTGATATGAAACATCAAAAACACCCCCACCCCACCCTTACACACAAATGCGTACACTTTTTTTTTTTAAATGGAGGTTATATTGTGTACCTGATGTTTAATAGGACTTTCAGTCAGGAAACAAATCAGCAGAATTTATATTTTGCTTTTTTTTTCAATGGAGGCAACTGTGTCAGTAGGGGGGGGGGGTGGGGGTTCAGGAGGACAGGTGTTTTACATTGTATATGCAAGCCAATAGAACTTGTAGTCATTTCAGAGGTTAGTCTTATTGATTTTTTTTTAAGCAAGGAGTAAGATCAGACAATCATTTATATGGTAGGGAAAATTATCTGTTGCATAATTATCCTATCAATTTTCACCTGAATATGATAAATAATTCAGCCCAGTTAGCTGGAGATCCACTTTTTTTTTTGGGAAAATGAATCATAGTTCACGTCACAGGTAACATTTAGATGACCAATCATCTTCACAGCCCTCGATGATCATTCTTTATTTGAAAGGCAGATTTGTCTTTTTCTATAGCACTTTATATTGTGTCCCTCAAAATGTGGGTTTGAAGACATTAGTTCTAGTGTGTTAGAGTGTATTCCTTCTAGATCTTCAGTTGTTTTCCTTCATCTGTGGTAGTGTACATATACAGGGCTCGACACTAACGGTGGCCCGGTGGCCCGGGGCCACCAAAAATGAAAGTCGGGCCACCAAATTTCAAAAAAGGGCAAATTTGGTGGCCCGCCTCGGGCCACCAAAATCTTTTGAAAAGTATGTCAATAAATTCGTAACTTTTTGCACCAGAAATTAGCAGTTAAATTTGTTCAAAGGATGGATGAAAAGGACTGAATGAATGCCTGAGAGTGAGTGTTGCAAGTTTGTTGAAGTTTATTTATGAGTAGATATGTCCAACTTCTAATTCTTACTATCATAAATCTTAAATATTTGACTCATTAAAAAAAAAGGACTTTTAATGTTTTTTATTGTGCTTTTTTTCGGGACACCACATTTTTCTCTCGGGCCACCAAAAATTTGAAATTTAGGATTTTGGTGGCCCCATCGGGCCACCAAACAAAAAAGTTAGTGTCGAGCCATGACATATATATATGTGTGTGTTTTTGTGTGTTTGTGTGATAGTGTGTGTATGGATGTGAGTGTTTGTTTGTGTACTACAGTACACACTACAGCATTGGGATGCAACAAGGGAACAATTTTTGTGCTGTTCATATAAAAATTGATATTTAAAACATTTAAGTAATTTGTACAGTGAGCCTTGTGTTCACACAAGTCACTTAGTGTTTGAGGCACAACACCTAATTGTAGTGGGAATTGATTCAGAGGAATTGTCTTTTCCTCTTTTTGATAATAAAATCATAAAGTTGTCAAATTATTAAAATCACATGATTATTTCATGCAGTTGATATTGCCATAATGTTCATTTTTAGTGCCAAGCAATTAGGACATCCTCAGTCATCACAATCTTCTTCTTACACTTCAAAAAATCCCGAAACATACATTTGCCCTGTTTCATTTGCCTTTTAGATGCAGAGGGATTCACCATTTTTTCATTGTGGTTGTAAAGTGCAGTGTATTTGAAGTAAGCTGGCAAGTAGCAATGGTTCTTGGTCAATCACCTGTCTGGAAATGCAACAGTTTATTGGAACAACCATCTTATGTTTCTTGATATGATACCAGAAACATTCACAGCATGACATTTTCGCAAATTGGAGCTGAGGCCCTTTTTTGTGGCATGAAATTTTCGCAAATTGCAGCCGGCATTCAATGCATTAGCATGGACAAGAACTTTTGCATGCATTTTAAGTTTGCAAAGCTTGGCTCCTTGCGAAATTTGCGAAAATTTCATATACCCAAATTTCTCTGGTTTTACGGTATAGATTCATGGTCAGCTCACTCCCAGTGTGAATCATAGATACATTCAAATGAGATCTGATAGTCTGAAGATGACCTTTAAGGTCCGTTATCAAGTGCAATATTGATTTTGGTGTAAGTATTAATGCAAGTCATAAAGAATAGCCATCATAGTTTTTAGTGATGTAATATATTACAAAATGTGAAAGTATATATTCATGATTTCTGGTACTCATATGGCACAGAAATGAATCGCAATTAAAACTGCATAAGTAAATGTATATGCCAAAAATGATCAAATTAGGGATCAATTTGTCAAGTAATTGAAGAAATTGTATTTAATATATATATATATATATATATATATATAAAGAAATAAATATAATATGCGTGCGTGTGTTTGTGTATGTGTTACTTGTTAAAGGTCCTGTTTACCTTTGGGAACAGTGATTTAAAAATTTTTCAAGATATGACATTTAATGCATATGTGTAGGTCTGTTGTACCACAAAACATCCTATCATATAAAATTTTCGCGATAAAGCCGAAACTATTAGGAGATATCTGTATTTTTCTCAATAAACCGTAACCGTAGACGGTTTAGTCTGGAAACATTTTTATTATAACTATTGTTCACATTTTGCATATTTAACAATACTAAACATCAATTTTACCAATTCAGATTTTTACAGAGGTTGTTTCTATCCCTAACTCACATTTTAGAACTATTTTAAAGCACTAGTAATGGGTTTTTGTTTCATCTGCAAATGGTAAATTATGCCTTTAAGTACTGCACTGTGACATTGTGTAGAAGATGCTGTTAGCAGAAAAAGATGCTGTAAGACCAGAAACATTCTCCACACAAAACTTCTTTTAATTTGAGCCAATGGCCTTCTGTGCAGCATTAGACTTTCACAAACTGCCACTGGCATTCAGTGCATTGTGTAGACAAAAGCTTTTGTGTGTAGTTTACTTTCATTAATCTTGGCTCTCTGTGAGATGCGTGAACATTTCATGTGTGTGAAAACTTTTGCTTTTACAGTATATTGAACCAAGGTGCTACGAACCTACTTTCCTGCTTGCCCAGAACAACTAAATGTCAGTGTCGGGCAAGTTAAATGACATAGACACTCACATCTTAACATTATGAGGTTCCTGTCTGAATGACCATTTGGGCAAGTGGGGTTGACATCTTCTTTCATTGCTCTGTACCGTATGTCCCCCAAAAATTACAATGGTACAACGATAGCTCTAAAAATAGTGAATCAATCCAAATACAATTTCAGAGTATGAAACTATAACTCATTGCCCACATCTTACAGAAAACCCCATTCTATTTGCTTCAGTGGTCAAAGAGAAATGAGGAATTTTGTAGAGCATGTCAGAAATCTCTTCCCTCCAAGTTCTGTCTATTGTGTTCACACATTAATTTGCATTTCCAAGAGCATCCAAGTGCTAAACTTGGAAGAATCAGACTCATGACATGCTTTACAATAATCCACATTTCTCTGTGACCGCTCAACCAAATTGAATGGCGTTTTCTGCAAAATAGAGGTAAGATTTTATATTTCAAGACCCTGAAGTAGCATTTAGACTGTTTAATCATATTGGGTGTAATCAATGCAAAAAGTGGATTGTAATTTTTTGGGGGGACATACTATATTTTCAATTCAACTTCATTTAAATTTTTATTTTCATTTTTTGACAAAACACGATAACATAGTTACACTTTACTGTCTTTCTTTGCAACAAAACAATAATGTAAATGAACAAAGTATACAATAGTGAAACACTGTAATAGTGAAACAAATATGATAACAAAACATTGTGATAAATAACCAAAGCAAGCAGTGTGTAACACGCAAATATTGGAGGGACCCACTGAAAACACAACACTTGTAATTTGTGGGTCCCTGTAGAGTCAACATTTTGTAGAAAAACAAAAAATGAACTAAACTGATGTCCCATCTGCATTTGAGGGTATTGAATGATAATCAACTTACACACATGACAATTTATTGACAAATTGCTGTTTGTTTGCATGCACAATTACTCCAGAGAGAATATATTTCAGTAAATTACTGGCTTGAGCCAGAAAAGGTATAATGAATTTGTATCAAGACTTTCTCTAGCAATCAAATTTTACAATGTAAACTGCCTTTTATATACAAGAGAATATCTTTTTGCTTAGTTAATGGAATGGTCAAATATGTTTGGATTAATATTTTTTTATTTTCAAATTGTAAAACTGAAAAGCTGCTTTCGATTCTTTTCTATGAATTGATTTTTTTCTTTCGTATGTACAATGAGTCATATTACAAAGGGAATTCAGTTGATCTCAGTGATTGAAGTGGAGAAAGTCTCCTCAGCAGAGTATTGTTGATGTTCATGAGCAAAAAAAAAAAAGAAAAAAAAAAGAAAAGATGACCCAAAAAATTTCATGCTGTGAATATTTCTGGTTTTGGTTAGTCAGATTTCACTGTTTGGTGTATATGTGTGTGTGTCTTTTTCTATAAAATCAACTAATTACCCATTTAGATTACATTATCATGTACTAATTCTCATACTGCAGTGTCTGTATTGTGCCTGTGTTACCACTAATTCTTCCCTAACATTAGAGTTTGTTTGCATTACTTATCTTTGAATAAAGAATGGCATTGGAGCTATGAAGAGTATGATGTATATGCACACTTGACTTCATGATTGTTCTGACTGTGATCATTTTGTTGTCTTTGTCTGCTGCTGCTTAACCTTAGTAACACCAGCTTTCTACTTCAAAAGAGCAAGATTATTATTTTTTCATTTTATACAGGATACCGCATATAACCAAGAATGAAAGTGATGGCAGTAATGATAGTGGTGGAGTTGGTGATGATGATGACGATGATGATGACGATGATGATGACGATGATGTTGATGATGATGATGATTATGATGATGTTGATGATGATGATGATGATGATGACCATGATCATGATGTTGATGATTTTGATGATGGTAATGATGATGGTGGTAATGATAATGGGGTGATGACTATGAGGATGATGATGATGATGATGATGATGATGATGATGATGATGATAATGATGATGATGATGAGTATATAGGGAGAGCTGCACCACCCACTCTAAACTTAGTGGCTGTATCACCAGTTAATGCTCTCATGTGCTATCAGTTAAGGAGCAAGCGATTGTTAAATGTATGTCACCAGTTGAGTAGTACCAACCCTTTCTCCTTCCAGAGTTTAGGAACTTAATGCAATTTGCTACAGACTTTAGGGAACATCTTGGAAGAAACTCACGATGGGGAGAACCTCTACTTTGAAATGTGTCTGAATTTGTGTTTGTTTGTTCTCTCCATTGTTGTGCTATAGAAGAGAGAGCGCACATTTTTAATTCATTTATTTGCATCATTCTGGAGTTTGATATCCTTTCGTTTCACAACCAGGAACTAGGGATGGTCAATTAAAGTGAAGCCTTTGAAGAGTAAAGCAAATGGATGGGGGTGGGATGGGAGAGGGGGACTAGTTTGAAAGTTGCTGAAGTGCATGTGAGCAGTGGCATGCATAAGCTAACAGTAACTATGAAAAAAAATGCACACAACATTCTAAACCTGTCAAGGCATTGGTAGACGATACCACGGTGATACACGCGAACAAAGAAATGTTCATACAGTCATGTATACCTTGTATACCTAAATTCCTTGGAGACAAACCATTACTGGTGATAATGTCTTGTGGGCACTGTGAGCATTTTTTCCTTTTTCTGTACATACAATGGGTATTTCCTTTCTTCATCTTATTTCTCATTTCCTAGAAAATACGGACACAGTTTTTCAACTATCTTTCCCTCCCCCCCCCCCCCCCCACTCTCTTGTTGTTGAAGGAGGACGGGGTTGGACTCCTCAGGGTAATGTCCCCCTAAAAAATAGCTGCGTCTTATGGGGGGTGGGGGTAAGAGAAGAAAGAAATTGCACATACACACATGTGCAAATGAGAATTTCCACTCCTGAGGGTTTTTTTTTTTCTTCATATACATTGCTTTGTGCCTTCCTACTGCATTTACATCTTTGATGAGGAAACATCTATAGTTGTAGTGCATTAGAGGCATTCAGCCACATGTAGATATTAGTGGCAAGAGTGCTTACAAATGTAGGCCTAAATTTGAATGTGTGCTATATAAACATAACTGCATACAATCATACCTGCACATGGCAATTGTCACTTAGGGAAACATAGGCCAAGGTCTTCATAGACAATTGGCCATTGCAGACAGGTAAGTGGCAAATGAGAATTCGTTATACATATAATATATCTGCTGAAGATGCCACATGCATGCCTTTAACTTGCAGAGTCTGTGCAAAATATCATAAACCATCACTAAACATGAAATTAATGCAGAAATGATTACAGTGGTTCATTCTGTCACTCAATTTGTAATATGGTTGCCTTCAACAGGAACTGTTGATAAGATACAAACGGAATAAAAACTGTCGCAGAAATGATATATTTGAACTGGTATTAAAATGCTGCTTGAAGTCTTAGGCCACAACACACAGTGAGATATCCAATATTGTCAAAATGAGGTGGCCGCTGTATGGATGGTGTTATTATCACATAACCTAGGTTATGTGATAACCTATTATCACATAACCTAGGTTCATGATGTAAAGGCTCCATAAGGCAGGTGACTGGTATAGACGGGTTTGTCTGTATGAGCATATATGATTATATATTTCTTTTTCATTTATTTCCAGCAATAGGGTGGATAGCCCTTTCAGCATATCTGATTCTTGAAGGGGTCCACTTGACATGCATATTAAAATCCACATAAAACAACAGTAATAAATGCACAAAAAAGCTAATGAAGTCATGGGTATAAAATCATTGTAAAACAATAGTGATTTGCCGTCAACATATTGATATCACACATTAGAATAATTTCAGTAACAGAATTAACGAACAGACAAAAAAATGATAAAAAATATATTCATAGCATTCAACTATGCACAACCAGGTATGTAACTAATAGACTAATCAACAACATAAGAGAATTTGTTTGTGTTGGGGGGGATTGTATACTGAGCCTGAAACCTGAAATCGGTAACCGAATAATAAAAAAGATAATAACACTTTATTCAGATTATTGAGCAAAAAATATATCAATAGCAACTTAAAACATGGGATCTCATTTTCTATCTTCTGACAAAAACAGTTTATATCATTAGTGTTTCAAAATAAATTTGAGCTTACATCAAAAAAAGCTTCGCTTCTTTAAATTCGTTTGTAGGTTTTGGTAACCACAATTTGTATCTGAGAATTACAGTTTATAACAGTGATCTTTTAAATATATTCTTGATGAAAGATATTGTGGTGCGAACTCAAACAAACTTTTATGCATATGTGTATGTTTGCAGATAGGGAGAGAGAGAGATTATAGATAGAAAGATAAATTAAATGCAAACAGAAGAAAACTGACCAGAATGAATAGAAAAATAAATTGATAGGTATCAGGACAGAAAAGATTTTGTTGTGTCAGACATTCTGACCACCTGGATTTTTAGGGATATTCCTGCAGTACACTATGGAGCAGTGACCTTGCCATATCTGCTGCATATTAATCACATAACGTTGGTGGTCTGGCAAGATATTCTAGGCCCCACTCAGAAGTTGTATGCCATGAAACATGGGAACGCAGCCGCCGCTGACACCAGCCACGTGTTTGTGACACCACAGACCTATGGGGTGGAGAACGGAAGCCGAATGTAGCACCGTGGGATTTGCACCTGCGTGCGTGCACCAAACAGCTGTGCAGACATGGCATTGCTTTGCTTTTGCAAGGGTTCTGACTGCAAAACTACTCTATTATGATCATGGGTGACAATGTGATGCGCCGCTCACAAACAGTTGTTCCACGAATTTACAGAAGAGTGATTGTCAAAGAATACTCGTGGGCCAGCCTGCCGTTATGGTCTTTTGCATTCTGGGAAGGAGGTTTTCATGAGGCTGTGCTTTCAGAGATTAAACACACACACACACTCACACACAAACAAGATGGGATCTTTTGTGCCTCCAAATAAATACCTACTGACTGGATCATCCACAATACATATCTTAACATCAGCTGATTTGCTCTAATAACCAAGTACTGAAGAGGCTCATGGTTAAGTTAGTGCTTGTAGATTTGTTAATTATCATTGACATCCTTTGGTAGGTATTTGTATATGAATGAATAGAAAGAGGAAGAGATCATTGGCCATCTATTTTTTTTTTTTTTGTGCAAAAGTAGAAATGAAGACAATGCGTGGGAAACCATAGCATTGTGAAACTGTGGAGATGAATGTTGTTTGGTTAAGAAATCAGGCTATCGCGACCACATCTAGCCCCTCTCATCATTTCCATTATTGTCGGCGGTCGAAGGGTTACTTCAAGTGCATCTGGTGGAACAAATTAACTGAGAGGATGCGTGAAATACTAATAGGGGATTGGTGAGAGGGGGGTTGATGGACTAGAGTTTATTTCAGGAAATGTCTTATAGAACCTTCTATTGTCCAAGTGATAAACATGTAATTACAGTGTTCCTTTTTTTTTTTTTTTTTTGCTGGGGGAAGGGATGAAGTAAAATCTTTGTGCCAAATTTACAAGGAAAATTCATGTATTTAATTCAAGTCGGAACAGCAACAAGAAACAAACAATTAAAAAGAATGGCTCCTACTCCATTGTCGGTGAAGAACAAGAGTGAACAAGATTTCACATGGTAAGTGATGATGACACTGGTTTTAACAGATGTAATATTCGGCACTCATGGTGGTGGGTGTTGGTATCTGTGACAGCAATAAGGACTTAATGCTGATGATAAGGTAAATTTAACTGATACCTTCTGAAGTTAAAGAGCATTGACTCTAGTTCTGCCTGGTACATATATATTGACCTTTTCATATCTCCAACGTGATGCAATTTGAACAGACACCCCCTCTCCCCCCCCCCCCAAAAAAAAGGGTTATATCTTTTTTCTTCTGTTCCAGTTTCCCAAATTTACAGAAAGAGTGGCATGTCCTTGGCTGCTCTGTTTTGCTGGCTTTTAACCCATATTTGATTCATAGATGAGGATCTAATCTCTGCAAATGATATGGGGTTTTAGCAGTCACAATGTGCAACTGCTCCCTAATCTATTGTAGTGCTACTTAGTCTAATGAGCAAACACGGCTAGCTGTCTATGAGGATTCCCACCTCCCATGTTTGCATGGACAACTAACTGGGTCAGGTGAATCTGATGAATGAAAGAGCCAACAGTTATAAATCAAAAATACGTCGCCGGCATTTTTTAGAAAACGATCCCAAAGGTCCGTGGGTTAAGAACGACCCCCCTAATCAGTGGTTTTCATCAGGGCTGTAAAACGTCAGCAAAAAATTATGGCCATTGTTCGGGGCAGTCGGGTCCCCAGGGCTTGTACATTTAGACCCAATTTCGTTCCAATTTCTGTGTCTTTATCTATTCATACTTGTGCATTTCATAAATGTTGCAGTATGGGGCTAGGTCTCTTTGTGAGTTCAACCATGATGTAATATGCCATAGCCATGACTAGTGTTTATAGGAAATTTATGTCTATTTGGCTTGGATGTCTGTCCTACTTTTCCCTCAATAACTTATTTTGAATTTTTGTATATCTCTATATTATTCCTTTTCCTGTTTACTATTGATGTCGCCCTAAATCATCACTGAATTACACCATGCTATCGCCAAATTGTCTGTGTTCATATTTCCTACCAGTTTCCTATTCATCGGTGCTTTTTATTGCCCTGTTTTGGTTTTTTTTTTTGTGCAGCTGTATGACCATTATAGTGAAGCCTTAGCCCTCCCATTGTTCCAGTTTGTCTTCATTAATATTTTGTTGTTCTGTTGTGTATTATCTGAGTTCTTACCCCCTGTCTCAACTTCCGTTCTCCTTCAACAATGAACTTTTTTCTTTAGTCCTCAGTCAGTGTCAGTTTTTTGTTTGGAGGGTCTTTTTTTTTGGGGGGGGGGGGATGGGCGATGGGAAGGCTGCTAGGAGTAAGATGGGAGAAACGTTAGTAGGCCTCAATCTTTTTCATTCATTTTATAACTACTGCCATGAAGAGCACAGTAACAGAGGTACATATTCCCCCTAATTTGCAGACAGGCTGCACATTTTTTTTTCCCCTGTGGGTGGGGGTAGAGGATGCTCGCGGTTAGAAGGGAGGAGCATTAGTAGGCTTTAAATGTGTTTTTTTTTTATCATTCATTTAATAACTACTGCAATCAGGAACAAAGCAACAGAGCTGCATGTTCCCCCTAATTTGCAGGCAGGTTGCACGAATTTTGTTTATCATCCCCAATTGAGTGAGGCACAATAATAAATAAATAAAAAATCCATTGTTGTAGCTGCTGCCTGTTACAGTGTGTCTTGTTGTCTGATTTTTTGTCTTTGATTCAAAAGAATGGACATCAAGGAAGTCACTCCAGGTTTGTTACAGAATGCTCGTGCAATATGATCAGCTCTGTGTAACTCTGTGGTCAGAGTCTGCTGGCCGAGGTCCGCGTGGCCGGCTACTTGACCAGATGCCCGTGTCTCACCGTGCTCTCCTGGACAGAGTTTCCCCCCCCCCCCCCCCACTGCTTGCTACACTCAGATGCTGTTACAGTTCTGTCATAGCAAATGCATCATCACATTCAGAACACATTGGAAGCAACATGGCTGTCTTAACATTTATGTGGAGGACATTCTATGAATCAAAGGCCATCATAGAACAACATCATATTAAAGGGTCTTGTGTACAGAATATACATTCTTAGCATCCTCTTAACATGCTGATTCATGATCATTATATCACTGCATTCAGTTTTATGATCATGATTAAATGATTACACAATATTTCAATGTCCTACCTGAAAAAAAAAAGTGTGTTGTTTTATTGCAAACTCTCTTACGTGCTTACTTGATGGTTGTCCTAAAATAGGATGCATTGCTGTTTAGCTAGCAGGGATCATAATTTTGCTCAAACTAATTGTAGGATTACTTAGGTTATTATCTTTAACCCATAGTGGGGCGAGCTGATTTTGCTATTACATGCACTTCCCATAGACACCTGCCTTTGTATACTGGGACTAGTCTTCAAAGGTTAAGGAATGGGCTGAAACAACATTGGGTCAGAAGAGGTACTACCATCCAACTTGAGCTGCAGTTTTCAGTTAAACACCTCTCAAGAGTTCATAATTGGCTTGTATCAACAGAGGAAAATCAAATGAACAGAATTAGAAAAACTTCAAAGATATAAATGAAACAAAGGTTATAAAATTCTGAAGTTTTAGACGTTTGCATAAAATAGTTATATATGTCACAACAGCATATAAAATTTGATGTTTTTTGGTGCAAATTGACCTGCCATTGACCCAAACTTTCACTAAATTTCCTCTTTTTTTGTTACAAAAATATTCAAAGCTGATACATTAAACCACTAGTAGAATTTCACTAACGTAAAAATGATAACTATCCATGACAACAATTGTTGTTTTTTCTTTGTGGCACTTGATACACAAACTGCTTGGGTGATTTGTATGATGTGTTACTTCATCTGATAAGTCAATGTATCTTTGGTTCTGGTTAATACTTCTTATCTGAAAAAGGAAGTTTTGTTTGATTTCAATTAAACTTCTAAGACTATCCCTGCTGGAAAGAACACAGTGTGCTACAGTGTGTTCACACTGTGTCCACATAGTCAACTATGTGAAAACACTCAAATTTGATAGTGTGAAGATTACTCCACACTGTGGTCTGTTTTTTCACAGGGTATTCACATAGAAATGTCCTCTTTCACACTGAATTGATGATTCACAATGTGTTCACACTGTTAAAATGCTCAAATTGAACAGCATGAAGAAATTTCACACTGTGTTCACAATGTGTCCACAGTGTGTTTCACACTGTGTTTCACATTGTGTTTCACACTGTGTTCTTTCCAGAAGGGATGACTGCTTGTTTTTACTCTATTTACTAAGAGTAGACTGAAATGGAGTGGCTTTTCACTCTGTATCATACTGAATTATTGACCAGTGATGAAAACTGCTGTTTCTTTCCTGTCTCTGACATCATTTCCTCCATTACTCTTATTAGTCTGTTTCTTGCCATTTCTCTCTCTAATAATTTATCTGATTACATGTTACACTTTCATGAGTTTCATCTGACAATTGTGTGAGAAGTGATTAACCCAGAAATGGTGAATGTTGCATGGCCTACTTCCCTACATTACAGGAAATACGGACACTGAATATGAAATGTGCCCACAGGGTAACCCCCCTGTCGCAAGTGGGCGATCCCACATTATGTTTCATCCATAGGTTGGGAGGGGGTTGTTGTTGTTGTTGTGTTTTGTTTTCTGTGTTTTTGTATTTTAAGCCTCACATGATTATAGTTGGGTTATGGATGTTTTGCATTTCAGTCTGAAACAGAAGATGAATATTTTAATAGCAAGGATAGAATCGGCAAAAAACAACAACAACAGCGACAAACAAAAACCAGGAATGGCAAACATGACAACTATACCATTAGCTTTATTTATCTATTGAAGTTGGTTGGACTGATGACATCGTACACCTTTGTAGACTTCAGATATGCCAAGGAGATGACGAAAATGGAAAAGAACATTGAACAGAGAAGATCTACAGATGTTGATCAAGTGTGTTTAAATTGAAATGCCAAACTACGTGTTTACAGGCTCATGCAAAACACTAGAGTCAACTCAAAGAGACAGAATGGTAAAAGCTCTTTTGAAATTGATCAAGAAATGAGAAAGTGACAGAATTTCAAGTTTCAAATTTTGTCATGAAACAGTGATAGTGGTGCTAATCACAAAATATGCAAATTAGATGAGATAACATCATTACTTCACGTCTTCCATGCATGATAAACACTACCGAAATTCCCTGTTTGAAGCAAAATTTCCCAAGATGGTTTGTCATTCACATCAAATTCCTTTTATTTGACATTGATAATCATCGTTGATAATAGATTTGCAAGTTATGTTTATAAACTTTATATCCTGTTGTCCATAATATTGAAAAATATTATTGATGATATTATTTTGTATTAAAATGATAAAAAATACAGAAATAAAACCAATCAAACAAACAAACAAATCTGTAGTAGAGTTGTAGTAACTCAGCAGTGAGGACTATAAAGAAGATGGGTTGTTATTGTTAAATTGTAGCCCCATCCCCTTTAAAGTTATTTCTGTAATGTTATGTTTGTACAAGAAAATGGGAGAGTTGCTGTGTGACGACATCAGTGCTTTATCTCATAAGCATAATGAGGGTGGGAAGAATATCTCAGTTTAGCTAAATCATCTGATGGTGCAACTGCATATTCTGTAAGCCCCGTATTCTTCTCTCCCAATTTTATATACTTTTTTTTTTTACCATTTTACCTGTTGTTTTAACTTAACTTTTTTTTAAGTGTCAATTTGACCATGCAGTGGACTTTCTCTTAAAGTGGAAATCATTTCTCAAGTATAATTTCTAGTGGAGGTTTTGCTAGGTTCTGTTGATTTTGATGTGTTTGAGTACTTGCATTGTTTTCAATCTATCTATGTATGTTTTTGCTTCAGTCTGTCTGTTGCTCTGATAATGTGTTTGCCATCTGTTTGTTTGTTGTTTTTTGCATATACTCAGTAGTATTGTTATTGATGGTTCACATAATTTTTACCTGCCATGTTTTGATCCTCAAAAATGGACTGCTCTTTTTTTCCTCTGCCCCAACCTCTCCTCCCTCCTCCCTCCCCTGTCAGTCTTCTCCCCTCTCTATATGTCTTTCTGTTTGTCTTATCCATCTTTTTGTCCCCTCCCCCCCCCAAAAAAAAAAAGAAAAAAACTACCTAAATTAATTTATGCACTCTGAAAGAAGATAAAAAAAGTCCCAAGCATTTTTTCCCAAATTTTCCCCTCCAGCATGGCAACCCATAGAGGAAGATTCAGATGGCTCAACTGAAACTGATGAGGATGATGTGGGTGTGGCCAGTACTGAGGATGGACAGGATCAGGAGGATGAGGATAAGGGATCTGCACCCAGAGGGCAGACGAGAGGCTCTGATCACCCTTTCGACTTGATGGAAGAGGTAAGTCCAACCCACCGACTGCAGCCCCCCGATAGCTGTGTCACCTGATATGAGTGACTTATTTGCCTTTGCTATTTTCATTCGTAACGGACTGACTTGATGCTGCCCAAGGGAAATTTAATGAAAGTGGAAATAGAAAAGAAACTTGTGGGGAACTTTCCAATTCAGTGCAAAAGTCTGTTGTAAGTTGTGTTGAGTCAGATGCCATTTTGGAACACTTTTTTTCGGCAGTCATAGAAGAACAAGCAATGCAGATGATGTATTAATTTGATGATATATAACTTTCTTTTCAAGGTTCAGCGCAATGAGTTGCAGTGATAGAATCAGTTCAAACATCTGCAAGTTTTCATATATGTTTAGATTATTGCTCATGTTTTGTTTTAATCATGTTTTCCCCCATCAGCAATTTGTCAAACAAACATACAAGCCAAGGTAAGACTCCCAATAATCTAAACTGATGAGGTGTTTTTTGCTCTAATGCCCCCATATTTTCAGGTGGAAATCACCATGGAGAGTGATGAAGATGAAGACACATCACAGCCAGCAGCATCATCGACAAAACTGATGAATCCACCAGTCCTGCCACACAGACCTGCCAGGGAAGGCACCAGACTAACTCTGGAGGAGTTCTACTCACCAACACCTCTCCCATCAGTCAGGCCACGGGACCTAAGGAGGGCTAGTCTCGCTGGAAGGAGAAAGTCAAACGTGCCGCAGGATGAGGTCTCCACGGAGGAAAGTATCCAAGATGACAAGAAGCCTGAGGAGAACAAAAAGCTGGATGAAATTGACAGTGACAGTGACATACCCGTGCAAACTCCTGTGGAGGAGACTACTGTGAAGCCGCAGTCTTCTCTGCCGAAAAAGCCAGTCACAATAAAGCCGTACATACCACCGCCCCCACCAAAACATGCCTACCTCCCCAAGTCCAGGGGAGCAGGCAGCACCTCAAAAAGGATGCTGCCCCAGGGAACAGCCCCGAAGGTGTACGACATGAGCGCCATGAGTGGGGGCGGGGATGGTGGCAGGGAAGGTGGTAGGGATGAGGTGCAGCCAAAGTTTGTTATTGACAAGCATGTTGTCATTCACTCCAGGAAGGGATCCCCATCCTCTTCCCCATCTTCTCCAGGTCTTCCTTCCTCTCCATCTACCTCCTCCAAACGGGCCCAGGGAGAGGGCAGAGTCCCCCACCAGACGGTTACAACAGTCAGCATAATGGAAGACAGCCGAGATGAACTCCCCAATTTGCCTGACAAGGCACCCAACAGCATGCCTATCCCCAAGATGACCAGGGCACACACCCTGTATGGACAGATGAAGTCTCAGGGAAAAGGGGAAAAGGAGAGAGGGAGCACTTTCTCTCCATCCATTGTACAAGCTGTCCCACCAACCGCCCCGGTGTCATCCATGCTGTACAAGACCAGGCCTCCAAAGAAAAGCCATTTGCAGAAGAATTCTTCCTCAGTGTATGGAACAAAACGGGCGTCAACATCTCTGAGCAGTGTCAAACCGCCTGCTGGGCAGGTGGGGGAAGTCAAGCGCCAGGTGAGCTCTGTAGAGGGTAGCAGGACCATGGCAGCATCATCATCATCATCATCATCCAGACAGAGGCCAGTGTTCTCATCAGCATCGTCATGGCGACAACGGGCTGCATCTGATGACATCCTGCTACCAGAGGGGATGATCACCAATAGCCCCCAACAGAGGAGACACTCAACTAAAGATTCATGACACCCACAAAATGTCTTGAACTGAAATGGAAAGTTAATAGGAATATTTGTCTTACCAGTACTCGATAAAATTCAGAAGATGTTGCGTATCTGGGTTAAAAATTGTCTTGCAACACAGTAGAAAATACCAGCATATGTTAGAAAATCCTGTCATCAGACGTTTTGCTCAAGTAGGCGTTTCTCATGATATCTCTCCTTAGAGAGTCACGAGCAACTTGGTTTCTCCATTTAGCCTGCACATTTGTTCCATGGCCCAAAAAACAAAAGAAAAACAAAAACAAAAAACTGCCAACAAAATTTGAACAGTATAAATCAGAGGCATTGAACAAACTCTTCACATTTTATATCTTGAGATTCAGATTGCATTCATTATGATGCTGTGGTGTCCCACCGCCATGTGATGGCATTGTACAGGAAACCAAACTTATGAAATGTGCATGAAAAGGATGTAAATGAAGCAGCCTCTTCTCCAAACAGAATACCGGCTGCAGCAGAGGTGGACAAAAAAAAAGCCTTTTTCCTGCCACAAGTAGCCAGTGGACAGAGCACAGACCACAGGTCAACAGCACTTTCCTTTTGCAATTCTTGCCTCGATCATGAAGTCAAGCCCATTGACTTGACCAGAGTCGACCACCAGCTAGTGGTTTTTTCCTATGCATATCTGGGGAGGAAAGCGGTGGGAGAGTGGTGTGTATATAACTTTGGCATCATTTGCATTCACTTCTCTTTGAGATGTCTCGGAAAGTACTTCTTTTTGCGCCTTTGCAACTCTCTTGCATCAGAGTGTCGGGTCAATTCAGTGAAAACAAAATAATCAGGAGAGTGTTTGCAGTTCTAAGTAAATGTCAAAAAAGAAAGAAAGAACGTAGGCGTATCTTTCCATAATTTTATACAGTTTGCCAAAAATCAAATATATTTGATTGTGTATTTTTGTATGGTTGTATGCAAGTAGGTATGTTTGCATTCACACGTCAACTGGGACAAGAATACACACAAACACATAAACTACAGACTTACGGAGTTGATGACAATGTCTTCGCAGATTTAGAATTTACATTTGTATTTGAGTTTTCTGATTGTTTAAAGGGTTTCAGTGATTGATATTTTATCAGGGTGTGAGTATATGATGATCAGTTTTACTTGTTAAATGTGTATTTGTTTTGAGTTTACAGTTAATGCTGAAGTATATACATGTCAGTATGTGCAGTGTGTCATCCAGGTTTAATACCAAGCTTTATGTATATTAATATCAATGTATACCAGTATCTATGCATCCCTCGTACAAAAACATATTATTGCTGCCCAACGTGTTTGACATGCAGAGTTTATTCCAGGGTCTCATGCCAATTGTGAAATATATGCCTATTTTTTGGCAGGGGCGTAGGAGTTTGTGGTGTAATGATGTGAAAGAGTCGTGAAAAATCTGGTTGCTATTGGGAAATCAAAATGAAATCTGAAAACCCAACAGTTTGTTGTTTTTTCTCAGGTTTATGAGTATACAATCTATGATGAAGTCAGGCAACTTTTTTTAAAATCAATTTCAGGAACGTTGACGACAGAATATGTCTGCCATCGCTCTCTTTTTAAAAGAAATTTTGAAAATCAAAAGTAATTTTCCTGACCATCTCACGGTCACTTTCCTCATTCTGTTTGTTGCTTTTGTTTGTTCCGTTTTTCTGTTTTGTATGCGTGTAGTGCTCTGCTCAAAATATTTAAACAGTACTTGATTCTGTGGTTGTATGTAATGCTTTTCTTCAACAATATCTCCTCACAGCTTTGATACATAAACTCCTAATTATCTGCTTACGTATGCTTAAGTACTCTCCCTGAAATATGTTAATGTATATAATATATATATATATATATATATATATATATATATATATATATATATATATATATATATATATATATTATATATTAATTATAAGAAGAGAGAAAGAGAAAGGGAGAGAGCAGGGCAAGACCATTATGACAAATTCATTCTGTGTTTCATTGAAATGCAAAGCAAATTTCAGTAAAAAGCTGCAAGATTGTGATATGATGCATCAGTTAATGTGAACCATGAGAAAAATTAAACTTCATTTTGGTCAGATTCCTTCAGCTTCTTCAAAGGAATATCTTTATGTGTAAAGCCAAACGATATAGTAATATGAAGGAAGTACTACTGGTACATCAACAGATATGTGCATGCCAGTTAGTGAGTGCAATGAGCCATAGTAGCACAACAATTTGTAATGAATTCACGTATTGCCCAAGAGGGCATGGTAACCGTATCAATGAACTAGATGCATAAATTGAAAGAACTTGTCGCCTCTTTCATAATTTGATGTGCCTCAAAAAGCACCCCCTCATAGTCGTCCGGTATGCCCAAGGCAAAGTAATCCTTGCGGCTTTAGGAAACACCTAGGATCAGAAGAATTATATAGATGAGCTGATTGATTCCCTTGCCAAAGAAATATTGCGAGAATACTGACACTTTTTTTCTGTCTTGGTGTGAACGTGGTTCAATTGAAGATGACAGATATTTGACTATTTAATGGATTGGGTTGTTCACTTGCCAGAAAAATATCGCGAGAATACTGACACTTCTTTTTCTGTCTTGGTGTGAACGTGGTTCAATTGGAGATGACAAATATTTGACTATTTAACAGATTGGGTAGTTCATATTTTTCATTTATTCTTATTATTTTTTAACAAAAAGAAGAAACTCTCTTAATGTATGCTTGTTTTTGTACTTGGAAATGATCAATTAAGATTTTACAAACATACTAGTACACTTTGAAAAAGCAAATCAATTTTGAATAGGAATCATTTCAGATGGGGATTAATAGGGTTTATTTCTATTCATGATATGATCAAAATTTTGAATGGATTCAGGCCAATGAAAGAACTACAGATACTGCAGGATGAATGCTTTGATTTGAATTGTTACAAAAATCTTAACACTGTAATCCAACTTAGTGTTTCTTTTACAGGATAAACTTAACGTGGATTAAAAATTTTTTGACTCATGTGTATTCAAATTAAGTATTTCTTCCTTTTTTCATAACTATGATAGATTTTTGGTGGACAATACTTCATCATATTGGATATTTAGTACATAGTATATGCATTTTTTAGTTTTTGTACTTTGCTTATATGTTCCCATAATTTTTTACCGTTTTTAATTATTGCTAAGCATCTGATGTTTGTTCGTCACATTTATGTCCGAGTAGTCTCTGGACGCGTTGTCTGAAATAAGCTTGTAAATATTTGAAATAATTGAGAATATGTGAGATGAAAATACCACGTCCAAAATGTGGGCATTTTGATATTTATGATCAATAGAACATTGCTCCTTGGTTTCATTGTTGAAAATATCCGTCCATGTACATGTACTTCTATATTGCGGTGTACCAAAGATAATTCTGCATAGCCAACAGTTGAGGAAGGAATGCATGTGCGTTTGCTTTGTTCATATCGCTAATGGCGTATTGTGTATGGTGACTTCTTTTTGTTTCTTTTTTTTTATGCCAACCCTGCAATCTTTGATGTCGACTCTCTCTTGGTTTTCTCATGTTGCTCTGCAAATAAATGAGAAATATTGAATCCTTATAGTATACACTGTACAATATATGTGATTTGTACACATATCATAATTATCTCATTGACTTGCTTATTCTAGACTATACGGGAGCTTATAACGTGCCATCGAGAAGACAATATGATTACTCCGAGATGGTGAGATAGATGTATGGGATCTTATCTTCTCGACTTCTAGGGTCCTTTTCTAACGTTAAGGTGAGATGCGAGATCTCGTCTGTTTGATTCCTATACAGTAAGCCAGTTTGGGGTTCCAGTTTGCGCATGAGCAGAAAAAAAGGTAATTTGTACCGAGAGACAGGCTGGTTTTTAAATTCACCGAGATAAGCATCTGTGATGTTATAATTATTCATGTAATCCTTGTAGATGGTGCTTACCAGTACATCCACCCGACAGCAAGCCTGGTACATATTTGGCAATGTTAACAAAAAAAAGTTTGTTCATGCATTCAATACAGCACACTGATGGATGCTTCCCCAAGTGCTCATGGACGAATCATTCTGATCACCAGAGCCACACAGGTTTATTCTTTGTTTGAATACGAGTGCCACAAATTACTATGTTGGGCAAGCTGATGTATTTTGTCGCTTTGAATCGAGTGAAGTGCTTAGCCAACTGAGAAAAAAAGAAATATCACTTGTAACGATGTGCACATGAGCTATCTCCGAACTGGCTTATTTGCCTCCTCGTCTTTTCGGGCCCGTGAAGTGCAGAAGAAGAGATCTCATATCTCGCCTTCTTTTCTTCTCGGACTCAAGAGGTCGAGAAGACGAGCTCTAAAGCCCACTGCCCACTGCTATTTATTTGCGCCCAGCGATCTAGAGAGATCTTGAAAGAATGGGAGCGATCCCCTCCAATCCGTAGAAAAGTCGCGTAGTGCAATGGGCACCCAACCGATGCGTCCGATATATGGCCGTGACGCAGACCTCATGCTGTCCCGAAATTGAGCAAAGATCACTGAAGATGGACACATGATAAAGGAAATGCTCAAATTCGGCTCTGACCGCATAAACTTCGAGTCATTCGTTAGGACATCTTAAGCCATCGTATGACCGCTGATGGAGTTTCTTTGGGTCATTCGTGAGGGCATCTTAGGACAGCGTGTGACCATCGATGGAGTTTGTCAGGAGCGTACATCACAGCAGCTTCTGGAGCGGCGACAAAATATATAGGACTACACATATAGCAAACCAAAACGTAGCAAGAAAAACTTGCGAAGGTTCATTTTATGAGTTGAAAATTCATTCCAATTGAAAATTCAATGTGCGTATTGTCGTCTTGAGTCAATTTCGGGACAGTGTGACGCCACACTAACTCGCATCTGCAGGGTCGCCGGGTTTTCGACTCGTTCAAAAATTTGGCGACCTCCGGCTTCGGTCGGGCACACTCGCAAACAAATCGCATGTAGTGAGCACGCCCAAATCGTGCGAACTGATGCGATTCACACAGGTCGCTATCAATTCGCGATAATTCGAAGGCGCAAGACATTAATGCAATGAACATTCGGCTTCATTCCTTCCCTCCTTCTCGCCTTTTCGGGTCTAAGAGGTTGAGAAAACGAGCTCCTATTTCTCGCCTTTTGTCTTCTCAGACCAGATAAGTCCAGAAGACGATACAGCTGTATCTCGGATCATCTTCTCGCCTTGTCAGACATGACGAGATCGAGAGGTCTTTTCGTGTTCAAGGGACAATCGCTGTGTCGTAGTTGGTGTTTTCCGAATGACTGTGAGTGTGTGGCGTGTATACACGTCACTTGTCATAAATAAACGACTGCACTAATCTTTGTCTCCGCATTGTCATATTTCACGATGACCTTTAAGAGAACATTAATAGCGCATATAGTACGTCACTCGTCATCAAGTAATGAAACAAAATTGATCAGTTTCTGTTCGCGACTCCCCGTTCTCGCCTGCGCCTCTGCCAAACGCTACGCGATGATTTTGTCTTGTTTCTGTATCTGTTTCCTTTTTGTTTTTGCTTCAAAACCTTTTCAAAAAAGATAAACATTCACCTACTCGATCGAGACGAGTTTCTTTCTACGGATAGTCTTCGCAAGTGTTTGTATGCATGCCAGGGATGTTGAAAAAGCTCCCTCAATTTGACAGTGCTAAAAACTCATCATGCCCGCTTTTCACATATTACGCACATCGAATTTCTTCATCTTCATGAAAATGTTCTAGCTGATGATTTTATTCTACAGCTGTGCAAATTGACTGCTTTTTAAGCGCTTAGTCACTTTTCTAGCTTTTGTTTTCAGTATTCATTTATTATCTATTTATTTATCTATTCATTTGCTATGCCTCCGCTACAATCTCATCACGATTACTTATTCATCAACATAAGATGCAAGCAAACCAAAAGGGGGAAAACTGTAGCTAGCACAACGAACATCTTTAACGAATGTGCAATTAGTAGTGCATGGTTACACAGGTAGTCATGTGACAAACAATATTCTAGACTATATGTATCAGGCATCGAAACGGGCATTATGATAAAAAGGGCTGGCGGGAGAAAGGGATATACTGTATGATCCATCCGAAGGATTTTAAATAGGCTTACTATCAAGGGGAAAACATTTCATCACGATTGGAAATAGCGTGTCAAACCTTGAGAATACATTCCTGACAGCACAGTCATCTTTAAAGGGTTAGTCAACGTGCGTTGAGTAAGAACGCATACCTCTATCTCGAATAAAAGTTCCATGATGGCCATTTTCGTAGAACCATTACCAAGAGAACAGTATGCACGTGGCATGCGCAATGAATACCCAATTACATTACGCGCTCCTTCCAAAATCAAGTTTCCGTACGTGATAAAATATACGCGTCGCAAAATAATAGCGAGCTTTACATCTACGACGCGACCGTTATTAAAAGACGACGCACCCTCCCGGTTTGGACAATGTAAACAGCTGTTTTTGCGCATGTGCAGAACACCATTTTTGTCCTGATTAGCGTCGTCTTAGCGTTCGCGTCGCAGATCTTAAGCTCGCTATCGTCGCTCAATATAGTGTCTATGATAAGAAAATTTTTCATATCTACAGGTATTTCGCCAAAAAGTCGTTTGCATCGCTTTCAGTTTTTATACAACATACGATAACATTCCGAGAACATCCAATATCACGTGTTCGTGTTTATCGAATCTCTGACTATTATTGGATAACCCATGAAATAAAACTGCGCATTGGAAGTCTTTTCCCTTATTGATATAGTGAAATCTTTAAAGTAGGATAGTTCTTCTTGCCGGCCTTCTAGTTCAGATAATACATGGACTATTTCAAATAGTGTTCCAATGCATAGACAGTTGTGCAGTCATGTTACACCGAGACCGACGGCCGTGGTGAAGTACGATTTCACGATCGGGGGCCGATTATAAAATGCGAATAGAAAATACGGGGGAAAGGGCATTCGTCATAGTAAATTGTACGAAGTACATTTATTGCACTGTACTGACTGCTTGTCACTTATTTTAGTGAACAACCGTGCACTATATCGAAAACGGTGAATGTCACGTGATGCACCATTCAGCTAATCACAAATCGTGTAATACAATTATTCACTATCTACTCTAGATCACTTATAACAGACATTTCAGTATTGTAATACTGTAACCTAACACTTATCAAGAGAAGGGTGTTGAAATGGTAGCAATTTTGAAGGTCAACCAACTAACATTTCTTCAATGCCGTACTACTATCGACACCACCTGATTTCTGCACCCTTGTCCTTTATGCTTGCACGGTGATGCAACGTCCCCACACCCAGACGCAAGGCGCTCCGTCTAACACGTGGCTGGCGAATCTCCATGTTTCGTGTTATTTGCCATACAACGAAGGAAATCGTCGCTGCCTTGTCCCCGCCGTGGTGCTAGCCAACGGAGGGCTGTGAGTTTATAGCAGACAGACGGGGGCGCTGCGAATGGCCGACGGATCAGGCTAATCGATAATTGCGCACCTGTCGACTGTAATGGCATTTCGCACATTCCTGCCTCTTTTGTGGCGACACAATGAGTGTGTATCTTTCTTCTTCTTCTATAAAGTCAGAAATTCAAGAAATGAAGTGACGACGTCTTTTATTGAGGCAAACTGAATACAATAACTTCGCCTTTAACACACTCGATAAAAGGAAGAGTGGGATCACCTAATATCAAAATTAATGCTTTTCAAACCATGACAATGTCGGCTTGATATCGCTCTTTGCATGGCATCTGATGCTATAGTGGCGTGTGTGACGTGCAGATGTTGGAGTATATTTTGTTATATGTATGCATGTTTGTATATTTGTATGTATGTATGCATGTATGAATGTATGCGTGTGTGTATGTGCGTATGTAAGAGTGCATGTATATGTATACAGAATACATATATATTAATATATATATGTGTATATATATATATATATATATATATATATATATATATATATATATATGAGTGTGTGTGTGTGTGTGTGTCTGCGTGTGTTAGGAGCCTTTGATTTTACCCAATATTTTCCATTCTGTATTTCTATGCATGTGGTAGGTATGTCCTTGGCATTTTGACATAATTTTGATAGTCGTACAGTAAGTATAAATTTACGCCAAAGTTTCTTGTAGGTTTTTTTGTTTTTTGTTTTTTGGTGTGTCTTTTTATAAAAGCGACACCAGCAAGCGATTAAAATGAATGAGTATACCTACTTTAATGGCAAAAAAAAATGATGATATTAGATCAGATTTGAAGGTTGCAGTAAAAAGGCAAGAACGTGCAGCTTGTTTACCATCAGGCCGTTTTTGCCCCTGGCTGACCACACGTCCATTTCAAGTAGCAGTTTGCGGGGGGAGGGGGGGATGGGGAGGGTGCATAAAAATACAGCGATTAACCCATACAGTTTCGATGACGGAAGATTGGTAAAGATTGGCAAAGAAGAGAGAAATATAGTTTCATATATTTATACCTCTGCTTACACGTATTCAGTAGTCTATAGTCCCTGATATTTAGACTGGTGTAGGCCTACTTCTTTCTCCGCCACCTGTACACCTGTACTCGTCTCTGTCACGGTTAAAGCCTAAATATCAGCAGTTGTCGCTTTTATTTAGCCTTGTATATAATTATATGTCTGATGCGCTAAGATGTGGACAAGATGAGCTCGACTTTTTCGACACTGTACCGACAATGATTTAGGACTTTTCAAACTTGTTGACTGTCTATATCCACCCACAACCATCTTCTTGCATTTCTGTCAACGACGGAGTTTTTCTCATCCAGCCGTTTCAGAAAGGGAGATATCCAACTAATGTTGAATCTGAAAATTTCAATGTCGATCACGGTGTGAAATGATTTGTCAGACATTATACATGTGAACAAAATATTAGCACTGAGAATCTAACCAACAAGGCTGTCTTCCGTAGATGTACCGAGCTTTGATGTTTTCTGACAAAACAATAACTTTGATTTAAATTTTCGTAAGTCCTATCATAATTACCTATATGATCATAACTGTGATTACGTATATAAGAAGGAGAAGGTGATAACAACGCGTATCATCCCTTTCATTCCTCTATTATATAGGAGGATGGGATAGGTTTTTTTTTAAGATAACTTTGATTCGGGGCATTCGATGGAGAGACACTAACGCCCGATTGGCGCCTTTTTCCACTCGCAGTCTCTTTCTCGTCTGCATCGACACACGGTTCGGCGAAGCAGCTTTCGCTCTCCTGCGCCCAATACCACGGTAGGCCGAATGGACAGCATGATTGCAGTGGGGGGGGGGGGGAGGGGAGGGGCTTGAGGACTAGATAATCATCCGTATGTGGAAGTCAACTTGAAGACGTTGAACGGTCACTTGACGAGCCGCTGGTGGCGGAATGTCCAGAGGAGAAAAGATACCTCCGCAGGATGAAAGATATTGGATGTCCTCTGAGGGCTTGGAGGAAATGCACCGACATTCACCTGTCTCACTCTCGAGGAAAAGTTTGAAAGAAAGTGGTTGAGATATCCTAGTGAGCTCTTCGAAGTGGAGTGTATGGGGCATGGGATGGAACGGGCAACGCGGGAAGGGAAAAGTGGTTATCACTTTGATAACCATTGTCTCTTGCTCGCTCTGTCATATTTCAAGGGTTTCAGTTTTCCCTTGTCGATCCTTTTTCGCCCCCTTCCCCCTTTTCAGCTCTTCTGGGTTCTGGTCAGCTATAGTGTGGCACGATCCTTGCGAACGTGTCGTAGAATGAAGGGAGAGGGAGAAGAAAAAAAACAGAGAATGTGCCATCTTTCTAGCAGATCAAATCGTTTGAAATTAATTTGATATTTATGCGAATTCATAACGGGCGATTATTCGTGCTACAGCCAATGTAACTTGGAAGACACGCTACCGATGTATGGGGGAGAAAAAAAGGGAAAAGTGGGGGGAGGGGGATGGGATGTATGCATTGGTGCCCAAAATGGATGCTCGCAGGGTGAGTCTTTGTTCTCGAGATAATAGCAAGTTTTCTTGGAACCAGACGAGAAATAAGAGTCCTTACAGAAGTACCAGAATTAATATCATTAATGATTTGGCAGGCGCTTATAATTCATGACGTGCCACACGGACACCGTCTGTTCATTCAACGTCGGGACCACAGCGAAAGTACGAAGTCCGCCACAAATACGAGATCTTTGTAAGGAGCGAGCGACTTTATTTCATTATCTTACTTTACGCTTGGGTGTCTTGCAAAGCTTCTTCATGAAGTCGTCAAAGCCAGCGCAGACTAAGCATTTACTTTTTTTTTTTTTTTTTTGCTTTGTGATTCTCTATTCTCTTTTTCTGTTCTTTTTTTTTCACGAAATGCGAATGGTGGTTTATGGTCAAGTACTTTCTTATTATGTGCGTGCATGTGTTGTCAATGTCTTGCGTAGTTGAGAAATGATCCTCACGCGCAGAATGTATTAATAGTGGTCTCGAAGTCAAACTTAATAGCGCTTTCACCTGCACTTTTGCTTGACTCGTTTGTTCACAAGACGGGAGTGCGGTTTCTTGTGTATATTCCGGACGATTTTAACCGTGTCGTGCACTTAGAGTATTAAAAACTATTAGGTGGATGTGTGTGGAGGCAGCGCGCATTGTTCTCATCTGCAGCCACCGGGGCGAACGGGCAAACTTATGATGCGCGCGCACATCGCGAGACCGCATGATAACGCCTGAACGCAGAAATGCACGCTACCTCCCCAAAAATTGCGAACAGTTCTTTTCATAAGGGCATGCTCTCAGAATGTACACGTCGAATGAAGGGAGAGCTGAAGTGAAAGAAACTGCAAAATAGAGAGAGCGAGGGAGAGAGAAAGCGAAGAAAGAGGAAAGAAAGAACAAGTGAAAGTATAAAGACAAAGTAACAACTGCAGACGAGAAATGGGGGTGGGGTGGAGTAAAGTGTATCGGCTCTCTTTGGGTCGATATTTAAAGTCGGAATGCACCTGGCGTGGTCGTTGTGCTTCCGTGCACCACAACAGAGAACTTGCGCTGTTGTTTTTGTCTTCTTGTTCGTTCTGTGTTCCACTCCTTATATTCTGAATTACGGCAGTTCAGCAACCGGTTCGCACTCGGCTCTCAGTGCCTTTTATCGATTGACGTTGAACTTTTCCGTTTAGTGCGATCCTGTATTACGTCGCAGTCTTTTCGTTTTAGGGGTGGGGGAGGTGATGATTAGAGACGCAATCTATATAATATGCAGACTTTGATATTCATGGGGAAAAAAGAAAAAAAAAAGATGTAGACTGCAGAAAGTAGATGACTTTTGATCGAAATGAGCAGATGCGCGGCTAGTTGTACGTTGTATCACTGACCAATGGATCGATTGCAAGAGAGTTAGAACGGCCAACACCATGACTTTAGACCCCGCAGGCACTAAGGGGCCACCTAGTAAAGACTCTGCGATGCTTTCGTTGGCAGTGGCTTCCGTTTAAGTGCCATTCCACATGCGTGGGTCACGTGACTTCAATCTTCAATTCAGGGCTGACTCTGCCCTTGCGTGGAAAGACAATTATCGCTGTCATGACTCAGTGACTATGTGTCTGTGTGACCATTTCACCGACACAGTAATGATAAATTTTCATTAAAATTCAGAGAAACAAGAAGAAAGGTATGAAATATTAGCATTACAGAGCATTTCAAAAACAGGACCGAGCCAATTCAAGTCAAAATGTTGTGGCTGAAATCTTTCCGAACATCACAATAATTCACATTCATGGGCGATTTGCTGCATAAATAATATGGTAGCTATTGCAGATATTTTAACGACACCATAGAAGCAGTGATCTGTCATACAGAAGCGAATGTCGTGCAGTGTTATTCCATGCTTATGGTGATGTCAGTGAATAAAACCGAGAAAAAGCAGTATGGTAGGAGTTTCATCCAAACACGAAATGAAAATAACAATAGAGTTGTGGCATTTAAGAAAGTTTCACATGTTTTACAGCAATATCAGTACCAATTGCATCCACGAGTTAGATGAATATGTAGTGGTGTCATCACAATACATCACAACTATCCCACTGCCTTGAACACAAAGATATCATATGGCAATGATATTCGATAATTAAACAACCATATACATCACATTCACTCCTAGACGTCATCGTTGCCTGGCAACAATATTTTGACGCGAAAGATACATGCTTATAAATCCATGTCAAACAAAAATTGAGAAATTAAGGGGAAATTTATATGCCATCAATTTATGGAGACTTGGAAATATAGGATCATACTCTCGTCTCATCTCTTAAGAAATCATCTAGTTGCAATCAAGAGGTCTATAAGTGTTAAGTGGTAAAATGTGAAACTGACCATTCCACTCACTTTTTTTAGTCTGTGCCTAATTTTGAGTACACATCTAACATTGTTCTTGGTTCTAGTTTACTCTGTTTATTAAATTCACATTGAACAGAGAGCAGAACTGGAATTTTAACGCCCAGGTTGTTCAGGTCGTCGTACTAGTATGTGCATCCCTTATGTTGGTGATGACTTAGCCATCTATTGAATATAGCAGACGACACAGCGATTCATGAACCTATATACAGAGAGATTCACTGTGAAAACATCGTGTGATTATGACAGTACTCACGCCGTAATATAATTGAATTACAGCTGTACTCATCTTGAATGAATATATCGGGTATAGAGACGATGGTTCGTTGCGCTCACGTATCGCATCATTCATAAACTGTATGATATACAAAGTGATATGACTTATGGATCTGGAAGGAAATGGAGGTATGCGATTTGCGATGCTTCAAATGCTATCGGGGCAATAATTGTGATATTCCCACGATGCTGGTTGTCCCCTCTCTTCCCCCCCCCCCCCCCCGCTCCCACCATGTTCAACATATTTATCTGAAAGGTACAGGAGAAATATTCAACGAGGCACAAAGACGCCATCGAAAATGAGAATAGGTATACTCTTTAAGCGCGTTTGCTTCTCAGAGTTCCGTAATTACGCAGAGACATAAGGTTATTTCGAACCCTTTGATGACGCTCTAGTTAGCAGTTCGTCGAAGGCAAGTCTTGAGGCGGATGCGCATGAAGAGATCCAAGGGCGCAACGACTGTGAAGGGGGGAAAGACATCTGATACTATGTACAGGTACATTTCTTTTTTTGGAAGGTGTTTGTCGAAAGCGGAGGATTAAAGTGAAGACTAGTGGAATGAAAAAATGTCGAAATATTTAAATAGAGCCGATAAATGTTTATAAATGAAGAAAAGTGTGGAAAGTGTCCAAGTGTCGTGCGTGTTGATATGACGGATAGAGAATGACAGCACTGTAGTGTGGCGTTCCGTGGCGCGGAAGCAGAGTCGCGCAGAGCACGGCGGCGATGCAGCGGCTGTCGCAATCGCTTCGACGCCCAAACTTCCCGTCTTAGGACGACAGCAACGACATCCACCCAACATTTTTCCCCAGCAGTAGACTGTGTGCGTGCTTGTGTGTATGTGTGTGTGTGTCTCTCAAACGCGTTGATTAGACAGTACATTGCTTTAAATAGCAGATGTGACACAAAATATAGTATGTGCACCGAAACTCTACCGTGTGATACAACAGATATAAGATTTGAGATGTGACGTGATTGTTTGTTTGTCATGGTTGGATGCTTAGTGACTTCACTGTTCGATTTAATTTTATGTTTGGTCATATGTGGCTTCATCTGAGAACAAGTCTGGAATATTGTACATTGCAATGGTTGCCACACGATCATTACCAGAGTACAATGAATTTTAACAGACAACGGTTTAGATTCGCGATAAGAACAAGTGAAAAAAAAAAGAAAATTCTTTATGTTCTTTCACCAGTGCTGTCTTTCAATAAATCTGTTTGTTGGTCAAACATCGGAACCAACATCCCAAACCGGTGTATTGATGATTTCTCGTTGGGCCGCCGAACGTCATGAATTCTACACATGAGAATGGAGGATTATACAGTGCTGCAGATTGAGGGGGGGGGGGGGAGAGACGTGGACGAAGAAGGAAAACGGGGGATCTTTATTGAGGGAAGATTAGCGGAGATTGTCTCATCATCGCGGGGGGAAGTGTAACAGTGCAAGCTATGTAACAAGTGCTCTCTCTGCGCGGAGGGAAAAGTGCGCGCAGGCGAGGCGAGGCGAGCAGCTGAAACATGAAATTTGGTCTCGTCTCATGTCGGAAGCCTTCACACGGAGACCGTGTGATGCAGGCAGATGGTCAGAACGCCTCACGTCCGGCTCGCCGCCATGATACCTTTGGCTAGTCTGTCAAGAGAATTATTGCAGACGTGTCGGAAGAGAAGGGAAGGGGAAAAAAATATGTATAAACTCGTGAATACATTTGCAGATTGTTTCCCGTCTTTCTTTCTGCAGGCGATGTCCTTTTGAATTAAAGGAAGGAAAAGCGAGCCAAAGAAGAAGACATCGTATGCGAGGGCTGGTGCAGAATTCATGAATAAAAAGGGTGACGGTGTATTCCTAGTCTTTTTTCCCCCATTCTCCGCCAGAATTGCAGTAAAGAATCGCTCAGAATGATATGTCGACAAAAGAATTGCAAGAAATGTCTCATGAATACATTTCAGGGGTTGATTTTTTTTTTCTCTCTATCTCTCTCCCTTTCTCTCTCTATTTCGTCTTTTTTGTTTTGTTTGCGGTTTTATAGCTGCCAAATGTTATTAAATTTCTTCTCCACTCGCGGGAGAAACATTTGTTCGATAGATCGTGCGCGACTCTTGGCACTTCGGGGGGGGGGGGGGACAACATATAAGGCCTAGCAAAACGTCTTGACTGGGCTGGAACTCATGAAGAACGACGTAAAGAGAACAAAAGAAGGGAAAATTAAAGAGTGACCGAAAGAAAAGTACAAAACGTGGAACTTTCAAGGCGGCCGTTCGTGATGCAATTTTGGCGTTGGAAGGAGCACACATACACATGTGTGTGAGAGAGAGAGGGGGAGAGTGAAAAAAAAAGTTCTAAACCCTGGAAAACGTAAGAAACAAGTAGGTGCTATGTGAAGCAAGAAAAGAGAACATGGAATTTTAGAAGATTCAAGAACGGCAATGAACATTCGTGAGCGACGGGAAACAAGTCCTTTTCATCAACGTTCCGTAAGAGACTTGAATAAATGGCGTCAATTAACACTTTTTGCAACTTTTAACTGACACGAGCAACGCTGCGTTATGATGACGTCCAATAACTGACAGCATGAAATTCAGTATGTCCATTATGCTTATCAAATCGCCATACCATAATTTTAGACGTTAATTATTCGCAACTCGTGATGATTAGCTTTTTTTAAATCATAAATAAAGCATTTTTCCGTGTGAATACTCGCAAAAGAAAAGTATACCTGGCTGCCCAATGAATGATGTTACCACTCACAGCACAACATTAATGTTGCATGGTATCGAAATAAGTGTCGTTGTTCTTTTTGACAATCTAATTCTAAAAGCACTGCGATTTCTCCGTATGTCTCGGGGAAACAGGCGCAGCAACGCCATGTGCCCTGCTCAGTGCCGCCCGCTGTGTCTCGCTCTGTGTTCGTCTCAACATTCGTGCATGCGCGCGCCTGACTATACTTCTTCCCTTCCACACACAGCCGAGGCGAGCTGGGAGGAGATCCGGCGTTGTGAAGATCAAACGTTTTTCACAGATTCGTGGGCATGCTGCAATGTAGCGACTGCCATCTATGCATTGGGCGAGCGTGGTATTGTGTGCGGACTCCTCAAAACGAGGTATTAACAGGTGATTCCAAGGAAGCTCGTTGGGACCCATTATACAAACAGTTGTTACGATGTATTTGAAAGAAAATGCGAATATGAATACGATTATTCGCTAAAGTTACCGCAATAAAAATGCCTGCCTCACTGTGAAATACGTGTTATTGCACTCTGCAGTAAATTTTGCGCAGGCTCAGTCATTTTCTAAACAACCTGCAGTTCTTCTCGTTGCTAGGTTGGGAAGTAGGAAGACGGGACAATGAAATGAATAGGTGGTTTTTTTTTTTCTTCTTTTTTTTTTAGATTGATAACTTTCTTTGAGAGCGTACTTATCATAATCACCCAGAGAAGTAGAAACGATTGTGTCGCACGGAGAGAAATGTTAGAAGTGGGAGGAAAGTAATTAAATTTTATGCAACGATAAAAGTTGGTATCATGCTCTCGGGTTTTGTCTGACAGAAAAGTACTACATGGAGAAAAACCATTAAAATGCATCTCTTCTACGAGGTGATAGTCCTTTAGTTTCTAGGATATAATCTACATTTATATATGTATATGTATATATATATATATATATATATATATATATATTACATTAGCTGTGTATGTATGTTTTGTCTTGCCCTTTATTTGTTTTTCTTTGAAAGTCAGAAAGTCTAGCCTATGGAAAGTCAACAACCTTTGGTGTTGTCGATGTAGGCCAGGGTTCGATCACCTTCACCTTTCACTTCAGTGGAGTGGGGGCAGCGATGGGTGTGTGGAGGGATGTGAGGAGCTTGGAGGACGGAGGGAACCTTGGGGTGTGATGTTTTGAAAAGCATTGGAGCTTATTATTTCTGGTGATAATAGCCCAGCAAGAGCCCACATTGACTTAACCGTGTGCATCTTGTTAACTCTCTGCCCCGCTTAGTTTTTTCACCGGAGTGCCCGTGCACTTTTCTTCGCTTTTTTTTTATAATTTAAGTCAGAAGAAGTAATGAGTTGTATTTTCGTTTGTTTGTCTTTCTGTTATTCTCCTCTCGTCTGTTTTATTCCTTGATTGAGTTTTTTTCTCTCTCGTTTTTCTGTGGTTAGTAAACAGAAGGAGCAAAGGAGCTGTTATTTGTCAGTCATACACGTGCAGTGCAGAGGAACGCATCAGAGAGCGATTTGACTGCTGTGTAGTAATCTGCTGTCAGGAACAAAATATTCATGCTTTGATTTGATAAGCATCTAATTTTGATTGCAACCCTGTGAAGTGGCAGATTTTCCATATTACCCCACCCCACCCCTCCTCCAACACCCTTAATTTTCTCCTTCCTTACCACAGTCTACGAGCACCGTGTAACATACTTCCGGACGTATTCGTGTAATCAGAGAAAAATACTATTGTCGCAGAAGAAAGAATAGGGACTGTAGTTGCACTGTATACGGTTCAAGTTAAAGGGATCGTATAGTTTTGGTTGAGACCTAACTTCAGGTTTATACCATTTCTTTGTGAGATAATGAGAAACCTCTGGTGAAATGTGAAAGATCATGTAATTCTAAGAGGAATTCAACATTTATTTGATGAAAATTGGTTTTGAAATGGCTGAGATATCCAAAACAGAGCGATCCTAATAAAGAAGGTGGGACCCACCTTTTATCACGATCGCTTTGTTTTACTTTGGTTTTGGATGTCTTAGCCATTTGAAAGCCGATTTTCATCGAATAAACTTTGAATTCCTCTTAGAATGGTATATACTGTACTATATCATAAGTGGTTTTTTGGTACTTCGCAAAAAAGTTAAAAGCCCAATTCTCATCTCCACCAATACTATACTATCCCTTTAATGTAATAGTACTCAGGATAACCCTGCTATCAACTATATTATTACTACAGCGATAACATTTTCGGTATCTTTACCTTCGACGATTCCAATGGGGGGGGGGGGTATCAGAGGAGAGAAAACACATTGAACGAAGATGATGGGTAAGAGGCTCACAGAGAAAATTGTGTATCAGCAGTGAATGAATTAAGACCATGTCGAAAGAGAAAACGTGTGAATGATTATTAATGACTGACCGTGTCTCTATTACATCTTCCAAATATGGATGAACGCACTGTGCGATCGGGTATAGAGAAAGGCATTTTCATTAATATAAGGCACTTCGTAAAAACCAATTATTGTATGGATTCAATAGAGAAAACATGAATGTTAAATTGCGCAGTGTTACGATCGGTTTTTTTTTTTGTCGCCTGTCAATCACAGCCAATGATTGACCACAAACCGTCCATGTGGTCTCAAGAGTCAAAGAAGCCTTTTTTTTTCATTTGAGCTGAAGTCAACCAACCAGCGGGAGAACATCTACGTATGTACAGAATTATACTTCAGTGCCATTTCTTTGTATTTGTTTTGTTTTGTTTTTTCTGTTTGTTTCTTTTTTGGTTTGGTTTGGTTTTGGTTTTGGTTTTGGTTTTGGTTTGGGGTTTGTTTTGTTGTTGTTTTTTTTTTGTTTGTATGTTTGTTTGATTGATTGTTTGTTTTGATTGACTGACTGATTTGAGTGGTGTTTATTATGATGGTCATTGTCCAAGATTGACATTCAATGTGGCCGACTATTTTCGCCAAGCGTGTATTTCTTGTGGAGGTATATTTGCCCTCGGGTGAATTATCAGGTTTCACATCATTAAAAGAAGACCATCTCCCAGACAAGCTTTTTGTTCAAATGAGAAAGTGACTCTTTTAGAAGTCTGAGTTATAGGTCAGTCAACGTACCGTATATAGAATTCCTTTTCACATAATTCTTTCTTCATGCACGGTACAATCAATGCTTTACTTTCATATCACACTTTTTAAGTAGTAGTAATGATGATAGTCGTAGTAGTAGTAATAATAATAATAATAATAATAATAATAATAATAATATTGATAAAAGTGCACGCAAATGTATTTGTGATAAAGTCTTTCTTTCCGAAACTACATTTTCTCTTCGGCCTGCATTGGTGAAAATGGTATGTACGAACAAAGGAACATGAGATCAGTTTTTGTCTTGCTCAGGCCTCGGATCTCGACATATACTTCATATCAGTGAATGATGTATGAACAAACTTTAGAGCTGATTTTTTTTCTTTGTTACTTAGACAAAGACACAAACACACACACACACACTCTCTCTCTCTGTCTATATATGTATATATATATATATATATATATATACATATCTATCTATCTATCTATCTATCTATCTATCTATCTATCTATCTATTTCACTCCAAATATCTGCTGCATGCGTGAAGGTATACCAAAACAAAGTAAATCTGTGTTTGTCAACCACAATCATTTATGTCAGCGTGATATTTCTGTACTGAACTATACAATATCATTATGCAGGCTCTTCCTAAGAGACGTTTCCGTTTCTCGTGTTTTGTCATTGACGGTCTGGCACTTTTCGTTCGTAATGGGGTCATTGAGAGTCAATATTGGATACTCTTATCAACCAAGCTTTATTGTATTCGGAGATTCTGTATTTCATATTTCATCTGATCCTGCCGAGCTTTGGTAATAGGCCATTCACCGACGATACTTTGTACGCAGTTGTGTAAATCCTTGCATACATTTGGAAACGTTGATTAGCGAGAGATGAAGCGACCCAGTATTTGTATATCGTTTTGTAAAAGCAGATCTAGTTTCCTCTGATCTTCATGCTTAAAGACAAGGCCCTGTGGATTTGAAAAAGCAACCTATTCCTCTATTTGCATGTCATTATTCGATATATCTTTCGTGCATATGGAAATACAGGAAGAGAAAAACTGGGTCACTTAATCGGTTGTGGCCGAGTTTTGCAGATGTTTGTTAATCTAAACACACTTTTCACAACAAATTAAGTCTGTGGTCAACGTTATCAGTCCTAATTCAAGTTTATTCGAAGTGAATCCACAGCTTCTGTACCGGTCATTCTCAATGGGGATGTCATATGATAAAAACCTTGAAACCATTTCTCTGGCCTATTTTGAACAATGGTACGCAAGGTTTTTGTTCAAAGAGTTTTGATGCGCCTACAAGAACGAGTGGAACGAAAACAAATATTTAAAACCTCGTTTTGTGTAAGAAAAATCTTTTAGGAAAGACACTTCGCATATTTAGACAAACAAAGAGGCCATGCTGTGATCTATTTCTTTAGGGGATGCTTAGATATATAGTGCGTGGCACAGGCATGGAGTTTACCCGCGGTCATATTACGTCTCTCGCAAATTTAAATTCTGGGGACTTTTCGGCTAAAGGATGACGCTTAAGGATGGGAAAATATATCTAAGTCATACATCCAATTTTTCCTCTTATTCGAGGTGGTAGTCCAAGTCAATTTCGGACAGAATTCAATGAAAATCTTCATTTTCAAGGATTCAAATTAGCATGTTTGAGTATCTGATGAAACATCCATCATTCTGATGTCCCTAAAATGGTAACGTAGAAACGTGCCGCTTGGTAGCATAATTACATGGACACAAACATCGATAGCAAATTGGACTCAATGTTATGGCATCAAAGTTTGTCATACCACACGCATGGTAGCTAGTCAAATTTTCACCATCTACCAAATTGAAATCAAAGGATCTTGGTTGACAGCAGCAAAAATCATTTCTATTTTATTTCAAACTAAGCGCTAAACTAAGCATCAAACTTTTTTTTTGTACTCTGTAAGAAAAAAGTCCCGGGCGACTTTGCTGAGTTCTTTTGTTTTCTCTGTACTCCTTGACTTTCCTTTAGGTCATATATTCATCCATTCTCATCTTCTGAGGAGTATTGACTTCATTAACAAGTCAGCGCAGTCATAGAAAATCATACAGATATGATTTCTTGCCGTTCGATCGCCGTCTTGCTGTAACACTCCGGCACGTTAATTTCTGTAAACATAAGACTATAACGATGACGAAGGTTTCGAATAGATAAGAATGATCCGATAAAGCTTCTGCAGTAAAATTTGATATCATATATACCACGCAATAGTTATTCTGACTCTCCATCACAGCAGCATGATAACATCTTGAAAACGTCTCACTCAATTACACACACATTGATGGGAATAACATTCATGTGCGTTGCTTTATTGATAAAATGTAACAATGGTATACATTAAGATATATATATATATATATATATATATAGATAGATAGATATATATATATATACCTATGCATATTCATACAGACATATAAACTGATACAATGCAATGTTCGTGAATGTTATTGAAGTACTGATACCTGTTTTAGTGGAATAGGAATTAATCTTTTCCTAGTTTTGGTATATATATATATATATATATATATATGTATTCATACAAACATATAAACTGATGCAATGCAATGTTCGTGGATGTTGTCGAAGTAATGATACCTGTTTTAGTGGAATAGGAATTAATCTTTTCCTAGTTTTGGTATTTTTATATAAAATTAACAATAGAATAACTAAGAAACGAAATAAGCATAAAAAGTCACTGATATGGAGTAAAAAAAGATAAAATTGAATTGCTTTTCACAGCATCGATACTTTGGTGTAAGTATTTCGTGTCTATTCTACATACTGCAATCCGGTTAGCTCTAATTCAAAGATCAAAGAGAAATCACAGACAGTACGAGGAAAAAAGCAACAACACGGTGATGAATACATAAATCAGTAAATATGCAATATTTTATATAAATCTTGCAATCCTCACCCTCTCAGTATAAGACACTGCTTTTGGGGCTTTATTTCCTATTCTTTACCAAGAATTCTTCCTTTCCTCTTATAGAACTCCGTATTTTTAATCGCATGTGTAAAATTAAGCGGTTAAAAGGCTTTCGTGCAGGTCAGCTTCGAGATGAAATTAAAGCTTCTAATGGATTTCAGATAGTATGTGGGTATAAAATGGGATTATTCCTTTTTCCTTCGGTTTCTCGTCCTCCTCATGAGCATACTGTTCAATCAGAAGGATTTCTTCTTCATTTCCCTTTTCGTGTATAATATTATAGTCTATGATATATTATATGATTTATAACATATGATGTATAATATATAACATAATCGATATATAATACATATCATATGTACATTATTTAGATATATATATCCTTGTATCTCGTTAACGTATATTCAAATATTATTTTGTAATGTCTTTCTACGATACTGTGACACAAGTCTGTTATGCACTGCTTATCTGTGCCTAGTTTTTCCTGCTTATTTCAGAAGACAACCTAAGCGTTACATTTTAAATCGTTTCTTTAAGTATGTTGAACACTCACGCACAAACGCACACACACACATATAACATATATATATATATATATATATATATAGAGAGAGAGAGAGAGAGAGAGAGAGAGTGTGTGTGTATGTGTGTGTGTGTGTGTGTGTGTGTTTGTGAACTGTATTTATGTACTTTTTTCCCATTAGGCGACTAGATTGCCAAGACTGGGAAAATGATATCTTTCGTTTATTTTGTAGTTAGTTATGTTTTTCCCCGTTTGTTAGAAATGTATCAGTTATTCCTTTTGTAAATACTTGGGGCAAAAATACTTTTTTCTTGTCCTCGCTTAGTCGAGTAAATAGTGTATGGTGTGATTTTTTTTCTTTTCTTCAGCATTAATCAGATTAAATCCTCACTCAGTGTTTGCAGATTTCTCAGCTGTTAACACGAATCTGCGAGCAGTGAACTGAAAGTGGCATATCGATATGATGCAAATAATAATTGTTCTTTCCTTTACAAGCAATTATGCCCGGTGCTTGGAGAAGTCTGAAATTATTCCTGCATAACGCATGGTCGACTTGATGTCTTTTTATAACTTATATGGGTTGTTTTTTTGTTGTTGTTGAAAGAGAATCTTTTGATAGGCACACCGTACCTCAGTATACGCGATTTAAATTTCAAACGCTCTAATTACGTCTTGAGAGGAAATATCTGCACGTTTGAGCAAATTCTAACAATTCACTACTGACGTATGTCAGCTGAGAGGATATGAATACCCAAAGCGTTTGCTTTTCACGTGTCATTCAAATAAGCTTATACATTTCAGTTAGAATTTTGCCTGTATAGTATATAGAATTAAACCTGAGATGGATTCTATCAAGCTTATCGATGTGTTTGTTGATGTTGAAGGCGCCCAAGTTAAAGTGCTTTCTTTAAAGGTAATCATTCTCTTCTAAAGGAAATAGATTTAGATATTTTGCAATGTGTTCATATCTTCATCTACAGGTTCATTCCAGAGTATTGAGCATTCATGTGCGTTTTGAAATAATTTTGTTAGGTGTGATTTAAAAGAAATGATTGTTTCTCCTTATATGCCACGGGGTAATGGCACTGCTACAGTGTACTCTGCGACAGATTAACATATCTTCTTCTTTTTTCAAGCAAACAAAAGCAGCTGACAAACATAGACAAATGCAGAGAAAAATTTAATAGAAATAAGCCATGGAAGTATAATGTTCTTTGTGCTTCGGCTTTATATCGACTTTTTCTCTGAGATGTAAAAGTTATTACAAATTATTCACAACGAGCAAACCGTTTTTTAATTGCAAGTAGACGCACACACTCTCAAAAAGAAGATTATTTGGATTTGCAAGTTGATACCTATAGACCGACAGCGAATTTCGGATAATCTGTTCATATGCAATTTTCGAATGTCATCCAGATCTGTGCAATTTTCAAACACTTCCAATTCAAGTAAAACGTTTTCATGACTTAACTCGCACCTACGTTAACATTACTAACGAAGAATGCCGCGATGACATTACTCGAAAAATTATCACTATATACTCGATAAAGGACAGCATCTTATGTTTTTCTGTAGTAGCAATGGGCATCCGTATTTTGTAAAATGCATGCAGAACATGGCCGCGCTGATTCATTGGTTTCGCAAGGCGCGTTTAGAGATAACAGGGCGCCAGTTAAAGATGACGGCGCCCAGAGATTGTATTCGTTACTCACAGCACTTAGCAAGTGGCGCCACAGTGATTTCGAAGGCCTTAGAAAACCTCTCCACCACATGACAAATTCCTCTATCCCTTCCCTTTTTATCCCAATTCCTCAGTCCATGTGTATGTGTGCATGTATACATATATATATATATATATATATATATATGTATACATACGTATGTATATATATATATGTATACATACATATAATAGAGACAAACAATATGTGTATGTGTGTGTGTGTGTGTATTTGTGTGCGTACGTGTTAATTTGTGGCCGTGTTTTATTCACACAAGTTAATTAAGAACCCTCTTCTATTAAACTTATCACTTCCATTTTAAGAAATTGGTTTTTAAGAATTTGGTTATCTTTCCTTTGTGCTCAGTTTTTTTTTATTACGCACTCTTTTGCGCGCACAAAGCGTACTGATTGACATATCACCTTCTATGAGAGCAAACATGAAAAGAGGAAAGACCTTTTGCAGGCGTTCCCATTTATCGCCTCAATTCTAGAACACTAGAAAGGAGGGTTTTGGAAGCCTATTTTGTCATTCACGGCTGTCCAGGTTCAGGAGTGTCTTCGAGGCGGACAATGGGCCCGCGAGTTCCCGTTGGGAACTGGGTAGGGACCTGTGTGATGCACATTCTCGCTTCGAGGGTGAAATGTTAGCAAACTCGCCCAGGCGGGCACGAAAGTGAGATCACATTCCAAATCATTCGTCAAAATTGATCAGGTTCGACTTGCCGATGTGTCGGAGCCGCTCATGCATATATTCAATTTCGGTTTATTTTCGATACGGAAGGGTGAAGAGCGACGGAGACACAGCATTACAATCCATTTTGTCTTCTTCTTTTGTAAAACGAAATTGAAACGTATCCTAATTATCTTTTGGTTGGAATGTAGGTATACCTAAGTTACTTATAACAGAAGGTGAGTAAATGGTTAGATATTACTAAGTATTCGGTTTAAAAGTTCAAAGTATAGACACATTTTTCAAGATTTAAAGTGAAATTTTCAGAGAAAACCCTATCCCCCCCCCCAAAAAAAAAACCCCACACACATAAATTCCATAGTACCAAAACATCATTCTTCTGTATTGTGGCAACTTCACAATTGTAATGGCAGGATGTGGGGGGGGGGGGGGGGGAGTGAGGGGGTTGGTCTTTACTCACTTGAAAATTTAGGAATGGTATAACAAATCAGAAGTGGTGTAATAGTTTGATTGATTTTGATTCATAATCACCTTAGCCACATTAAAGTTTAAAGATATTCAAGCCGCTCAAAAAACGTACAAAGAAAACCCACTGTAGGCCTACAAATATTGGCATTTGTAGTATATTAGCCAGTGAACTAATATGAATTCGAATTTACATACTGCGGAAAGGAAGTGGTCAATTTACCTCCTGGTTCTGCAGGTGCATGTCACATGGTTCGAATGTGGCGAGCCCCTAAATGGAGTTTGATTCTTGTACATTGCATTTTGACAAACGAAAAAAAAAAACGTTTCTTACTGTATCTGTGTTTTGATTGCATGAAATGCGTGAACCTTTACACTTTCGCAGAAATGCATTTGCATATAAAGATACTATAGAGTGTATTTGACACACACACACAAACAGACAGACAGACAGATACACACACACACACACATAACATATATATATATATATATATATATATATATATATATATATATATATCATGTGGGAGAGAGAGGGTGTAAAGTTTGACATTCTATTTATTTTGCGGAAATGAAAATAAACATAGGCTGAGAACCTGTTGAGGCGTTATTCATGTACCCCGGGGAAAGCTGGAAATGAAAATCGACTGGAAAGCGGAGGATCCAATCCTTCCCCCAATGTCGCCATAGGGACGTAATGACACCTTTATCATTGATGACTTTAGGTGCAAAACGTCCCAGCCAGCAACAAGGACAAAGGTAAAATGTTCAAAAAAAGTCTGTTTCATCTTCTCCAATGATTCCAGTGTCTTTTCTTTTCTTCAAGACGCACTCACTGCATCTCTGGAATTGGATTTTTTTTTCTTTCAGATCACACATCGTTCTTCTGAATAGCCATGATTACAACGTATAACTGTGGGTAAATGTACTTGATAGATTCTTAAGGGCCCGGAAATGGGGGGGGGGGGACAACTTTATGAGAATAGACTAATTAGTTAAACAATGATAACGTGCTACTGAAGCAAATTTACGAATTATAGATACTATATACTATAGCTTAATATTGCGTCAATGAGAAACGTCAGTTCGTGTTATTGCCACTTCATAATGATGTATGGCGTTGCGTCATAGCGATCTACATCTAGATTTTTTTTGATTCCTTCAATATTGGAAAAACACTCACTCTCCATAGCCAATTAAGAAATGAAGTACGACATGACACATGAATCCCACTGGAATATGTGCATATCACTATTATTCTGTTCTTGTAAGATAAAACAAACAATAATGGAGCTTTATCAACAAAGAACAGTACCATATGATTTTGCCTACGTCATCAAGAGGAACTACTACGGTAGAACGCCGACGCTGATGAGTGACCAAAGAATGTAACAGCCGTAAATGTATAATTATTTCTATTTGCACCGTTCATCAAACATTTTTTCAGAAAAAAAGAGCTCTCCCTTCTGGGCACTACTTGCTATAGTCACGGCCTTTACTTTGGAAGGAAGTTACTGCTCTGTGTATCCCCACTCCGTTAAAATGCATTTTAGTCGTGAAAGAGAGTCTACTCGATGAAATTTATCAGCATTTTCTCATTTCATGGTATAATGGCACTTTGCTTAAGGGCCACATACTCCTTTATAATAAACCCCTGGCTAAAAATTAAAATAAGATAAGAATAACAAAAAATAAAAACAGTTAGCTGGAAATGAGGTACATGATTACAAACAAAAAGAAATGCAAAGGAAAGTGAAGCGGAATTGAGGTGTATGATTGGCAGGCTCCACAGATGTAGCACGATGTTTTCGTTGTCAATATTTTATCTCCAGCTCATCCGATCGGGTGTTTCAACGACCTCGCCTGATAAACACAGAGTGACTCGGAGCAACAAATGAAATATTGATTCGAGGAATTAACAGGAGTTTCATTAGACTTATTCGGTTATTAGACGTTTTTTTTTTTTTTTTTTTGCTTGCCAAGGGTCGACTGTCTCAGCTTTTCGTGATAATGGGAAACTCTCTACAATTCTCTTCAACTTTCACATCACATACTATTTCAAGTACAGTATATACTAAAGTACACGCATGCATACTTTTTAGTTTCTTTATTATGTTATTCATGTTCATATTCGAGTCCAACAAAATACAAAAAAAGAGATATCAAGTTTACAGTTATCCATACCTGTAATTACAAACTGCACATGAATTAAATGAAATATAGATATCTTATTCTTTTTTGTTCCAGTAATATCGCTTTTGTTTCCAAAACGACCTGGACATTCAAAATGAATAATTATATACAGGTATATATACAAGCAAACAGATATATATTGCATATGATGACTACATATATATGTATGTATATATATATATATATATATATATATATATATATATATATATATATATATATATATTCATATATAATATATATCTGTTTGCTTGTGAACGAGACTAGGAAAAGATTGGTGATGCGAGCTGGAGAGTTAATGGGAGAGAGAAACACTTTCAATGTTCCCTCGCTACCATCCGAAGACGGATGATTGTACTTCCTGCGTTTTAGGGTAGAATAACAGTAAAGTGATGTGTGTGTGTGTGTGTGTGTGTGTGTGTGTGTGTGTGTGTACATGTGTGTGTGTATGTATGTATGTATGTATATGGGGAGGGGGAGGGGTGACGCATTTCGCTGTCACTCCCTCTCCTTCTGCATGTAAACGTGCGTGGCGTATCAACAGACCTGCCAGGTCAGTGACACTCCTACCATACAAGGCTGTTCTCAACAATTTTTCCCCTCTCCCTCTCTTCCTCTCTCTCCGTTTGATCTCTTTCTTACCCCCCCCCCTCTCTCTCTCTCTCTCTCTCTCCCTCTCTCTCTCATGCTCTTATTCGCTGTAGTTCTCCCTCGGATTGATTTATTTTCACTTTATTATTGCAGGTTTTCAGTCTCCTTTTAACTTGCAAATTAAAAAGTAATGGGGCTTTAAAGGCGTTATTTACCATTTGCAGATGAAACAAAAACCCAGCATTGGTGTTTCAAAATTGTTCAAAAATGTGAGTTAGGGATAAAAACAACCAATGTAAAAATTTTAATCGGTATAATCTATGTTAAGTATTGTTGAATATGAAATATTTGAACAATTGTTAAAATAAAATAATTTTTGGAATAAATCGTCTACAGGTATAGTTTATTGAGAAAAATAGTGATATCTCCTTATACTATAGGCTTTATTGCAAAATGTTTATTTGGTAGAATGTTCTGTGGTACAACTGACCTACATTTATGCATCAAATGTGATAACTCGGACACTTTTAAGTCACTACTCCTAATGGTAAACAGTACCTTAACCTTTTGCGTACATTTGCAAATCAGAAATATTCGTCACAATACGTACATTTAATATGCAAATTACATGAGATGGTGACATCATCGTCTTGCAGGTCTATTGTTGACCTGCGAATACATCTTCAAATGTGCCTCTTTCAACTTTTACATAACACGAAAAACCAATCAATAGGACCCGATATCCCTCCAATATTATAGTGTTACAGGTTTAGGGGTATAGGCTGTGGTACTGAAAGAGAACTAGACTGAAAGCGTGATTATATAATGCTTTACCATCTATTGACACGAATGATATCACTACTTCGTTGAAGTCTTTATTTACCTACCATTTGGCCTACTAGTATGATTTACATTTCTTTATTTACTACTTTATCTTTTTAATCAATTAGGAGTAAGCAAGTAGCATGGTGTAGGTAAAACAAGCGTTTTCTTCGAATTCAGACCCGTGGTTATAAGCTATTTAGATGTCATATAGATGTTTGTATGGTCAAGAGACACCAGAGCTCAGTACACAGTCCTACATTTTTCAACTGATGTAATGTCCAAGAACCAATCCAAAAGATCTTCGAAAGGAAAAGTCAATTTGCCACCATTTAAGTTGACTTCAAAGATGTTATGGAACAAGCAACATCACATTGCATGTGGCTTAAAATCTATACTGTATTGATTTCATTAGAAAAGAAGGAAAAATATTCCGCTAGAGTTTCTTTGCTGACCTGCTAACAATATTCACGAAATAATTATCTTTTTGTATAGGATGAAATCCCCTCTTAGCATCGCATCAAACAAGTGGAAATAACCTCGTATGGTTTGCAAATTGATCGACCAAATACATGATTTTCGCAACACATTTTTCTTTCACAAGCTTGTTATTGTAAACGTTGAAAGGCAAGCATATTGATACTTCATTATGAACAAAAACTACTGCCGTGATATCGCATGAAACTCTGAAAATACATATATTTTTTTAAATTTCCAACAGCTTAAATAAGCCATCTCTGGTTGATATCAAGCGTACATCATTCTACATGTTACAGTCAGTTGCGTAGCTTTCTTTTCGTCCTTTCATTTTATGACCATTGTCAAATACATAGTGATCAAAACGTCAGCTAGAAATCTCATGCCAAACCCTAGAACCAATCAAACACCCCACTCCTGACTCTTATCTTACACATAAATGGGTGTTTTTACTTCACGAGATGGAAAATATGCCACTTGCGATTAATAAAATGAAAGAGACTTTAGAAAGTCTGCATGCCGCCCTCAACTTATCGGTGATAATAGTATGAAATCTGAGTGAATATGCTCATGAATGATTTTTGTGTTATACCTGTAATATCTAGGACGAGCCGACAAGGTTCAGTGGATAGCGCAATGGACACTCGGTCGTTAGGTTCGTGGTTCGAGCACACTGGTAGCGGCTGCAGCGATTGCGCCCCTCAAATAGGCTGGGCACTTTATACTAGTACTCATTGCCTCGTCCTTTGGAGGGGATTTAAAAACCACCGGTCCCGTGGTAACTTGCTCATAGAGATATAATTGATTCTTAGTAAAAACAGAGCAAAACAAAACAAAACAAAACAAACAAACTTTTATTACATAAACAAACACACATACAAAACAGCAAAAACAAAATAAGCTGGCGACCAGATGGAAAGAACACGAAAGCAACTTACAACAAGCAAGTCCTCAAGAACCTTTTCTGCACTCGGCAAGATTTACTCTCAAGCCATGTATATTCCTTCTGTGACATCCTTTTACTCTGTCAGAGAGAAAGTTAAAAGATTATAATCATCATCAAGTTTGTTGGTATAAGTATTTGTTGAATTACTAGGGCGGTTTACAAGTGGGGTTTTTCCCCCTCCTTTTATTCTCCCTCTCTCTCTCTCTCTTTCTCCTCCCCCCCCCCCACCCACTTCTCTCTCACCCTGCCCGTTCCGCTTTCTTTAACGTTACTTAACTTTCCATCTATCTTTTTGCAAATCTTTTGCTTTCTAAGCACGTTCTCTGATATTCTTCTCCCACTGTCTCTCTCTCTCTCTCTCTCTCTCTTTATCTCTCCTTCTATTTATCTCTTTCTACTCACATCCTCCTCCTTTCTCTTTCTAACCTTTTGATGCTTCTGTTTCTGTCTCATCGTTTTTTCCTCTTTTCGTCCTCTCTCCCCATTTTTCGATGTTTAAAAAGAAAAAAAAAATGTCAATTAGCATGGATGGAAAACAACAAGGAAGTGAGCGTAATCGGAAACCCATCATTGACAAGTTAACATTCGCGTTTGTCCAAGCTATACTAAAGTATCTTGTCATCACTTGAAACCACGTCTCATCACAAAGATGCGGGCAATGTTGTTGGTAGACTGGAATTTAGCTAATGGCACACTCTCTCGGTCACTAGTCTCGAAGCCTTCAAGATGAGATGGCAAAAATAAATGCCCACGTAGGAGTAGTTTTCCTTTTTTTTTTCTTCTTCTTCTTCTTTTCCGCTGGTGTTTTTTAAGTACGTATTGTTTAGATACCCAGGCGAAAACCTGATACGCGCTTATCAGCGACAAAAGTTTCCAATACAGATATGCGCATTATCGCGCGTAACACAAGAAACTTGGAACGGATACGGGAAAGGGCAAATAGCTGCTTCGGAAGTGCAGCGGATAAGAAAAGTCCCGGGAACCCGAGGCAAGGCCTTTTAAGGAAAGAATAATAAGAAAACACACGAGGTGTCGGGGGGTACTGAGGGTTACTTTAACTCTTCAGTCGAAGTTCTAAAGGTCTCCAGTTTCGCGCGAACCGCCGAAGATATTTTGCTTTCCCCCTTCCCGTCTGGTGGATGCACTTTTGGCTGCAGCCGAATGTAAAAGCACAGTCCAATGCCCATGTGTAATCGCACTGCAGCGCGAGAGAACTGGTGTTGGGCTCAGTCTGTATTTTTTCTTCTTTTTTTTTTGGCCTGACTTTGAATCTCTGCATCGCAAGAGGCGATATGATCGATGAATGTATTGTGCGTATTGTGTGGATCTGCAACCAAAGTTACAGCAGACTACAAAGTAACCAGGAAAGATGATTGACACATTGCGTCTGCCTTTATACTCAGAGGCACTGTTGGTTTTGAACACAAATGACTGCTTTTGCACCGCTTTGCAATCGTTAATACATTTACAACCCAGGGGTACAATGGCCTACCAATTCTCCTCCCCTGGGTTACCACTTAATAAAGGGTGACGGAAAACTGGGCTAACCCCCAAGCGAGCACAGCGCACCCGTCCGGCGGGGGCATCCAGTCGAGCAGACACGATGAACAGGCCGGCAGCCCTAGATTGTCAGAGGTGCTGATGGCGTGGACCATGCATGCAGACGCCATACCGTCCTCTTTACTATAGCCAGGCCCGGAAAATACAGAGGAAATTATACATATTGCTACACAGAGCTCGGCTCTCTCGTTCTTATTTGATGTTCGATGATGAATAATACTAACATACTGACATTCTGACCACATTGGTGATGACCTCGGCTGCTTGCCATACCCCCCCCCCCCCCAACAAAAAAAAAAAAAAAGACCACTAACTTATCATTTTTACATAGATTGAGTTGGTTTGCCTCTGTGTTTTGTTCACTTTTTTCCAACATACAACAAGCCATATACAATACAATATCTAAACCATTCAATCGTAATCATAGTGACTATTGTCATTCATATAAGAAAAAAAAAATAATGTAGGTTCTACATTGTGTGAGCTGAGAAAAATACAGGATACCGCCTTCATAATCAGAGCTTAATGCAATACAACGGCACACAGTACAACATTGGTACTTAAATAGCGCTCTTACAAATAGGGAATATGTGTCACAGCGCTTCATAAAGTAATATCATGCTAACATTAAACGGTATAAGGAAAATAACAAATCAAATGTACAATTATACATGATGCATTGATCAATTCATTAATGAAGAGAAAGTCTTCAAGGACTTTTAGAAAAACGTCAGATATGATACGTATGGCCGCCCAAGAAAAGAAGAAACAGACCAGGGATGTATTTCTCAATATATGCTGAAAAGATATACATAAGAAAAGCACATTCACGCACATTGTAAAAAGCAAAAGGGAGGACAGTGCCAATATGATTTCAATGCTTTGTGACGAGAAGGGAGAGTCATCATAGTACAAGCCCTATAGATGACTGGAGGGTGTTGAATTATGGGTATAGACATGTATGATCACAAAGTAATCAAATAGATGCACCACATTGTAGCAACGAAACTGTTTTTGGAAATTCCGCAGTTACCTTTTATAAGATGGGTTACTGAGTGTAGTTATGTTGTGCAAGTGTTGTCTATAATCAGCATGGAAAAAAGTATGAAGACCCCCAAAAAGGCTCATCACTGTTTTTTTTTTCACATAAAACAGTTTTACAAAACTGTTTCCACTGACCAGTTCCCCCCCCCCCGTCTTAGTCTCTCTTACAGTGCAAGCAAACTAACAAATAACAATCGCACTATATAGCCCATATTCTATACCCGTCATTACATTCGAAAACAGGTTTTTCTTCGACCTAGCGTAGAAGCCTATTTGGCAAAATATCTTAATCTCTCACCGGAGTGGACTTTGTCGTAGATGTGAATATCGGCCTTAGGGAGACAAACATAGTTGTATATACTCAACTAATTCGTATCTTAAAATAGGATGGAAATTAATTGAACAAGGACAGTTTGTTATAATGATTATGCTCTGCCATAACATGGTAATACCATTTAACTTACATATTTTTCAAATATCATTTTGTCACTTTTTAGTTCACATTTATTTCTACTTTCACGAATAAGCATGAGACAAACTTAACACAAAAAAATTTGGAGCATAACTGGTATAATGTTCAACGCTCAATAATACAGTGCGAGATGATCAGAAGGAGAGATTACCGGCTTTCAAGAAAGTAAGGATACAATTTAATAGATTAGATACAATCTAAAGGTATACAACGTTGAAGATGACATAATAATGCTGGGGAAAGAATAAGAAATCAAAGTGTCCATGCAATAACCTAAATCTTCCTAATTTCAGTGGGAGAAACGGATTAATAAGCTAATAAGCTTGTATAAAATAGGTTCCTCAGAAGAGAGAGAAAATAGAGGTAAGCAACTGATGTTTATTGTGACGACGGGAAATGACTTTCAGGAAAAGAAACACATTTAGGTATGTTACAAATCTTCGAAAGAAAGAAAATAAATCCACATCTATCATAATTTATATAAATGCAAGCTTTCGAATGTCGGCAGATATTATTTATTTGACACGCTTTGTAAGGAGAACTAAAGAAAATATTCAGGGATTCTTGATTTCGTCCATGTATTGTTCGTAAAGTCCGCATCAGCTGTATCCTGTTGGAGATTCCATAATATTTAGGCTAATCGTAAGATGCATCCGATGCAATCTTGTCTATATAGAATCATATTTCAAATGAGACCTTAATGATCACGTTCAAGTTCAGGTTCATCGGGATTGCATCTTAATGATGACAACAGGGTCTGAATAAGAAGTTATCTCCAACTCTGTATAATACGGATTTAATGAGCATAAGATTGCATGTTCAATTTTTCATGGAATTCTTATCTGAAAAATGTGAATACTACTATGAATTTTTTTTTTCTGAATTACCAACAGACTCAGACTTAATTATTTCTTTCTGAAATGAAAGTATTTCAACTTTGTATCTGTAAATTTCGAAATGCAAAACGTGTAGAATGCAAAATGATATTCTATATGCTGTATGTTAAGAAGTGGCTGACGTTGAAAAAAATATGCACTAAAATAATACTATATATATATATATATATATATATATATATATATATATATATACCATCATCATTGCAAAGCATATTGTAAAAAAATCCTATCATAATTTACTGTGTGGTTGCTGTGTGAATTGTGATTAATTTGAAGAAAAAAAAATCACCGCGGGAAGTAGTCGTAACCTACGGAACTGCAACAAAATTAAACTGTGCCGGCTGCTGATCTAAAATTGTATCACAAAAAGTAAGATTAATTGGTTCGCTGTTTCTCTAAATTTTTCATACTGCAATCGTAAAAACCACCTTAAAAAGAAAGAAAGCTCACAGCTATACCGGTCAAACAGAATAAATATATATTAAACTAAACAAATCAACGTCTATATTTGTCAGAAAAAAAGTGTGATTTCACGGAAGATTGGGAAAGAAATCGCCCGAAAGAGAGGCGGATGGACAAAGGGGAAAAACAGAGACACGTGAAATCGGGACCCCTGTACAACTGCAATAAGGTTTTTGCGTTCACACATCAATTACGGCTGGCTTGAAGAGGGGGTCTCTTTCGTTCCTTACAATTAAATCTTTAGTTCGTTGCATTAAATTAAATGGCAATTATTGTTAAACATGCAGTATACATAAATATATATCCATATATATAAAAAGATAAGTAACAAAGCTGCAACACTTGAGAAAGGGCGGCGAGACGCTCGAAAATTTGTGTGAAGAAATAAACCGTTGCTGAATACAGCATGAACTTTGTTGCAGCTTTGTTACTTATCTTTTTATCTTGCCAACACGTGGACTACCTTATCAACATATATATATATATATATATATATACATATATACATATATATATACATATATATATACATATATATGTAGATAGATAGATACATACATACATACATAAATAAAAACACATAATCGTGTGTTTGTGTGTTGTTTAAAGAGCTATCTGTCTATCACTCAGTCCTCTTTCTCTCTCTCTCTGAATACACACACACACACACATATATATATATATATATACATATATATATATATCTAGAGAGAGAGAGAGAGAGACAGACAGACAGACAGACAGACAGATATATGTGTAGATAGATAGATAGATAGATAGACAAATAGATGGATAGATGGATGGATGGATAAATGAATAGATAGATGAATAGATAGATAGATGGAAAGATAGATAAATAAATAGATAGATAGATATAGATAGATAAATGAATAGTTAGATAGATATAGATAGATAAATAAATTGATGAATAGATAGATAAATAAATTGATAAATAGATAGATTAATAGATAGATAGATAGATAGATAGATATTGGTAGACAGATAGACGGATAGATAGACAAATGGATAGATATAAGCAGAGAGACGGACCGGAAGAGCAAGAGAGAGAATTAACGAGCACGAGGTACAGAACTAAAACTGGATTGGTAGCCAGATGCTGATGGATGATGTCCCGATTCGTTTGATGCTGCCGATTCATTGGCGGACTCATCATGATTATAAACTATGGAAAAGTGCGTGATGCTCATTGATTGTTTACTTAATGATATGTGCTAACATCTGATTGGATGTGAATGTTGCTTTTTCTTAATGCCCAGTGGTGTTGAAGTTGATTTCTAATAAACTTTTTGATTAGACTATTAACGTCAGTTCCTTTTAGTGACATGGAAATAACAAACAAACAAACAGAAAGCCTAAGACAAGGGATTCTGTAAGATCATATATATGATCATGTTATCCGATGATATGGTGTCACCTGCATATAAAATTATACACCATTATGCTTATCGAACAGAACATAATTGGATATGAAGTTTCCTACCCATTACTATGTCCTGATTGTTACAGCTTTCTGCGTCCATTTGTTGTCCGACACATGTCTACTTCTCATCTGGATGGGAACTTACTTTCAGAAGTTTAATTGTTGTGCAGATCATTTTTCCAAGGCATATTTACAAATCACATTTTAGTTAATTTTTTTTCAGACAGATTCCCATAAAAATCAATTACACCCCCTCAGTGTAAGCAGTGCCTTACAAAAGTATTCAGCCATTTATTTTCTCTAATCAACACAGCATCTCAAAGTTTCCCTTCGTACATCTTTACTATGAGGAGGCATTTTGTGGAAAACACATTTTGTCCAGATATTAACGAAGGATTCGAACTCATAACTTTTTGTATCAAAGTCCATTACCCAGATCGGCTACACCACCGTGATCGGGCTATGATATGTGTATCCGAGAGAATTCAAAGCCTCTTGTTATCCTTCGATGAAGGGCTGACATGGTCTCCTTAAGATGTCCGAGCGGTAGCTCACAAAGCAGGTTGGTCAGCGGCGGAACATTCCAACATTAATACCCCTCGCATGGCTTCACTTTCGTTGATAATGCTCCTATTAAACGAGGCTGTGCCAGCACCCGCACCGCTGCCAGCTGCCGGTAGTGTGCGGTAATTGCCTATCCCTCGCGCCGATGGTAGTGGCGAGGTGCCAAGCTCACTAGGCCTATACGAAAGGGCTGCTATTAGCAAAGTACGTGCAAACCTCATTGTGACAGAAACTGTTTCTTCTTTTCTCATTGAAGGTAGACCTGTGGACTAAGCTCCTCTTTTGCTTTGAATATGTCGAACAATCGCTCAAAACACAGATTCTGAATTTAAAAAAAAAAGAACCCAGAAAGTTCACATTCAACGTAGTGTATAGTCACAATCAAATATAATTTGTTATCGTTTAAGAGTTTGTTTTACATAAATATTTCATTTTGATAGTAATACAGGAGTACTAAATCTCAAAACATCATAGGAGTCCATAAAACGAAAGCATAATACCTACCCTTACAAATCACTCATGAGCACAGCAAATGAAAATATTAGATTTATCATCACAAAGTATATTTTCAAGGTATTATTCTATATTGATGCTAAGGATTTTGAAGATATATTACGCAATCATGATAATTGTACATACATGTTTAGTAAGATGCTTTTATCAAAAGAGTGCATGATAATTACGACGAAAACGGATGTACATAAAAGAGGTAACTACTGATGGCGAGAGAACAGGAAAGAATGCGTCATCTTCTTCATCTCCATTTGACTATATTATACAAAAACAGTGCTTTTGCTTGGCATAGAGGGTTATAGTCCTCTATGAAGTTTGTGATATCAAGTTAATTCATCATCGACCGCGGTTGTCAAAGTGGCATACATGCACAGACAGGCGGCGATACCTGCCAAAGAGTTAGCTCTAGTCACTTTTAAGACTTGAAAACAACAAAGGAAAGAAGAACAATTGGATGAAACGACAACAATAAGAACAAAACAAACAAATGAGCCCGTCAAAGCAAATGAGAGGAAATGGCCTCCTGTTCTATTTGTGTTGCGTCCACGAAGTCCTGGAATTTGATTTTTCTTTTCATTTCCGAAATAATCTGACAGAGTTGGGTCTAATTACTCGTGGCGAGAGCCTTGTGCGTGCTGCGGAGACCGCGCCATTTCGTTCTCGCGGAGTACTGCATGCTCGCCGCGTTAGTCTGGTTGGGATCGTGCGGACGTTATCGGTAGCCAAGGCAGTCAATAATTGATTTTTGTTGTTGTTGTTTTTGCTTTTCTTGGGTATGAACAGATTGATGCACCATGAGTGCAGTTTCACATAACGTGTGTGACAGTGGAGTTACGGCATTATTATGAAGCAACAAAAGATATGGGGGAAAAATCAGTGCACACAATACGTTTTTTGTTTCTTACCTCACGTCCGCTATAATTTTCTCGATCGAAAATGGCGCAAGAAAGTAATCGAATAAGAACGGCACAAGGCAGAAAACTAGTCAAATTCACGGTATGTGATACCCCCAACGAACATTGTACTCTGTTTTATGACTTTCAAATTTCATATTCACTTTGATGAATTTTATGCACATTACACACAAGGGGTTGAGACAAACAACAGTAAATGGAAAAAAAAAAACTACCCTGCGGTATGTATTTCTCTTTTTGCTGCCAGTACGTTTACCTTAAGTTAAGAAAATTGAGGAAGAGAAGAAAACGAAACTTACTTTGCTCGCTCGATGAGGTGTTCCCGCCATTACAAAAAAGGAAAAATCGTAACTCGAATCTCTACGGCGAAATTGAGCGGGGGGAAATGGAAACCCAGTAAGACGCGCTCCTGTATACTTTCGCAGGGAATGATGGCGAAGTGTGATAGGAATAGAAGATGGAGGGGGGAAAACTCCGCTGGTAGACGGACCTAAAACCGCATCCACCATCACACATACCTCCGTTGACTCAATGCGGTTTCTACCTCACAAACGAGGCATCTATACCCTCTAAACAAAGTTTGTTTGTAGACCAACTTGTATAATAATGGTGTGTGGTGATGGTGGTGGGGAGGGGATATTACGCGTGGGGGTTTTCTTGTTTTCGAAATGCACAAATTTTGGATAAGAGCAGGACATTCCCAAATTAACGGACTGCATGGTGCTGAAAAATTGTTCTATGAAAATCAAGAAAAGCAAAGCGTTATATCTGAGTTCGAAATATATGCACACAGCTTTGATAGCTGGACTCAGACTGACTTCCTTTTATGTGCTTAATGGGGCATACACCTTTTTAGTGGACATTTGTTGTTTAACTTTGCCATAGATTATGGAGATCGTTGCACTTTCATAACATTCAAAGTTTTAACAGAAATTTGGAGAGATAAAAACAAACAAATAAGATTAAATCCCGATTTGAGGGAACGTTCCAAGATGATTTATAAGCTTCTTCTTCTTCGTTGTTGTTGTTGTTGGTGTTGTTGTTGTTGTTGTTGTTGTTAATGTTTTTAAAGTCGCTTCTATTCAATTGTTATCGAAATGTGCCAGCATTTCATCTCCAGACGCTCTGCAGTATTTTCTGTTCCATCTCGAGGCCGCTCGTAAAATCTTTGTCAGAGTATGCTGAAAATGATAAGAATACCAGCAATCCCCACAAATCCTACCTTTCGTTTCAGTATAATGAAGCAGTAGTTATTCAATCAGCCCGCGCAAAGTTGGGGGAAGACTCGGTTTCAAACCGATCTGTCTCACAAGATTTCCCCATTCAGCGATTACACGTTGCACACACGATCATTTACAGACAATGTGACGCCAAAATGATTAAAAATCTGGACAAAATGGAATCTTAGAGACTTGGAGAATCTTTAGGGAAGGGTTCCCTTTCGTATCAATGATCTCGGCAGAGTTTGATAAAAAAAAAGTGCGAGAAAAAATGACGACCCCGCCTATTTTCACTGCCATCAATACCTGCACCTTCTTTTTGTTTCTGAATTCAATGAAAGGGATGACTTGCCTGTCTTTATGACCGGCATCAAGATGATTCCATGTAAAGTTTACTCTTCTTCGGAGGAATCCAGAGTCAATGCTCTAATATAGGCAGTGTATTTAGATAAATATACACCCTACAGCTTGGCATCACTGCTGCGATTCATTCGTAAGACAGTGTGCAGAAGGAGGAAAGTTTCTTCTCTGAAAAGATATGTCCTTTCCAAATGAATGCAAGCTGGCTTTGATGACCTATAAAGCTGAGTAGATACAGAACAACAACCAATGGACATGTTGATGAGGTCGTACAAACATTACAAAAATAATACTCCACAAAGTTATGGAGCCATCGACAGGTGTCGTGCTAAATCACTCAGCTACTAAGACTTCCCCCTTCAAAGCAAAGTGGTTGCTCGCCCGGAATGATGTAAAACGAATAAGGACGTTAGTTCGTCTTTTCCGATTCGGTTTTGTTTTAATTAGTCCAAACTCGTGTGCAAGTGTTGAGCAACTTGTGAGGTCATGGTATCATCACTTTGTGCATTATGCTTTATATGGCGTGACTGATTGTAACTGATGTAACTATTCCGAGACAACGTCTATTAATCGTGCTTTCCATGGCGTTCTTACTTTGTGTCCATTAAACGTTAATGAGCCTTTCATTATACGTTCAATCTGCTTTTACTGTATCTTACCTGAGTCATTTGGAAATGCAGAGAAGATAAATTGTAGGCGACAATTTCCTGCGATAATTTACTGGTGATCTTGACGTGATTTAACCTACACATTCTTACTTGACATGACTAAGTTTAAGAAGCCTTTTTTGCAAAACAGCATGCATCGCCGACTCGTCAGAACAATGATAAAAAAGAGACATAACAGACTATATAAATGGCTGTCAAATTTAACAGTTTCCTGTAGTAACAGGAGAAAATGTGAGGGGATGAGGTATGACATCATAGGTATAGCTTGTTGGTTACTCTATTTGTCTAGTATACGTTCCAGGTTGTCCTCCTTGCTAAGAAACACCGTCCCCATACCTCTGAATGACAGCAGGTGCGTGTTAAATGGCTCATGCAATAAACCAGTGTTATTTGAAAGAATATCAAGAGATGATTTGAATTAAACGCTTGGTCAAATCAAACCGTGAATGAAGTGTTTTCATTCATTGTTTTTCCGTGATCAAACAGACAAACAAACAAACAAAAAACCGCTCCTAATGACGAGTCCACGCCAGACAAAATGAACCGCGCAGGAGAAATGGACAAAATTCAAATCCTCAATCTCACCCGAGATGATCACTTCCAGTACAGGTGTTCAGCCACTGTAGTAAGTGTTATTGATCATAAAAATGATAGAGTTTGCTTCTACAATCGTCTTCTCGAGTTGCGCATAGGAGCTAAGTTTCAAATAATTGCAGAGGAGTATCTTGAACCAAAGCATAGGCCTACCGATTGATACTAACCAATCGTTCCTGGGAGACAGTCAATAAAAACATCAAATTCGCCATAACAGTGTATGTTTACCCACTAAAACATAGTCTTGTAAATGTCTGATAATGACTTGACGATGAATTACGTGATCACATGACAATATAGGCTTAAATAGTGAAAATAAATTCAGAAGTCGTCGGAAATTATTTGTTTGTTTGTTTGTTCAATTCCATCTGAGAAGATGACTGGATAACCCATATTCAGCTACGTTAAGCTGGTCTTCCACGGAGTCCAGTTGGATGTGAGGATTTTGATCATAGAGTTATAAAATGTGTAGAATACTCGTTTACAGGAATTAAATCACCTACTTGCCGTTTTTTTTTTATTTGTTTGTTTTCACTAAAATGTTTTTTTTTTCCGTACCCTATACATAACATTCAAGATTACATTCCTTGTTATACGTAATGTTATAGTATAGATACCATGCATGGCTGCATGTTAACGATATTTAGCGCACAATTAATGCCTGCTGCAACGACACCTCGAATCTTCTTCACTCTTCCGTTGTCCACGCGAGCAAGGAACCACTTCAACCGCTTGAAACAAAGTTACGTCTCTTGATAGCTACCACATCGTGCCACTCGCTTTATTACAATCAAACATATTACTCATCTCTGTTTACCTCTTTGCATTTTCCCTTGAAGCGCATCCGCCATATTTTTACTCGAATATTCATAATTTTTCCCTTTGCCGGTTATTATGGATTGTTTGTAACTATATTCATGGATCTGTATTTTGCTCTTTTATGATATAACCTACTACACAAAGTAACTCTGCTTGACGGGGTTTGATGTTCCGTGCTCCGGTGCCTATACTGCTCGGGGCTTTGTCATCCCGGGCAACGATGAATGGGAAGCCGTTCGCCCCATTTGATCTGAAAAGGTCATTATCGGCTCGTTCGGATTCTTGTCTTCCCGCCCTATCTGCTCCAGATCTTTACACAACTTGGAGCAATCGAATACAATGCATTTACGACGAGTTTATTTCTCCATCTCTAGAGCGCTTCCTCCCTTTTTCTTTTCTTCTTCAAATTTCGGAGGTGAATGATCTGTCAAAAAGCGAAAAAAAAAATACCCTGTAAACTGAGATATCATACATTGACTTGTTATGATGTATACAGAATCATCGTCGTCATCATCATCACGCACCACCAACAATAACAATAACAAATGACGACGAATGAACGAATGAAATGATGACAAATAAACGCCCACTTATGTAAATATCTGTATGTACTTCATTGCACAGTGATTTCATAATATTTAATTCCTTTAATGCTTAATTGCTTTCGATGTTCCAACAACATTTTGGGTCTAACAGTTGATTCAAATTCAGGCATTCACCCTCTCTTTTTTCATAACACCCACCGCTATCAGTTCCACGACATTTGCTCCTGCGACAATTGCTCTCATGAAAATTCTGCACGCTAAGGCAAACATAAATTCTACCCACAAACATGACCCTAACCCAAATCCTAATCCTCACATCAAACTATTAACCTATAACCCTATCATAACCCTAACCCTATAAACCTTAAGTCTTTGAAGGAAATAAGGCCGGAGCAATTGTCGCAGGAGTAAATGTCGTGTCACCACAACTGTCATTACCCCGGCAATGTCAGGTGGGTTGTTTCCCCTATTCACACAATGGAAAAGAGGGACGCCCTGAATAAGACAAAGCGTCAGGAGTGATGCTCCCACCTTGCTACTGCTGGACTCGAACCCAGGGACATTGAATTTAAGGGCATGATTTACCATTGCCAGATGAAACAAAAACCCAGCATTAATGCTTCAAAATAGTTCTAAAATGTGAATTAAGGATAGATACAACCAATGTAAAAATTTGAACATCTATAATCAATGTTGATTATTGTTAAATATATAAAATGTGAACAATAGTTATAACAAAAATGTTTCCAGACTAAAGCATCTACAGTTATGGTTTGACAAGAAAAATAGTGATATTTCCTTATTTTTTAGGCTTTATTGCAAAAGTTTAATATGGTAGGATGTTTTGTGATACAACTGACCTACACATATGCATCAAAAGTGATATCTTGGACATTCTTAAATCACTGCTTCCAAAGGTAAATAAGACTTTTAAGGGTCCAAAGCCTCATCCGCTATGCCACCCTCCTCGACACTCTTTACTTTGATTGTCTGCTTTTCCGTCTATCATTGTCTTCCAAGTTTCAGCTTGAATAGATGGCCGTTTTCCTTCGTCGATCATTTTTACCATAACTACAAATCCCGGTTACAAATGGATTTACGATGTTTATGAATGAGTAGCTAGCGTTTAACAGTTACTGATTTTAGACATGAATTTAATCGACTGCACAAGAGCGTAATTCCTTTTTTTTTTTTCAAGATGGAACATTCATTGTAAACTCGTATCATATTGTTTCATCATGAAAATACTCATAATGTTCCTCCGTCATTCATTTTCCTTCCTAATCTTGCCTTTGACTCTGTGTGGAAAGATGCTCATTCTGTAAAACGCAGAAAGAACAGTCGCACAGAACAGAGAAAACCGAAAGGAGACTGTATGCCCCTATGCACTATGGGATGAAACATTGGTGATTTGGAAATAAAACTGACAATATTCGGTCAAAAGTATTGGAAACGCTCTAAGTTTCTGATATCGCTTATGCTGCCACGATCATAAACAGAGAGCAATATTTAAAAGCATTTATTGGGAATCACTTCCAGCGAAAGAATCATCTATGTCTTTGTCAATGTTGAGGATTGTGCGGGCATGAATATTTCATAAAATTACTGCATATCTTACAAGAATTCTTTCGTAAACCTCGTCTGGTTTGATACCTTCTTTCAGAACTTGTAGCGCGCTTCGGAGTGAATTAATGCTTCAAATGCTCGACTACTTTACAGCGCTATAAACGATATAGACTCCTTGCAACATTCGACCAGATGAATTTATTTCTTAGCTTTTCTTCCCCGTCTTGTAGGCTGTATGATTATTTGCAGGCTTAAGAGGCACATGACATGTTGGTCTCAGTGTGTGTATTATGTGTATCTGTATGCAATGCTTCTTCTAAGCTCCTTGAATTTCAGCAGGCATTAGAAAGAGGAATAAGTTTACTTTTTATGTATTTTTTTTCTTCCAATTCCTCTCAGTCTTAGAAAGGTAATGTACATTCAACCATGAATAATCCTTATGAAGAGAGTTGCGTATAGTTTCTCGGAAAAAAATAATGGCTATTTTCGTTCGTTGTTGATTTTTTTTTTTTTTTTTTGGCGAATCTATGGTATCATGAAATGCCAACACTGACGGCAAATCTGACGTTGGATAGCTCCAATACCAATCCGCCAACCTTTAGATTTCGACAGTCGCCAAATGATGGAGCAGTTTGGCAGTTAGTGCTCAGAGCTCTTGTGGCGTAGAGTTTGACAGTGGCAAATTACTCCAGGGCGACACGACAGAGGCGGCGGGGATGGTCAGGCCAAGAAATGTTAGTGTGTTTGGTAAGGGAGATTTTGACATGGAGTTTCAAAGCAACTAACTTCCTGTCATCCTGTCACACAGTTGACAATACCATGGCCTCTGTCAAGGTAACGAGTGATATTGATTCATCTAGGTAAAAGGCTGTCTGTCAACAAAAAGGGGCGGGATATATTTCGACCTCATTAGAGCCCTCTTAATTGAACGACGCAGACACTAATGCCAATTAGGAAAAAAATACGAGCAAGACAAGATTTTTAGAGCTGTCGTTTATTCTGCCTTGTTCTCGGAAGCTCTTTGTACTCTCTGACCAATGGGCATCCATATGCACGCACATGGGGGTAAAATTGCACATGCAGGAGTGTGATGGGATAGTCGAGGACAGGGACCGCGGGTAGTTGCTTACACCGTGGAGAAGAAGAAATAGATGATGATAATGATGAAGAGGATGATGAGGATGATGAGGATGATGAGGATGATGAGGATGATGAGGATGATGAGGATGATGAGGATGAAGAGGATGATGAGGATGATGAGGATGATGAGGATGATGAGGATGATGAGGATGATGAGGATGATGAGGATGATGAGGATGATGAGGATGAAGAGGATGATGAGGATGATGAGGATGATGAGGATGATGAGGATGATGAGGATGATGAGGATGATGAGGATGATGAGGATGATGAGGATGATGAGGATGGTGGTGGTGGTGGTGGTGGTGGTGGTGGCGGCGGTGGTGGTGACGATGATGATGAGGGTGAAGAAGATGGACGAGGAGAAACAGAAGAAGAAGAAGAAGAAGAAGAAGAAGAAGAAGAAGAAGAAGAAGAAAAGAAGAAGAGGAGGAGGAGGAAGAAACATAATTATGATGATGACAGTGGAACAGAAGAAGAAGTGAAAGAGAAAGGAGAAGATGATGAAAAAGGAGAAGAAGGGGAAAGGAGGGGAAGAGATAATCTCACATGATGGACTGTGAGTTAATGAAGCGAGATGATATATTCCCAGAGCTTCGAAAGAAGCCGCGATAGTCAGCCTATTCGTAATTTTGGCGTTGAAAGCCTTTTTGACAATATTTCCGAGCTCACTGTCAACTTTACATACAAAGAAAACATAAGAAAACGCGAAAAAGTAAAAAAGAAATTATAAGATATTTCATTCCTTGAATTTCACAGTCAGTTCAAACCATCCGCTGTGTGTTCATTCAGAAATAAAGATTTACAGTTAACGTGTAATCTCAATCACAGAAAATGTTGCTTCTCTGTTCCTTGTTTGAATATCAGAAAGTATACGAAAGAGAACTTGAAATAACCCAGAAGGCTACCGATTGTGTGCCTGTGAAGGCATAGATGACTTTTTATGCATATATATACTTTAGTGTCTTGAAATCCATCACCGACTAACAACACGTTGAAAGTGATCTGCCGTTATTCTTTATTGTCTGTGGACTGGTCCGTCTTTCTCCCTCGCAGCAAAATAGTCAACTTGACTCCAGAGACGGCAAAATGGTCGCCAAGTACATCACCGCCCTCCACCGGTGACGGATACTCTTTCACCGAGTTTGTTGGCCGCGCGTACCGAAATGTAGCCGGGTACCAGACGTCAATCACACGACAACTTTGTTGCCATGCAAACAATCTTAAGAGTTGCCTCTTTTTTTTTCGAGTAAAAAAAAAAAGAAGAAACAATATGAGAGATAAGGGAGGAAGGCGGAGAGCGGAAAACGTGTGAGTGCCAACATGTAGACTTACTGAAACATGCGACAACAGACACGTATTGACAGCACAAGTACTTTTCTTTCCCTAAACTAATCTATAATTGAAACTAAGCCGTCCACTTTGTAATGTGTTGACTACATATGATATTGTTGTTGTTGTTGTTTTGTGTTGGTTTTTTTTTTTCTTCCACCGGCTACTTCAACCCGCCCTAGCTCTGAACTGCTTTGTGTGCAGCGCGATTTGGATTGCAAATCTCGTGATATTTTGTATCTAAAGCATCAGATTGAAGTCGATGGGCTTAAGCTGTTTCTTCAAAGAAGAATCAGGTATCATGTTTGATGACTGTTGGAGCGGATTATTCAACGAATTTACCACAAAATTTTGTTTTAGTTCAATTCTTCAACAATGAACAAATATCGAAGACTGTCCATATCAAAAACAAAAGAAATGCATGCATTTACAACTGTAAATCGCTTATAATTGTTAGTGGAAAGCTTACCAAAGTCATGCCGTTTTTGTTCCTGACGATCCTTTTCGTAGTTTGAAATGTTCAATTCAGATATTGCATCATGTGTAATAAGTGCTTAGAAAAACAACTGAGATGAAGATAAAGAGCGAATTAAGTTTAGATACGAATGATACGAATGAGCTTTCAACACTGTATACTTCCATTGACCATTTTCCATCCTTACAGGAGCTTTCTTTATCTGATGTCGTTCACCGCTTGCATTTTCGCCCTCCCTCCCTCTCCCCTAAGAAATGTCATCTCATTAAATTCCTATCTACTGCACTTTTGGCGCCTGAAGACACCTGGCCATTCAGAGGCAAAATTGTAGCCACCTCGCCATATCCCTCTTGGCCAGAGGACGGTGAGGCGAGGAGGCGAGGAGGTGAACAAAGAAGAAGAAGAAGAAAATCCAAACTTACGCCTGGCGGAAGGCTCATTCGTCCTTGGCTTAGCATTGACAAGTCACTCTTGCTACTTCGTTGTGGGGGTCAGCGAAAAGAAGAAGAAGTGAGATGGACGACGGGTTATATACCCAAAACCGCAATGTGCGTAGGACGACGTAAACAAGCTCAAACCTTCTGGGCAGATTTTTTTTTTTTTTTTTTTTTTTTTTTGCCTGGGACTGTTCAAAGTCGGCCTGTAACCGGTTTGTTTGTGCCATCGAATTATGCGATGGTATAGATGGCGCATTAATTCGTTTGCATATGATTTTGTCCTTTCCGTTTTATCATGCTGGCTGTCACTACTGGCTGTATCTTGTTTGTTTGTTTGTTTGTTTGTTTGTTTTTTGTTTGTTTGTGTGCGTTTTCCTCCACTCTTTCTTTGTTTCTTTGTTTACTGTAAGCTGGGCAGATCACAATGACGTCCTCAAAGAGTTTAATTTCCATCTCTCTCTCTCTCTCTTTCTATCTATCAATCAATTTATCTATCTATCTATCTATCTATCTATCTATCTATCAATCGATCTATCTATCTATCTATCAATCAATTAATCTATCTATCTATCAATCTATCTATCTATCTATCTATCTATCTATCTATCTATATTTCTTACTATCTTTTCTTTCTGTCTCTAAGACCTTACAAGTGAAATATAAACCTGTATAAACAAATTTGAATACGCACATACACACTCATAATATATGTATATATGTTATGAATTTGAATTGAATTATATATATATATCTAAAGAAAGAGACAGACAAACAGACAGACAGACAGAGACAGAGAAATAGAAAGATATATAGACAAATATACTTACATAGTATCCCAATAAGATTATTATTATGTTAGATGATGAATACACATATCCCACAAACAGTTGCCCTGCCTTAAAACATCTGTTTTCTAGACAAGATAATCCCCGCTATGGTTTCAGCTTAAAAACATCAGGGTCTCCACTTCGAATGTCGTATTTGGGCATATAGCTAGCTGTCCAAAATATTATTATGATTATGATTTGATATCACCCAGTCATCTTCCGGGTTATGCGGGTACTTCCTGGAACGCTCATATACAGTGATCATGCACTTTTTGTCATGAGTCTTTTCCACAAGCTTGCTTATTTCAATCCATGCATGGCGCACAGAGGCATGGTGGATAGTGCTTTTGGGCTCGAATCCCGCCCAAATCCCTCCCACGCCTGTTTCTTGAACATGATTGCCCTATACTGTCTCTTTATTGTCATAACCATTGCCATTGTTCTCATTATCACAATTACCATTAGTATTATCAAAATTTTTCAAAGTAGTAGCAGTAGCATCGTCTTTATTACATGAATTACCATTTTTGTTTTTGTTATCATTGTTATTGTTATACCATCACCATCGTAATTCGTAGGCCTACCAACATTGTCACACTATTCCTATTGTCTGTGTGAAACTCGAAATCTTTAGGAGGTAGTTGCATTTGATTTACTCTGTTTCATTCACGTTTGATTTGATTTGAGATTGATTTTGTGTGTGTGTGCTTTATACTTGCTTAATTCCGTATACTCGATGTCTCCTATATCCGAAATGACTTTGAATAACCTCTTGTTGCCCGTCAAATCGTACATGGAATAACGCCGCGAAGCATTAAAGTTACGAATGTCTAGCTCTATTGTCCCCTCAAGAGAAAAAAGCACACCCTACTCAAGGATAGACTACATCTGCAAACCTTTGAACACAGAACGTCGTGGTGTATAGTGTTGCCATCAACTTTCGGAAGGCTTTCTAAGGTTTTGAAGAAGTTCACCGGCTAAGGATCGCCGGATGCCAAAAGCTATCATATGCTGTCCTTGTCTTCTCGTTCTTTTGAAGCGGTCGTTGTCTGCGTTTTGGAGGTGACCGGTAAGTGAAGCAGTCGGTTACGCTTTTGCGTTGAGACTATATAAGGGGGCGTGGTCGACCGAGGAAATGTCGCACCTGCCTCGCGCGCGCTTCGTGCGTTTTGGCCACGCGATCTGACGCTCGCACGGTCCAGACGGATTTGTTCCGGTGAAAGGCAAAGAGAGCTCCAAAAAGGTATTCTAAGTGTCAAATTCGTAAAGGAAAGAACGAGAGGGAGAGAAAAAAAAAACCCTGAGAGTATCAAAAGAGAAAGAGAGGGTACTCTCGTGCAGAACGTCGAGAAAAGTTCGTGGAGCAAAAACTATGAAAATGTGCTGCTGAAAGAGAAAAGTGAGAAGAAGAAGAAGAAGAGGGGAAAAAGGCACAGCGGTGATTGCCCTGTTAGTTGGCGATGGATGGCGAGTCCTCAAGAACTGCCACATTTTTGCGATGATGATGGAGCATACTCTTTCGAAAGAAGTTAACCTATTTGACTACTAGTATTCGTTGGGCGTTAAATCTATGATGTAATAGAACGCGGGGAGGGTGAATTTTATATATATATCTTCCTCATTTTTTGTGTGTGTTTTTTCTTCTTGTCTTTCGTTTTTATTCTACCACGGAAGAATATAAAGTACAGTTTTGCCTCGATCGCTATACGCCCATGCACAATCACTCTTCAACACATCAAAATGAATGTTATTGTTTTATTGTCATGGTAATAGCGCACCTTCGGCAAAAACCAATTTGTACTCACCTGTCGCGATAATTTTATGCGTAGATCGGTTTTGACGGTCCGCAGTCGTCTTAGCGGTCAGTGACATGGCGAGAGAAAAACGAAGGGGGGTGGGGATAGAGCAGGAATGTTAATGTCATCAGGCTTCTTTAAGTCAAATGACCAGCGACAGCTCGAATGTAATGCTCTCCCAAGTTAATTCTATTCCGTTCACCTTCCTGTTCTTGCTTACACGACAATACTATACATATATATATATATATATATATATATAACATATATATTTGTATTTGTATATGTAAGTGTATATGTATATGTATATGTATATGTATATGCATATGTATACATATATATATTTGTATTTGTATATGTATATGTATATGTATATGTATATGATGCTTGTAGTCCGCGTGTTGGTACCAGTACAGAAAAGATGACGAAGTAGGGTAGAAATGCATTTAAGTCCAACAGTGCTATTCATTAAAACCAAATTTTCGACGCATACACACGTCTTCTTCAGGGTTGACATGAACAATTATGAAAATAAACAAGATGACTCTATTCCCTAGAGAACAGAGTCATCTTGTATACATATATATATATATATATATATATATATATATATATATATACATATATGTATATATATATATTTATATGCATACATACACGTGTGTGTGTATGTGTGTGTTTGTATTTAAAGATAAACTAAATCATGTTACTCCTCTAATTTAGACAATGTGACAAATTGTTATTTCACTTTGGGAATTGATATACGGAAATCAAATTTAAATCGAGTCCGCTGTCAACGTCTAAATAAAATAAAATGCGTGATATGATTTGTTGTTTGTGTTGTGGTGTAATCCTTTATTTTTAATACAATCCAGATTTTACAACGGAGGAGCACTACGGCATTGTGCATAGTTCCATCACACAAAAGGTCCAAAATTCGAATACTGCTGTGGGGGTTCTGATATACATGTACCTGTATAACACGTTGTAACTATACATGGCGCCACTTTAAAACCTGAGTGCCTGGCACTGCAGCTGGGAACAAAATATAGCAGGGTCATCCGCAGGATATTATACCCTCAGTTCATAAAACCACATCATTATCATCAACAGTGTGTGCAAATATCATATATACGTCTATACTTCCATGCATTATAACTATAAGTGATATGGTGGAGTGTTATGTTTTTGAGGAAGGATAAGGGTAAAAACAGCGTGAATGTTGGTGGGGGAGGAAGGGGGGGGGAGGAAGGAAGGCAACACAACGCAGTCCAATTCAACTCCAGGGGCCCGTTTCATAAAGCTTGTCATTAGTGACAAGTTGTCATAGATGTGACAAGCTACTGAAATCCTTGCATCTGATTGGCTGAGAGCAAATTTGTCATAGAAATGTGGCAGTTGTTACTGATGACAAGTTTTATGAAACGGGCCCCAGGACTGCTGATGTATATGTACGCAGTACAGCTGATCTAAAGTTTCAATTTCAGGGGAAAAGTATAGCTACTTTACTGCCATTATGGCGCTTTTATTGGGGATTTACAGCCACTGTCATTAACAATGATTGCAAATTCCCTGCCTCAGGTTGGACACACACGATATCGACAGTGAGCACTTTACTTGTTCCTGTCGATCCCAAAACTTAAATTGAGATTGAGGTGAAAGTTGGCGCAAGTTGCTTTCCACTTTAAAAAATGGGGTCTTGAAAGGTATAAGTTGCCTTTCTTAGCATATAGAATGAATCTTCATTAACGACGGAAATTTGAGAAATGTCGCTGTCCTACTTAACTGAACCAAAACTTACTAATTCAAACAGCATGGATTTCAGCGTCATTTGAACTACATAAAATTGGTTTAATTGGACATTATCTTGATCAAAGTGTGACTGAACGGTTTATACATACTTTTGTAATGAGTAAAATTGATAATTGTAATGAATTGATGCAATAGATGTATGTGTAATGAAAATTGTTGAAATTGTAGAAACTCGCTATAATGAGTATTATATTGGTATATACTATGTTTGATTATATCGGGGAAAAAAGAATAGTAAATGATGCCATACAGAGAATAAATAAATCAAATCAAATAAAATCAAATTGCCATATTATGGTTTGTGAGATTCGATTTTGGCTAGACTGCAAGGAATTCAAAACTCGGCTGCAAGACTTGTTACTCGATCTCACTCACCTGAATCTATTTCTTCTTTACTACACACATTGCGTTGGTTGCCAGTTAAAGATAGGTTAGTGTATGTACTATTTATGATTCCATACAAATGTCGACATCAGTTACCTTCTCTTTATTTGCAACAGCTCCTCCAGGAATATCAACCTTCCAGACCACTTCGATCTAGCACCAAACACTAAACTTAACACCGTTAATGTAGTAACTAAGTCATTATTTTGTCAACGATTTTTTAAACATTTGATACGTGTACCTTATTTTTGGAATCAGCTCCCTAATGATATCATTGAATGTTTATTACTAGGTCAGTTCAAGCCTTTATTGAAGTCTCATTTATTTGTAAGGTAAATTTCATTGGTATGTAAATTATTTAATGATGTGTTTTTTAGGTTGATATATGCATGATTAAAATCATTTTTTGTTTTCGCGTGTTCTTACACATGTGCCTGTCTTTTCTCGTTGCTAAAAAGCCCTTCGAGACTTAAATCTAATTTGCGCTCTGTGAAAATTGTTTATGATTATCATATATTAATCGAAGTCTTTCATGTCTTAATTCTAAATATAATGACCAAAAAAAAAAAACATGTAACGCAATGCAAAGACCCTCGTCATGACTAACTCACATTCGCTTTCTTCATACTGTGACAATCGAAATATGTTCTCCCCGCCTAACCGTGCACACTCCACATCGCGTCAAATGCGAGTACAATGTGCATCAGGGGGTTCGGGGGGAGGGGAGGAGGAAGGGTAATTTTCACCACGCGTCTCCTCTTAAAACTTCACATATGATTATGAAATCTGACTCAAAGATGAAAAGCAGGACTTAAAATACATTAATAAAGATACGTCGTTACTCGGACATTCTTGATTCGACGTGGCACGTAAAGAACCAAGCGTGTAAGTCGTCTGTTCTCAAATTTTTCCCTAACCCTTAATGACAACGGATGGTTATTCTCATCCATGAAAGCGAATAAATGTGTTACAGCGAGTGACGGCTGCCAATGGTTGTTTTTTTTTTTCCTTCATATCATTGCGGTTACATTTTGATTTCGTCATTACATATCGAAATCTGCCGAGGTGTCTTTAATCACTACGAGTTTCACGTTAAAAAAAAACAAACAAACAGACATGGGAAAGTAATGAACAATGACGTTTACGCACACACATTAATACAAACACACACACATACACACACACACATACACACACACACACACATACATACATACCACATCAACACACGCACACAGACACTAAATACGGACGGCAATGGAATCTGCAAAAATTGGACGACACTATCGAAAGAGGGATCAAGCGTAACAAGCCTTTATGATGAACTGGTAGATTCATTACACCACTCAGCCACAGATCTCTGACCTACGTTTTGTTTGCTGGTTTCATTTTCCATCTGAGAAGATGGCTAGAAAGCCCATATAGGACTATTTAGCTGCACCAGCTGGTCTTCCATGGAGTCCAGTTGGACGTGAGAGCGGGACTACTTCACCGGGTTATGCTTCTTGCTCCTGCTCCTTGCGATGATGAATGAAGGCGGATCTTTTTATTGCATGAGATCTGACTCTCACATAGCGGGACCTCCATTTTCGGTCCTATCCGAAGGACAGGATGCTTTGCCTTTTACTAGAGAGGGGTCGGTATGATTTCACACAGCATTGCTCAGCCTGACTCGGGAATCGAACCCGGCTCACATGGATTGGAAGGCAGAACGCGCTTCCGGCTGAGCCAAATCACCACCACGTAGAGAGCGCTGTGCTCGGTGATGCATTGTGGGATAATGGGTACAGGGTCCCCAATCCCAAAGCAGATGTTCAAAGGTTCAATTGCTGTCCAATTCGTATCCCTTTTCAAAAGTTTGTATTCACTGTGTACCTCTTGATCTATGTGTGCTGCTGGATTTACAGCAATGTTGTGGAAACAATGATTACCTACTAAAGCACTCAGGAAAAGACCACTGGTTGACGAAGACCACATCACTACTACATCACATCACTACCTCACTATACTTCAGTTTTATGACGCAGACAACATTTTATAATCTTGTACAGTAATTTTTTTTCATACCTTAAATCATATCATAATCTTTGCTCTATTTCAGCTATGCGATGGTCTAGATAACTGTGAGTCAGTCAAAATTTTGTTTATTATTATCATGTTCGATGTTTCAGGAGAAAAAAAAAACCCGATTTGGGATAATGCAAGATTAGCAGTGATCTGACAATAACGATGAACAGTAAGATTGGACTGGATTTCTGAGCAATAGTCCTAGACATCACTGGAGGCTAATGCCCGTTCAGAACGCATCCATCACCTTGTTTTGTCATGCTTCTAAAAATCTAAACTCGGTTAAGGTGCATAATTGGCAGCCCTCAACTCTAAATTATTATAACTATAACATCCAGTATGGGATGCAGTCATTTCTAGCCGGGCAAGTGGGGTACAGTAAAAGATAGAGTTTGGATATTGCAAAAGTAAGTATACAGACTATGTAGCACAATGAACTCTTCCAAAGTGTTTACTACACATTCAACACTACCACGCGATATTATTGAATGAGGATGTCAAGGGCTAAAATATGGGTCGAGATACGGCGCAGGACAGTAGCAATGGGACTTATGAGGGCGTGTAACATACGACAGTTAATTGATTGGCGCTCGTGCTTGTCACAGGCCTACAGAATGAGATATGGGAAATATCTTCAGAGTTGTAGGGAACTCTTGAAAACATAAGCATTACCTTCTCTTGTTCAAAGCGATTCTGATATACATCCGTTTCGAATACAAACACAAATGGATAATATATATCTCTTACAAAAGACACATCATATGGCAGCAAGTTAGTATTACATGTTTTATAAGGAATAGCACTTTCCTCTGTATGGAACAACATGTTGTTTTGGCTCCTTTATCCGTCTTGTTTTGTCCGCCTTTACATATCGTCTGCTTTAAAGGATTTTTGTTTTCCAGTTGTGTGCTTGTTTCTGTTCATGTTTTTTTTTTCTGCAAGATATGCCATCTCGTGATCACTGCGATTTGTTGAGCGGACTACGATGAGTGTAGTAATAAATTACAAATATTTTAAGAAAGAGAGAGAGAGAATTTATGTGTGAAGAGAGAGGGAGAGATAGAAATCAAGTGCATGTCATTTACCGTAAATTGAAGTTGTAATAGGAGAACGAGTCGCGAACAAACTATGAGCTTCAAAACAGTAATTTTGCCTGCCCCTTTGACTATGTATATATATTTTTTTCTTGTGGTGTATTTTCACTCCATTATCCGTTCCAAGCATCGGGAAAATGAAGCTGTGTAGAGGGATTGCTAATAATCATTCTTATCCAAACTTGGAAATTACGCTGGCTTCGATAATGCCTTGGTGAGGTTGGAAGTAGAGTTAATCTTCTCAAATATGTATGACCTAAAATATTTACGGAGAAATCAACTTGAGGAGGGGGGCCACTATTTTTTTTTTCTTGTTTTTTTTTACCCCTTTTTTCCTGTTCCTATCTTACTCGCTGTTATTCTACATATGGATGATTTACACGCGGCATCTTTTGGCGAGATATAGCGCCTCTGATTATCTTGAAGCAGGCGGTTAAGCAGCGGGTGTTACAGCATTTTTTTCTCCCCGCCAGGGCGCGAAGCTCTCTCGTTTCGTCGGCTTTTTGATTGCGCTTTTATCGGATGACGAACGTCTTTGATGCCCGCACTTTGTCCGTCGTTTGGCGAGACAATGAGCGGTATTCGGGGCCCCGCGACGCAGAACCCGCGCGCAGAAAAGTGATTAATACGCCAGTTAAGCTGATGACGTTCCGTATAGAGTAAGACTTCTCCCAGATTTTTAGTATCACTCTACTATACGCGCTCCATACCATCTTCCCCTCGTCTCTGACTATAACTTTCTCTCTTCCATTTCTTCACTCTCTCATCTTTCTCACTCCCTCTCTGCTTCTCCCGATCTCTCCCGGTCTATTCACAGTTCTATCCATCCTCACATTCCCTCCATCTGTCTTGTGAATCTGCCTTAATTATCATGTTTTCATAATCTGCATTAGATATTCATGTAGACCGGCGTTAATTGAATTAAGCCGGCAGAACGTTTGGTTGACGATGATGCGCGAGCGAGAGAGAGTGAGCTGGTGGGAGTGGTCTTTAGCTGCGACTGGCTGCCCGCCGCACTGGTGGTAGATGTTACTTCGGGCCCTGCCATTGTCTTTGAATGCTGTCACAGCACGGAATGCTCTTCTGCACAGATGATACAGACACATGACTCCATTCTCTTGTTTTTTTAAGGTCCAGCGACTTTAATTTGCACTTACAACAACTGCAAACCAACGAAGAAGACCTACAGTCAAACCATTCTCATATGATAGACAATGATAAACACATCACACACACACACAGACACACACACACACACAACTAAAAGATCGACAATCAAGATCCTTCTATACGATACTTTGCCTATATTAGGAGCTCCCAATAGAATCAACAGGATAAACATGAGGAACTGGAAAGGAATGCTTTATACACCAAACAGCCCTGTCTCATCTCCGGATTTCTAGTAGCCGTCTACATTCATGATAAGCTACAACTATTTGATTGTTATGTTATATAAGATTTTATTACAAAGATGTATTGCAGACATCAAAAAAAGGGGGAGACAATTAATAGCCTGCGATCAATTGGAGATCCCGATTCTTATCGTAAAACAAAAAGTTATCTTTGATATGGATATCATTCGAACGGCCTTCCTCCTGTAATGCTTTGTGTGAGGATGATCACTTATCAATGTTCAGGTTGCAATGACTTGTGGTATAGTGCATGTGACTTCCCTCGCGATTATGGATTAATCCTTTGCGTGTCACGCACATTAGCTTCCTGTCCATAGGTGTGTATGTGTGACATTTGTGCATATATGACTCCTCGGCACTGAGAGCGTTAACTAAATTGTCTGTAGACCAAAGGAATCGAAGGAAAGTCCAAAGAAGTTAAACTAATAGAATAGTAGATACACCATACACAAACGCACACATACATACATACATATACACTTACGTATTCCACTATTCTGTCCTTCTGTTTTGACTTTTATAAAAAATATTTTCCTCTTTGCCAGACGTGTAGCAAGCCAATAAAGATAGAATGCCTAGTGGCTTAGGGATGAACCAATTACGTCTAGTTGTCTGTTTCTTCTTTTTTATTCCACCAGAGAAGATGGCTAGATAGCACATATTTAGTTGTGCTATAGCTGGTCTTCCAAAGGGTCCAATAGGACGTGAGGCGGGGCCACTTCACCGGGTTGTGTACGCACTGTACTCTTCGCGATGAATGAATGAAGCTGGATCTTTTACGTGTATGAGTTGTGACTCTTTTGCAAGCGGGATCTCCATTTTATGTCCTATTTAGAGGGACAGGGTGACTTGCCTCTTTCTAGAGAGGACGGTATTGATTACACACACCTTTGCCCAGCCTGACTCGGGAATCGAACTCGGGTGACGTGGATTTGTAGGCAGACGCGCTACAGACTGAGCCATAGTTTTATCACCTCCCTTGATTACAAGAATCTATGGCGCAGGCGGTGATGAATTGAAATGAAGTGGAAACGTTCCCGTCACATAGAATTTGAAGAAAAAAAAATCTTGAAGGATTTAGCTGTAGATGATGCGAAGCATTTCATGATATCAATTGTGAAATTATGAAGAAAAGGCAGTCAAAGTCGTAGATATCAAAATGTGTGTTTATAGTCATGATTCATTATTATAAGGACGTCTTCATCTCAGTAAAATTTAATTTATTTAAGATTAATTGATTTTCCTTCTTACATCATCATTTCACTGAATACTTGGAATCGCAAAGAAAAAAAAAACAGTCCTGCACTAAAAATGCATGGTAGAATGTATTCCAGTGGTAATGGGCGAACAAAATGGCAAGATACGAGAGAAGTATAACCTCTACAATTGTTTGAATTTATACGGTCTTTACAGTGAAAAACAAACTTGCGACTTTTTGGTGTATTTGTGTGTACGTGTGTGCGCGCGCATTTATCTATCTGTGTGTGCGGGACGATTCGGTTAACTTTAGACTAACTTAGGGTAATTCGCTAAAGTTTTGTTTTCTGACTTTCAAAAACACTGTTTGTTATGCATTATAGATTTCTTTTTTTTTTAAGGCTGTTAATTTTCCAGACTCTTGAAGTCGCACGACTCCTTATTTCTTAAAATGGAAAGAAGACTTTAAAAAAGGCAGAGAAGACGAAGAGACAGAGAGAGAAAGAGAGAGAGAGAGAGAGAGGGAGACATGTCATGAAAACTTCATGAGTGCTTGTGGAAAGCTCTTCAGAAGCATTTTAAAAAGCGCAACCGTGGAATCCTTCCGATAGATGTTTCTCAATTTGCACGGTAATTTTATCGTAGCTCTAAAGCGAGTGCTGGTTTTTTCTTCTTTTACCCCAAGCCATCATTTGGCTGCATCCGATGCGCCCCGCGTGATCGGTGCAAGTGTTAGCTTACGTGTCGGCTGATTCCGAAGATTCAGTCAAATTCGTTTAAAAACCATGCAACAACAACAACAAAGAAAAGTAAAGTAAACCCTATGGAGACAAAAACTTCCGCAAATTTACTTGAAATGTACATGTTCAATTTCGTGACTTGTTGTTTGCCCATGTTCAACTCTGAATTCTTAGTATGTTTGGTCAGAAAAAAAAAAATCATTTATCTTAAAAAGAAAAAGAAAAGGCGAAGAAAACAAATCCCCACAAGTCACTCCGTTAACAACCAACAACAACAACAACATATGGAGAAGCACGATGAAAATCTACAGAAATCGAGCGAGATTAAAAATAGGGTTGAAATTTGCTTCCCATTCGGTGAAGTGCGCCCGTGTTTTGGGAACGAAATATTCAGCCGAGAGTCGACCAGCTCCAAGGCAGGGTATAGGGTTGTTCGGGTCTGAATTCTTACGTGAGTCGCAGTCCGGAGAACAGGTGTGAGAAGATGAACACGATGAAAGAACATAGAAGAAGGAGAGAAGAATGAGTGGAAAGAAAGAGAAACGGAAAGCGCAGAGAGGGAGATTTAAGAGCAAGATATATTATGACGGAAAGATATAGATTGAGATGAATAAAGGTAATGGCAAATACATGTATAAATAGACAGACATTGATGAATGTAGAGAACAGGAGAATGGAAGAGAGAGTCAGAGATAGAAAAAGGAAAGAGTAAGAGAGCAAAAGAAGAGGAAATCTAGAATCAAGGAAGTGTGGAAAGTTCGCTGTCCGAGCAGAAGGGGGCATTAGCCCTCAGTAACCGAACGGTCGACAACCTCGGGTTCTCATTTGCGTATTCCTTGCGTCACGTCAACATGAGACGAACATGAATGCTACCCCCCTTGCCACCCATCTAAGGCGGAGTGAGTGGAGTTGCGCTCGCCGCCAGGCGCCGGCAGGAGGGTGGGGTGTGTGTTACGTGTGTATCCATGAGCCTGTGCGCTTGTGTATGTGTGCAGGTGTAAGTGTGTGTGTGTGTGTGTGTCTATGTGTGCGTGTGCGTGTGTGCGTGGGTTGTGTGTGCTTGCCACTCATTTTGGTATACAGACTCTCGACAAGGTAGATGGCGGTGTATACGACTGTGAGAATCAGGAGTTCCTTGGACCGATTGCTTCTATTGAGAGGAGGACTTTGCTAGAGAAGTTGTTCCATCCATCCCAAACACCCCTCCCCCCTTCTCCCATTCTCGAGGAGGGATGGGGTGGAGTTGGGGAGGTGCTCAAGTATTTATTTAGAAAATGCGCATACCGAAAGAGAGGGGCTGCGATGGGGTTAGGAAGGAGCAGATCCGCCACCAATCAGCACTTCGGAGAAACTTTTCCTGTTCTCAAGCAAGACGCCCACGTGTCGATGAGACGGCTGTACTTCATCTAATCTCTCCCGCCCTTACGTTAATTCTTGAATAAGATGAGAAAAAGACAAAAACAAAGTAATATAGAAAGTCAGGCTCTTTGCCACTAGCGGAGTTGGAAATCGATGGAAATCGATCGGAATATTTTACTCATGATTGATGCATTCCATCTGATTCGTAACTTATCTATCTAAAGACACACCGAAAATTCAGACAATACGACATCATCATGCTTAGTCAAGCTTCTGACAGAGATTCCTTTTCAATCTGTAGTAGTCCCAATATTCATATGCAATGCAAGAAATGAGAGAATAGTAGCGTCTCTCAGAAATGACGTGGAAAAATTCTTTATTCATCATGACTTTTGAAAACGATACGAAACTATGTCAATCGATACCTGATCGGCAGATGTTATCTTGGCGATGATTCACGTATTATCGCCTGCGTGTTACCCTAGACCAAAATGCTAGATCCTTCCATAATCCAATTTCGGCATGGGTTTACGTCATGTTTCAAAAACATGTAGATATTCTGTTTTATGATTATTGCCTTTCCTTAAAATCCTTCTCCGAAGTTTTGCTACTCGTAAATATGATAAAAAGAATTAATCATTTTTCAACTTCTTAATCATGCAGAGAGAGTTATTCTCACGGTTAATTTCCAGTCACATCCAGAATGATACTTGATCTTGTACTTCAAATGCTTGCTTCCTATTAACTCAGATTGCTCATCCGGTAGCGTATATCTGCCTTTTAAATCGAATAGCTCTGGTTGGGATGCGGGTTCGAATCCCAGTGAGTCTTGCTGAGCAATATTGTGTGTTATCATGCCAGCCACTCGAGTAGAGGCAAACACTCTGTCCCTCGGATAAGACATAAAAAGGGAGGTCCTTATTCGAGAGAGTCACAACTCATGCACGTAAAAGATCCCGCTTCATTCATTCATCGTTAACTTAAGCAATGATAAAAACAGGGCGCCTGACCCGGTGAAGTGGTCCACCCCAACTGAACCCCATGGAAGACCAGCTAGTATAGCTGAATATGGGCAATCCAACTATCTTGTCAGATGGAAAATTAAACCAAAAAAAAAAAAGAAGGCCAAACTAAAGTTATAGGTTCAGACCTGTTAAAGTAACCGTACAAAATGGAAAGCAGGTTGGTGATAATCAGCAGCGCAAATTAAAACACTTTGAAATGAGTTTACCTGAATTGCAAACAAGACTTTTCTTTACAATCCTACCGTCCTATGATCAGCTTGTTGGGTGTGGCGAACTGCGATATTCAACTTTTCTCGGCTGAATTGGAGATGCAGATAAAATCTCATTGAGACACTGTTATACTCCATCCCTTCAGTGTCTTATATCACCTCATTGTGGACACTATTATGTGACCGTGCATCACAAAACCAACAAAAAGTCTCATGGCCTGATTTTACACGACCACTAAAAATAGGTGAAACGTGTCAACCCAGTCAACAATGAGTTTTTCATAATTTATTATTTTCTGATAGAACAAGTCTTCTCCTACATTATTCTGAAGTTTGTGATCATAAAACGAAGGGGAAATTGTGCTTTAGGCAGTTTTTCTAGAACACGTTTTTTTTAATAGTGTGATTAGGTGTGTCTTAAAGTTCCCTTTTCATTTCTTAAGAACCCTTTACACACTCTCCACTTTCAACTCTAAGGATTTTTGAAAATACACTACTCGTTTGAAAGTTGCAATAAGTCATCGATAGAAAATGTTAATAGAGCATGCTTAATTTCCCCTTACTCTGATAATCCCTTCATTGTTGTTGCAATGGAGTTTTACTCCCTGTTTTTTTTTTTTGTCCCATTCATTGCACATAGTACGGAGTGCCAAGATTAAGCGCTTGAATAGACCCTTTACTCCAGAACCTCTTTTCTCAGTAGGCCCTATATACTTCTACATAATATGTGCTTTTCTCTAATATTTAGAGCTGTCTGTCTTATTTTAATTTCTTCCTTTCTTTCTTTCTTTCTTTCTTTCTTGCTCTCTATCTGTCTGTCTGTCTGTCTTTCTGTCTTTCTTTTCTCTTTTTTCTCTTTGCCCGTAATCTGCTCTGCCCATTCCTTCTCTCAACTCGCTTGTGATGGCTAACGAGAAACGGTTGATGGCAGGCAGCGATGTTGGTGTGATGGTATATGTTACGGTGAAAGTGTGTCGCGGGTGAGTTGGTGGTGTGTTGGAATGGAGACGGGTTACGGGGTGGACGTTTTGAAACTTCTTATCGTTAATCAGGGTCCAATGTGAGAGGTGGCAATTAATTGACACATTCACCACTGTCCCAAAACACCTGTTGGAATGCGAGACGTCAGGCATGAGGCGTATAAATCCTTAATTTCAATTACATGTGGTGTCTCAACAAATAATTTTGTATGTGTGTTAATTATAGTACACACACACCAACCCACACACGCACACACACACACACACACACACACACACACACTACATACACCAAATACAAACAAACAAACAAACAAACAAACAAACAAACAACACCGATACAACTCCGTCTATACGTTATCTCATACACACACATACATAATTACACGCTCACACTTAAACAAACATACAACCAAACATTCAGGTTGAGAGAATGAGAGTGCAACCGGGGAAAATCCTGGAACAATTGTTTTCACAACTAGAATTATATCTGTGCAGGTCAAACCCTCCATGAATAACACATTTCACACGACTCCTTGATTGACATGACCACTCGAAGGAAGCTATTCTTGCTTTGCTTCACTGAGGCCAGTTGCATCTTACATTTGACATCTCTGGTGATCTACGGGAGATCTGGACTTCTCAAAACGGATAGGGATGACCAACCCTAATTGAATTTTGTCAGTATCCCAAAATGTACTCTTTAGAACATGCCAAAGTTTTGAAAGTGTTTCTTTTTGAATCGCAGACTACTATTTGAGATTTTTGTCTGTTCATGTAGCTTACAATCAATTATTCAGGATTGTTCTGTCTGGGAAACACGACAGGCAGTGACGAAATTGTCATTTCATAGCTCCCACATGTAAACAACGTTCAGCAAGAAAGGGGGTTGTCAGATTTTTTTTTTCAATTGTTACTCTGATATTTCAGTTGTAATGATTTTCTTCATTATCCTTCACTAAGAAATATGTTTAGCTTGACTTCGGTTCACGGTCTTGGAATATAACAGCTTTTTTGAGGGATCGGGGTGACGGTACAAACTCTGTCAGTTGCCAAAATACTCGCAAACGTCAAAATATAAAGCAATTTCTACAATTTCCTTTTTTCAAAAGCCTTGATTCTTATTCGTCTCTTTTTCCTCTTATGCTTACACTCGTGCCGGCTGATTTGCGAGATCCGAACCACTGCAAGAATCTCAGCTACCTAATCCCGTGGGACAGCGCCGAAAACGTGTTCGAAGGAAGCGCGCGAGAGCGATTCCTGTGCACCCATTCCACTTTTCCTGTTTTATGTTATGTCGTCTGAGGCGGACAGGGCAGGGCGGTCGAGCTTTTGCGTGTTCGGTTTTGTCCTCCTCCCATGGCGTAGGGAAAAAAAGAAGAAGAAGAAGTTCATTTATTGTTTAACCGATGACAGGCAGTCATCAGCATGGTGCATGCGATCGTCCAGGAATAGGTGAAAACAGATCCATCGCATTCCTACATCGATTTTATTGTGAATACGACACGATTACCGCCACCAGATCTCACGCTCCGGTAAGGAGCGATTATTAATTGGCGTACTTCAATTCGCTCGGACAGACGCAGAGAGAAGATGAAATTTTTCTTGCTGTTATTGTTTTGTTTTGTTTTGTTCTCTCCTTGTCTTATTCTTTCTCTCCTCTTGCCTTCCGAAGGGATAGATAGATAGATGGGAAAGAAGGGGAAAGGAAGAGAGTGAGGGAGAATAAAAAACAAAACAAAACAAAATGTCGGACAATGTTCGTGACAGAAGAACTTCGGACATGACTGTCATGGACTGACAAGCCAGTGGCTTCGAGCGGTCGGCTAACGAACCCAGCTTAATGTCGTTGTGCATGATGCCATGACGTCACGAACCAGCTCTGTGATCACGAGGACAGAATTTCGTGATACTGGGTCGGCTTTGCGCACGTACCAAGGGTCCATTGGCGGAAGGTTTGCACAAGGCAATCAGGCTTGCTTCATGATTATGATGTTTGTGAAGGACAGCTAAAATGTCAGCTAAATGCTTGTTTGTTCTAAGTGTTCAACTTGATTTTCTCTTGTCCACTTGGTTTGTTTGTTTGTTTGTTTTGTTATTTTCGTGACTAGTAAATTCTGGTGTCAATAAAAAGAGAGATTTAAACTGCGACCAATGTTAAGCCATTAGGCAACGGTGAATGCAGATGATAGAAGAACGAAGATAGTAGATTACTCAGTATGTTCTCCGAATAAATGATATCAATCATACTTACAATTTGTTTTTTTTTCTCTCTCTCCCTCTTTCTGTAAAATATATATAAATGTATGTATGTGTGTGTATGTGTGTGTGTGTGTATGTGCGTACATGTTTGAGTTACTAATATCAGAAACTAAAATGGTAATAAGACGAGAATATCAGAAAAGGAAGCCATCAAACGTACAAAAATACTAATTTTTCAGGTGCCTTGTATATGCTACAAATTATGAGCCATGGTTTTTTTTTCTGTCGTTTGGTTTCTGAATATTCTTGATTATTAGATAACTATGAACATAATTATATACATGAGATTAATTCACTTTGTTAGTGCGCCTCTTCTTATATCCAACCACACCAGTGTATGTGTTCTATTCCTTTTTTGTGTGTGTAATTAAAATTACCATGGTATTGATGTTTGTTGTTGTTTTATTTGTTTATTTATGATGACCGGAGATTGAATTTCATTGAATTCAAATGCTTTGGATGGACATTCGTGAGGTACTTTGAAAACGTGGTATATACACAGCAGGGCAATCCATTTTCCATCACTGTTGTGGATATAGTTATTAGGCCTGTATATTCTCGGTGAGAGAGCGTCTTTCGAAAATTGAAAGTTAGGAGTGAGACACTCGTATTAAAGCAGAGGTATCCGAGTTTAAGCGTTAATGGGAGCTGATGATTCATATGCTACGCAAAGATGCGAAGATGCGGCATTTTTTTTCAGATAACGCAAAATAGAGGGTCTAATTAGAACAAACAAACAAACAAACAAACAAACAAACACCGGACTAATTCAATGTACTGGTTCTAAATTCGCACAAGAAAAGGGAGAATTACTGAATCCATTCAGTCATGGTTATGACTCGACTGCTAAGTTTCAGCAGGTTGGGCCTAAAGCAGCATTGCAATTTCAAGCGGGAGTTGGAGAGCTCATATCTGATTCTCATTTAAACAACAAAGATGCGATATTTCCTGGGATGAATCATATAGAAATCGGACATAAAACAAGTTCGAGGCTTCAAAATTCAGTGCACGTTATTCCGATGTTACACAAAGGAATGTGAGTTTCTTCGGCGCTGCTCCCGAGATATCTTGAGAGGGGTAAAATTTGAATGTGATGTGTACACTGAGTCAGCGCGCGCTTCTGCAAATTGGTCTCAACTTAATCAGCATCGTTTGGCCGTCTAAAGACAATGATGGATGCAAATGACAGCGTGTGCACGCGCGTACGTTTTCTATCTCTGCGTGTCGTGGAACCCAAGCCGTGTGGTGACTCCGAGAAATTTATGATGGCCGTCGCAGAGTGATCACACAGCGGAACCGTATGGACATTCATAACAAAACCGGATATTTTTAGGGCCGACGGTTTAGTCGAGGCTTCGCCTGGCCTGTCATGCTGCAGCCAATCGGGGGGAAATGAAATGTTGTAGCCGTTATCATTATCTCGCTAGGTTTTCCATCTTCATCGCCTGCTAACGAACTATAACTCAGCCTCACCGCGGAGACGGGCCGCGTCGCAGCACCATGCTCCGACAGTAAGATAGACGGGCAACGCCACACTGGGGAGCAGCCCCTGCAATTAAATCCCCGTCACTCGCTTCAACGCGCTCGCCGCAGCTCTCCGATAAGCGCTGTCACAAAATATGTATCATCGCGCCCTTCTCTCGAGGTGTTAAAATATGCCGAAAACGAGCATTTTGCTAGAAATCCATAATATATCACTTCTCCATTGCCCACAGGCTAAAGGAGTAAAGCTCCATGCCTGCTGCACAGTGGCTTTGGGAAGGAGTCAGCCGGTGGATCCTGGGTGAAAGCGAGATAGTGAGTGATAGAGCGAGAGAAGGGAGTGAGAGAGAGCGTAGATACCATCAAGATTTAGGGATGACTTTAGTTCCTTTCTCATCTCTGACAACACGCTCTCTGAGGGTGTTAAAGTTTTCTTAAGCTTCGACTTTTTTCCCCTCTTTCTCTGCTGTGGAGCTCAAAAAAAAAAGTGACTACAAAACGCGGAAATGTACACGGCCCTAATGGGTCTCGTTACCAGGGTGGCGAAACGGCGTGAGTATCCGTGTATTTAGCGTGACGAGGATGATATAATACTACGTATTGACAAGCAGAATGAATACTGACCGGAGCAGGAAAAGATGACAAAGTATTTATTTAGACAAAGATGAGCTGCCATGCATATATCCCCGGGGCACAGCATTGATTAATCGAAGTGTAGAGTTGAGGTTTAGTTAGTTAGCTGCGCGGAGATCACGAAGGGATCATGCGAAAGACTATCCGTTCGCGATTGCCACTTGCTTTTATATCTCTTTATTTCTGTCCTTTCTTTGGCCCATGAACATCCAATCCACCGACAGGGAATTATGCTTCCTATATTCGGCTGACTCTTAGAGATGGTCAGAGAGAGAGAGAGAGAGAGAGAGAGAGAATATATCGGAAAAGAGATAATAGAGAGAAAACGAGAGTAAAAAAAGAGGAACGGGGTGCGTGACCAAGAGAAGAAGAGGCAACGACTTCAAAAGAATGACTTATGGGATGGAAAATACAGAGAAGCTCACAGCTCCGGAATTGAAAAAATGTTCGGAAGGCATCTTACCCTTCCATGCGTGAGATACGAATAGCGAAACTTATTGATAGTGTTGATGGTTGTTAAAGTGTGTACTAGGATGCGGGACTCTAAAGTGACGATATCTGACTGTGATCACATGCATGGATGTATTACATTGCTCGTTTGACCATTCAATACCCCAATATTAGTCATATCTATCATTTGATGAACGCCAGTATTATTCATGTCATTTGATAATTACAGATTCAAGCAAGCCGTGCAGATATAATAATCTCTATGTGCATGTGAGTACGTGTGTGTGCGTGTGTGTGCATCTGTGGACGTGTGTATATGTGTGTATGTGTAAACAAAAGTTACATAAGAAATTGTGACTTTTTTAATAAATCGTAACCATCTGTATAAATATATTTGTAAGATCAAAACTGTTAATCTGCACTTCAACAATACAATGATGAATATGATAAATCTGGATTATAATTAGTTTGTTAAAAGAATGTAAATGTAATTATGTAAAATTTAAATTCTACATTTCTAGAATGTAGAAATTCGACACGACACTCACATTTCGTCATAATACATGGATGTAGAATTTAAATTGTTAAAGTGTAGATCTGCAGTTGCGATCTTTCTAATATATTTGTACAGAGGGTGACAAATTTGATTAAAAAAATCAGTCATAGTACATCTTCATCACACTGCATAAAAGGGATTGAATAGTTTTGGTTGAAGTGGGGCTTCAGGTTTCCAACTCATCTGTGAAATGATGAGAAACTTCTTATGAAAAATAAAAGAACATATGATTCTAAGAGGAATTTAAAGTATATTTGACGGAAATAGGTTTTGAAATGGCTGAGATATCCAAAATAAAGCAATCCTATAATGAAAGGTATGACACACCTTTCATTGGGATCTCAGCCATTTCAAAACCGATTTTCATCAAATAAACTTTGAATTCCTTTTAGAATTGTATGCTCTTTAACATTCAATTTTCATAAAGTAGTTTCTAAGTATCTGGCAAAAGTCAAAAGCTGAATCCCCATCTCAACCAATACTATACCATCCCATTAACAGTCCCTTTCTTTCAAAGTAAATGTTATCAATCTGGCAGTATGCGAGGTAACGTTTAGACAACACTGTAACGAAATGCTTGTGTAAATCGTCTACACATACAAAGACACACATAAAGAAAAATTGTTATAATTTCTAATCTTTATTCCTGGGCCCTGTTGCATAAAATCCTTACCGCTGGACTTACCGCTCCTTTCTAGCGGTAAGTCTTCACATTAGCGGCAAATTTTATAATTCTTGATGCTGATTGGCTGTGACGCCTAAATTTGACGGTAGTTATCATTGAAATTCAACGGTAAGTTTTATGCAACGGGCCACTGGTCATTGCTTCCATGTGTTTTGAGTGGAAGATTGCCCGCAAATACAAAAACAAGTATTCATATGTACATACATTTGCAGCCATCATTAGGTAGAATAATTTCAATGACAATGCCCGTTATCATTCTATGAGTTCAAAGAGGTCTTCAACTTGCTAAATGTAGCATCACCCAAGTATGTTTATATAACACCAACATCAATCAAAATAGGCTTGCACTTTGAAAACATATACTAGTATGCAAAAAAAAATAATGTTTTCCTTTTTTACGCGACCATTTCCATAAATGTGAAATATCACAGAAAAAATTACACATGGAAAACGAACTCTGGTTATCTTCATTTTCTCCCCAAGTATTGTGGCCTGTCCGCCCTACTATGAAACACATCTTTTCTCTTCTAGTAGTGATAACAGGAAAGATATTATTTTTGTTTTTCCTTCATATAATTATTCCCTAGTTAGTTCAAACTACCTAGCGTAACCCAGTTGAGTCATCAACAGCGTGTCATCCCGCCCTGCTTTATTATAGCGTCGTGAGATGACCACAAGACGTAATATACCAACGTGGCGGAAATTATGCCACTGTCGAATTTCTTCAATTCGCGCCAACATCCGCCATATTCTGTTCACGTAAAATCAGCCCTTCCCCTCTCCGGCTCTATGTCTTCCGTCCAATCCTTGCCTCATCCCTCTTTCCGATTTGCGTTCTCTTCTAACTTTCCTCTGGGTACTCTGAGTATTTGTGCCCTGTATCAGAAAATATTGATTAATCAGGGAAACAAAGCAAAACCGTAGACGGCTTTAAATACGTCACAGATGACAATGATATAATAATACCATAGTGACGCAGTAATCTCGTCATTGCTGAAAGTCCCCCTCCCACTTGCAAACACACACACACACACACACACACACAAACACACACCTACACACACACACACACACTCCGCTATACAACGCGGTGTTGTTAATCTTCAACTGACTTCTCACTTCGATTTACAAACAAGAAATGGAAACAAATCGGAAGAGGAAGCAGAGAAAAATCAAGGAATTCGAACTTTCTGTCAACTGTCGATGACCGACTGTGATTCTCTTTGGTAAGGGCCATTCATCTCCTATGTCTACTCCCACATCTTCAGGTTGAATTTTTTTCCCGCCTTTTTTTTTTTTCTGGCATGGTTAAGCGGGCAGAATCTCGCCGAATCTATAGACAAGCAAACAATCGAAGACACGCCATGATTGTATCAGCCATGGGCAAAACAGAAGAAGAAGAAGAAGACGAAGAAGAGGACCG